>NW_024712913.1:2829082-3150932 GCF_018991925.1 Homarus americanus
TGCACCCAAGAGCACTTCGGTTTCACGATGCACCCAAAGCACTTCGGTACACGTACCAAACGCTTCGGTGCACATGCACCCAAAGTGTTTCGGTACACATGGACCAGAGCGCTTCGGTACATGCCAAAACACTTCGGTTCACGTGCGCCCAACACTCTGGTACACATAAGTGCCACTTCGTTTATGCACCCAGAGCACTTCGGTACGATGCGCAAAACACTTCGTACATCTTTAAAACGCCGTTACACGTGCCAAAACACTTCGGTACACGTGCACCCAAAACTCGGTACCATGCCCAAATGTTCGTTACATGCCCAGAAACGCTTCGGTGCCGTGCACCCAATGTGCTCTGGTACACATGCGCAAAAGAGCACTTCGGTACGTGCACCCAAAAGCGATGTACATATGCAGAGCACTTCGGTACGTGCACAAGAGCACTTCGGTACGTGCGCAAGAGCGCTTCGGTACATGCACCCAAGAGTGTTTCGGTACACATGGACCAAGAGCACTTCGTACACATGCACAAACACTTCGGTTCACGTGCAACACTCTGGTACATACACCAGTGCGCCATTTTTATGCACCCAAGAGCACTTCGGTACACGTGCACCCAAGAGCACTTCGGTACACGTGCACCCAAGAGCACTTCGGTACACGTGCACCCAAGAGCACTTCGGTACACGTGCACCCAAGAGCACTTCGGTACACGTGCACCCAAGAGCACTTCGGTACACATGCACCCAAGAGTGTTTCGGTCAGTCTCACCGGTCTATAGTTGTTCGTGGAGTGACGATCGCCCTTCTTGAAGATAGGACTCACATAAGCCACTTTCCATTCACTGAGGACCTTTCGTTCATCCAGGCATTTACAAAACAGGATCTTTAGGGGCTCGGCAAACTCGTTACTCAAGTCTTTTAGCACTCTAGGATGCACCATGTCAGGGCCGGGACTATTATGGACCTTTAGCCTGGACAGCTTATTTCTAATACCCTCTTCTGTGAACACAATGTGGGTCAGTGCTGTGTCGAACCGTCTGTCCTCAAACGCAGGAAGGTTAATCGCATCCTCTCTTGTGAACACCGAGGAAAAGAAGCTGTTCAATGCCTCAGCTTTATCCTGGTCAGAATCTGCGTACCTTCCATCTTCAAGCCTCAGGTCTGATACTCCTACTCGCGTTTTTAATTTCGACTTTGCATAGCGGTAAAACGCCTTTATATTTGATTTGACCTCGCTTGCAACCAATCTCTGGAACTCCTTTTCAGCCCTTCTACATTCTATCTTTGCTTGGTTTCTGACTCTTGCATACATCCTCCTGTCCTGATCATCATTTGACCCAACCCACGTCTTGAATTTTTGGGTTTTCTTCTTAACTTTGTCGACCGCCGCATGGTTCATGTGTAGGGATCCCCTCGTATTCCTAGAGGCACTGGGTTTGGTCTTGTGTATGTATTTATCGATCAAATGGGTCACTTTACTAGTTATGATATTCAGCGTAGTGTCTGCGTTCTTACGCCTTAATGAGTCAGGCCAGTGGATACCCCTCATCTCTTCCCTCATCCCGTTGTAATTTCCCCTGTAATATTTGCACCTTGGCCTGGCCTTATCTTGGAGTAGGTAACAGTTAAATCTGAATGACAATACTATATAGTGACTGGTGCCAACTGGGGCAAGGTGTTCCAGTTTGGCCACCATACCCTCCTCGTTTGTTATGATGAGGTCTAGTGGCTTGGGTGCTTGCTCCCCTCTGTAATGTGTCGGGTCTCTAACATGTTGGAACAGAAAATTAATTCTCAGAGTTTCTACAAAAAGAGTAGCAGGGTTATTTAAGTCACTTGGGGTGAACTCGTTTCTACAGT
This sequence comes from Homarus americanus, assembly GCF_018991925.1. Classification (NCBI taxonomy): domain Eukaryota; kingdom Metazoa; phylum Arthropoda; class Malacostraca; order Decapoda; family Nephropidae; genus Homarus; species Homarus americanus. The sequence continues at coordinate 2,830,939 of NW_024712913.1, forward strand.
CGATGTCGCCATAGTTAAAGTCCCCCATGATAAGGAGGTGGCTAGGGTTGAGCATCGCCGCGTTGTCTAATAAGGCTCTTAAGTTCCTTTGATTTAGTGGGCCACAGTTTGGGGATCTGTAGATACACTCGACAATAAGTAAGTCCCTTCCCTTTAGTTTAATTTTACACCACTTGGACTCTTCAAAAAATCCTCTCCCTGTACCCTCGCCTGGCTGGCTCCAAGGTCTTGCCTAGCATAGATAACCACACCCCTCTTGCAAGTTTCTTGAGAAAGGTTCGTAAATGAGTCATATCCAGCAATACTGAACTCACATTCCTCTGGGTCGATTCTCCTGTTCTTGTACAACAGTTCGGCGACTCCTACAATATTTAGTTGGTGTACCTTCAGTAGTGTTTCAAACTCCTCTCTCTTATCAAGGAACGTGTCAGTATTAGTGTACATGACATTCAGGCCCGAATTTGTTCTCGGTAACGTCTCTGCTCTTAGTAAGTAACCCCCCCATTCTCAGAATCTGCAGCATTTGCTAAGTACATTGTATTTTGCAGGGTGTGGTTAGAAATGTCATTGTTTACAAGGAGCTCGCCTCCTCCCGGCTGATAGGCGGAGCTGGTGCCACCTCCAGGGAGGGGGGTAGAGCGGGTGGAGGGTGCGCTGCTGTCCTCCGGCCCTGTGTCGGCACACTTGCTTCCACCACTCTCTCCCTGAATACAACCCATGTACACCCGTCCCCGCTCCTCCTCGACTCCTCCCTCTTCTGCTTCAAGCCCTGCAGGAGTTTCCTGTGCTGTTCCCTCTGCATTACCGTGCGATCTGGGTGAATGAATACACTCCGAAATGCCTCGCTCCTTGCGAAGTGTTTTGCCTGCCGAATAACCTCCCATTTCTCCTCCTCACTCACTAGTGTGATCCTGAGGGGGCGATGCTTGTCCCCCTGCTTTTGCCCCAGCCTCCTCACATCCTCACATAACTGACCTTCTCAGTTTAGGTCACCCCTTCACAGTATAACCAAATACCAACCTTCAGTCAGGGTTATGTTAAATTTCTTCACACATCTCATTATCTCGAAACTGAGGGCCTCATGGTTTTAGGCGCCGACATGGACAAAGCCTTAGTTCTTTACGTGGTATATCACGCTTCACTTTACCCCCATTTATGGTTCGTCCCCAACACTTTACAAACATTTACCACTGACATAAGATTCTCGAATCATGGTGCTGTCCGTGGCTATCTGTCACAGGAATACACGATGTGTATTACGGTACTTTTATCCTCTTTGCCACTGAGCCGTCAGCCGCTTAAGCTAACCATAGTTTATGAGCCAGCCCCAACACTTCATATTGATCTAACACACTTTTCAGTTTATCAGCTCATTATACATATATATTTTCACCTAACACGAGATAGCCATGGTTAATAATCTTACACAGACGTAAATACCATAACCTTCAGATCCGGTTACACTTACAGTTATTCGCAATATTACGATATAATGTACCAATTGAGCCTTATGATCGATCATATAGGTACCTTGAATACTCCCTTAATACTATCGATATACAGACTGGAGATTATATGCTCGGACACTGGTATTATTCGTACAAAACATTATACAACATACGAATTACCCCTTCGAAGCGTTTACCATTTTCTGTGACATTACACCTTAGAAAACCTAGGTACTCCCTTAGAGAGACCAAACCAAATACGGGAAATTTGGCTTAAAACAATGAATTACGGCTCGGAGGGCGCTTTCGGGATAATAATAAATAATAAGTAATCCGGATGCTTATAAAAAATGCCAATTTGTTTGTAATGCAAATGAAATATAAATCGTAAGAGATTATAAAGACCAGTACTAATGTGCTAAGTACGACACTATTTTTGGAAGTGTGTATGTGTGTGTGTGTGTGTGTGAAGGAGACCGTTTACAGTATAGTGTGTCTATGGGCCTAAAATACTGAGTTATGTAAACTTTGAAGCTCCGATGGTAAACAAAGTTAAATTTAGTTGTGCTCAAGATATTATAATTATTTCCCTGAAACATATAAACATTTTACTGAAGTTTAAGTTGTCATAACACTAATCTTTAAGGTTTATAAACAAAAACGTTTTCTTTACACATATGCCCACAGATTCCAAAATCAGTATCATGCCAACCTTGAACTGTGAACACCTGACATGACTGCTTAAACTTTACTTTATTCACAGTCACAGGGAAAGGGATCACCATACTTCTAAAAGTCGTCCGAAAGCCATTTATTTTACGAATTACAAATTTGCATAAAAAAAAATGTCCCCAGTGAAAGTTACAGGACAAAATCAACAGATCCATGTTAGTCGAAGAGAACTTATGAGACTTCCCCCCCAAAAAATTCTTCTCTCACTCAAGGTTTTGTGCGCCCCAAGGAGTTGTTACAGTACTAAATAAATACATGCTCTAGTTTAACAAGAATTTGATTTTCTCTGATAATTATTAATGATGACTCCACGTTTAGAGATAGTGCTGCAAGTAATCGTTGAGTTGTCGCTATCCTCCTCAACATTGAGAGATGCTAGGTTATTTGTTTTTGTCGGAAGTGAGAAGTGAAACAAAGAATGGCGTTGCATTTTTCTTATCAGATGTAGGAGACTTTTTCCTTCACTTGTATATTTCACCTCCTAGATTACCAGAAAATATTGTAGAGTGACTTAAAGGAGTGGTTGGTGCAGCCGAATTACGGATTAATAGTTTCTTCTTTAATGAGAACAAACCTGAAATATTTTTTCATCATTAAAGTTTGATGTTTGACTCTGGATCTGTGATGAAAGTCACACCAAGTATTTGGTAAATGTTTCAGTGTGGTTAGAACCGTTGAGGTAAGCTTAACTGGCGGTAAAGCTCACTGTGTGTTCTTGCTCTCAACGTCCGAGGCCGCCGCTGTTTACACAAGCAAAACACCATGAATAACAGACTTCCTGTATAATGTCTCTCAATAGTTGCGCTGAGATGTCTCACGTCACAGTGAAGTGTCTCACTTGTCAAAGGGAGATGCCTCACCCGTCAACACACAGAAATTGTTCACAGGACAGAAAATGACAACTTACTCTTGAGTTGACTGGCAGTATAACACACACACAGCATATACCTGGTCTTTGTACCTGCGGAAGACCTTGACGAGACGTGGTATATATTTCGTTACCAGGCTGTCAGATATGTTACAGTGAATTTAAGTTTCCTAAAACAATAGAAGCAACTATTTAGTTGGCCGAAGAGATACTTTTAACATTATAACTATTGTATTATTACTCCATTATTATTGGATTATTATTGAAAGTCTTTGAGACGGTATTTGATTCCCTAAATGAGAAGAACTGGGCCTTTGTCTTGTTATGATTTTATTAAGGGGACAAATTTTTTTCAATGATAATTAAAGTGTTTGTTGAATTGTGTGCGTGTATGTTCATTAGCGAATACTGTACATTATACTGTACAGTATACATACTCTAAGACATTCATAGGAACAGTGGTTGTCAACAAGACTAATTAACGTAATATTGTGAACTAATACAACTTCTGTATCCCAGCGACAGTGTTCGGAGGTAATACTGTCATTTGGACAGTCCGTGAAACAAAATGATCAGTGCACGGCAACTTTCCATTGACTGGTGTTATGTATATATTATTGCCACTCCCACTTAATCACTCTATATTATTGTCAACGCTGTTATGTATATTATTGTCAACATTAATCTAAATAGAATTGTCAACCTTAATTAATAATTATATTATTGTCACCGATACTATGTCAGTGGCACCTCCTAGATGCACTGTTCACTGTACTGGATAAAGGTGCTGTCGCCTTCTAACATACATACAGTATATAATTATAAATTGTAAAGAGTTACCAGAATAAAAAAATATTAACTGACATTTCAGAATAAAATAGTGTTGACCTGAGTAGCGGTAATTATATTTTTTTTACACGCTACAATAACTCATGAATCGCACCTAAGAGGAAAAAAAATAGATTAATCGTTCTCTGTTGCTGACCTCAGCTGCTCGTTACTGCAAAAAGGTTTATCTATTTTTATCCCTAACGAGATGCGTCCTGGTATTAGTTTTATGCGAGTACTTGACCAATAACTAAAATAGGTATACGCCAATATTGATAATATTTTTGTTACTACTTATTACACGTTATATACCGTTGCTTTCTCAAAAACGCCAGTTCTTACGAATTCACCAGCGCTCGAAACAATACAGAGGTCATTTTAATGTCAACCAAGGTTTAAAAAGGCAATATAAGGAATTAAATATAAAATACATCCACAAGCCTATTAAGTTTTGTGTTTGCCCATGGGTATTGTCTCGTCTTCCTGTGTGTCCGTCCGTCTTCAGTCTCTTGCAACATGTATCTCACTCATAAACGGCTTCGAGTACACAACTCTAGAGCTGTATGATGCGTATTTTATTTGCAGTTGTTTTTCCATTTAGAGAAGCATGACAATCAACTATTAAAGTGGCTAATAATGTTTTTTCTTTATTTCCAGATTATAGACTGGGAACTGTGCGTTATCTATCAGCAGGACACTGGAGAGAGGCTGAACTATCTCCTATCTAATAAACATTCTGTTCATGAATCTGCATATGAAGACTTTCTTGATCGGGCTTGGAGATGTTGGATAACCTGCCGGCTGAATTCCATGTAGATAGTGTTGACTGATCATCGTTTATGGAAGGAGAATGGGGCATTATGACACGTGTCATACAGGAAACTGTTTTCTTCCGATAGGCAGGTGTGTACAGTCCCCTTCACTAAAGTGTTTACAGGGGCGCGTCATATAAATATTCCACAAATCATTATCTTTGAAATATTTGTTTTAATATTGTTTTAACTTGATTCCATAGTATGTTTACTATTGTGAGTTTCCTTCTGTCGAATGTAAACAAACACAACGCTGCTACACTGCACAAAACCTGACGAGCCCCTGTAAACGTACTAGTGAATGTGACTGTACCTGCATGCACTGTGGTGCAGGTACAGGTACAACGCCACTATACCTGCACCACACCGTCACAACATCACTACCTGCACCACACTGTCACGACACTACTACCTGCACCACACCGCTACAACACCACTACCTGCACCACACCGTCACAACGCCACTATACCTGCACCACACCGTCACAACATCACTACCTGCACCACACTGTCACAACGCCACTACCTGCACCACACTGTCACAACGCCACTGCCTGCACCATATCGCCACTACCTGCACCACAACACCTCGTCTGTTTGTCCCTACACAAGTCAGGAGCTCCAGCAACTTACTAGTGCTGGGGGCGTCTAATGGTCGCCTGGGCTGGAGGATCCTGCCAGCTAATGACCTTTAGGAGGTCATTTACCCCTCCTGACGGCGGAGCTGCGGGAGTTAAGAGGCCTTTCGTGTGTGTTGCCAAACCAATTTCAGGAGGAGGCTAATCCCTGGCTATGACAGGGTGGCAGTGTGAGTCAATAAACATTTAGGTGTGTGTGTGTGTGTGTGTGTGTGTGTGTGTGTGTGTGTGTGTGTGTACTGAGAACAAGGATATTGTAGTATGTTATCATATCAAAATCGTACATAGCTATAAATTCTAAACATAAATACAAGGTAAATATCATCTTGTTGAAGTTGACTTTTGATTAGAATGATTAATTGACTGACTGACTGATATCGTATGATTACAGTACCCACACTTTCCCTCTCAGGTGGCGAGGGTAATGAAAAGAACAATCTCGTATCTAAGACTATGAGATGCATAATATTTCACCAGCGTCTATATAATATTATTACACTTTCCTACCAGTAACAACCACCAGGCAACAGTTACAGTAAGAAACCTTCAGTAAATTCAACAACAGTAACAACACGTCTGTAACAATAGCTTTAGAAGTGACAGAAACACATTCGAATTTGATCACTATTGAGGCGAAGCTTTCATTGGATAATATCATAACCCAGAGTGATACACGTTTAATCTTAAAGACACTAACTTCAGGTGTGTTTCTTCCTCCACCCTAAGGTAAATGAATTAATTTTGTTAAATTCAGATTCCTCTAGCTATGTCATATGGGGTAAGTCGCCCTTTTTCTGTAACTACTTTGGTTCATTTTGTGCAATTTTTCTTTCTCTTCCTGGCATATAAGTAACTGTAACAGCTCCAATTGCTAGTAGATTCATTTCACGAGTCTAAATAGAGCGGCTATGGGTGTCCTCCCACGACGGCGTCCCTATGAGAAAAATGAAATTTCGCTTTGAGGCTAGACTGAATAGTGTGGGGGCGGCATATTTTTTTAATGTGAATCTGGCCTTCTATTGTATCTGCCCTCACTCTTACTTTCTTATCTGCCATCCTATTTCCCTCTCCCTTTACACCACACTCATGTCTCGTACTCTCTCTCTCTCTCTCTCTCTCTCTCTCTCTCTCTGGTCTTCTTAATTCACTCTTATCTCACCTTCCTTGCTCCCCCTTTTTTAAGTTCCTGTCCTTTTCCTGCTCCCTCCTCTCTTTCTATAACACTAACACTGCCCTCTTCTATCTTCGTTTCCTTTATTCCCTTCCATCTCTCCCATTCTCTTGAATGTCCATCCCTCTCCCTTACCCTCATTCTCTATATTCTGTCTCTTCCATTCCCTTTACTCTTATCCCCTCCACTCTCCATTCTTCTCCCTTCTCTTACTACCATTTCCCATTTCCTCCCTTCACTCTTATTCCCTCCACTTTCAATCCCTCTTCTCTGTCTCCTTCCCCTCACTCCGTGTACAATAAGCTCTCAACAGTGGCCGTGAGTGAACAACATGTTCCAAATTTGGCGGGCGGCTGGTGCTAGCACAGTTATTTCCCACCGTTGCCAACATCTACAGTAAAGATCTAGACAAACCCCGTTCGTTTAGTGAACCGTTTTAAAGCCTCCAGGGTTATTTAAGTGGCCGGAAATTGATGGGGAGAGAGAAAGAGAGGAAGAAGTGGGTAAGTGAGAAAAGGAAATAAAAACATGGTGAAAGAACGAGAGACAATGAGAAGTTGAGAAGTGGAGAGTACGTTCAGTAAATGCACTAATTTCTGGTTGAAGAGCAATATTTAATGCATCCAATTGAGGGTTTATACAGTTTAATGGCTGATATAAAGGGGCATAATAAGTGTATATGTATCTAGTGTACGGAAAACAAACTCTAGTTACCTGAACTATTTGTGTGTGAAGATTTAAGAGAGAGCTACAGGTAAATGTAAGCTCACATTTAGTTTACATCAGTTCATTCATCGATCCACCGTAGTTTAAAGAGCAATGTAAGAGTTTTCAGTAATGAAGTTAATACATTTAATCACTAAGTTATCCATTACACCAATCCACAATAAATAAAAAAGTCAGGTGGAATAATCTGTGGTAGAATTCGAATAATGAAAGGAATAAAAAAAAATAATGAAGAGATGGAGTATTAATAAATGATGTTTACATGTTTCAGTTCGAATATTAATAAAATATATACATACGCCCACCCACCCACTCACCCTTCATCTAGCTACTGCTCCACACGGCCGCCATCAGATTTTTTACTTATTTTATAGAATTCAAAGAAAAATACAACAGCTTACTATACCCTGTTCACTCGAAGCTTGCAACTGAGGCCTGGGATCATTGTGTTAGCAAGGTAGTGTACAGAAATATAGATTAATTGACACAATGACTTATTAACGATTCCTCAGTCTCTACTTACCCCTGAAGATGTGAATTACACCAAAGCGTTGGGAACTTCGTGTTTTTCTCAACCTATGTGGTTATCAAGATATATCCGTAAATATATATAAATATACACATATACTGTATATATGATTACTTACACACCAGACTCGGACATCCTTGGAAAGATTTATAGCGGCTCAGGAATGATCGCTCTGGGAATTAAGGGAGAACCAGTTCATCCAGAAACCCAATTTGGTGGAACAACATCCTCCGGTTGTTCACTTACCACGTGAAATAAAGATAAATGTTGGAGGTAAATGTTGTTATAGTGTTCCATGGGTGTTGCCACTGGTGATGGGAGGCTGTGAGGCACTGATATTTAATGTTGAGAGAGAGAGAGAGAGAGAGAGAGAGAGAGAGAGAGAGAGAGAGGAGAGAGAGAGAGAGAGAGAGAGATGGTTCAGGTCTAACATGCAAGTGCAAAGCGAAAAGATTGAAATAAAAGCAGAGAGAAAAAGAATGCTAAGAAAAAAAAAACACAATTTGATGTGGAGGAAAAGATGAGGTAAGATTAAGCGAATGGCACCGAGGAGATGAGTCCAGTCCAGTAGTGTGTGTTTGTGGCGGTGCTGATGACAGATGGTAAGATTAACACAGATGGTAAGATTAACACAGTATGATTAACACAGATGGTAAGATTAACACAGATGGTAAGATTAACACAGATGGTAAGATTAACACAGATGGTAAGATTAACACAGATGGCAAGATTAACACAGATGGTAAGATTAACACAGATGGTAAGATTAACACAGATGGTAAGATTAACACAGATGGTAAGATTAACACAGATGGTAAGATTAACACAGATGGTAAGATTAACACAGATGGTAAGATTAACACAGATGGTAAGATTAACACAGATGGTAAGATTCACACAAGTGGTAACATCAAAGGCCTATCATGAAGTGCAACTTTATATGAGACAAACGTACGAGACATTCTTATTTCCTGGACGTACAGAGACTTAATGAGACATAGATAAAATATGTCTTTTCATGTCTCTCGTGGCGGTCATAGCGGCTTTTGATGTCTCAGAGGATCGTCATGAGCGTTTTATCAGTATACGTTCTATTTGTTCTTTCTTGTCTGGTTTTGTTGCACCGGGAAAATAAGCTTTAGGTCCTTGTTCTTTCTTGTCTGGTTTTATTGCACCGAGAAAATAAGTTTTAGGTCCTTGTTCTTTCCTGTCTGGTTTTGTTGCACCGGGAAAATAAGTTTTAGGTCTTTGTTCTTTCTTTTTTGGTTTTGTTGCACCGGGAAAATAAGTGTTAGGTCTTTGTTCTTTCTTGTCTGGTTTTGTTGCACCGAGAAAATAAGTTTTAGGTCTTTGTTCTTTCTTGTCTGGTTTTGTTGCACCGAGAAAATAAGTTTTAGGTCTTTGTTATTTCTTGTCTGGTTTTGTTGCACCGAGAAAATAAGTTTTAGGTCTTTGTTCTTTCTTGTCTGGTTTTATTGCATCGGGAAAATAAGTTTTAGTTCTTTGTTCTTTCTTTTGTTGGATGACTCTGGTTTTTGACGACACATTTCAGATTTAACAGCTAGGATATGGTTCTATATTTAACCAATGGTACTGTGATTTATGTGTGGTTAATCTATCAGTCATATAAATTTGAATTGTAATAATCGGTAGGAACTTTTTAAATTATAATCATCTTATTTCTACACTGTGAAAGAGTGAATACTAATTGCCATATGTTGACGGAATCGTAGAGTATAATAATAATAATAATAATAATAATAATAATAATAATAATAATAATAATAATAATAATAATAATAATAATAATAATAATAATAATAATAATAATAATAATAATAATAATACATTCTGTTGCCATATACACTATAATGATCTCTTAAACCAAAATTTTCACTCAATCTCTCTCGTTTTCATTATTTCCAAAGGTTTTTAATACCATATAAAGGACTACTGGTAAATGTACAAGTGCAGAATGATGTGAAAAATGTCATAAATCAACTTTGTAGAATAAAATAGAGGAATTTCTGGCAGTTATATCAGTCATGGCAGAATAGGAATGTTTTTATGTAGAAAATTAAGACTGAATGACAAGAGAAATATATCGTTATTACACTGACAATCTCTACTTATCCCGCTGAGTATTTTAGTCAGCAAGGTAATGAAAATCCACCATGGCAATTACGAACCAGTTAGTCTCTTTCTCGCCATAAATTACCTCCCAAGATTTAATCAAACCTTTCTTGTTTGGGATCAAGTGATAGTTGAAAGTTATATATATTTAATTTAAGGTAATGGTTAAGTAAATGATTTGGTCAATCATAATTAATTTAAAAGACAGGACATTACGTGTTAATAACGAAGGTCAGTAGGTCTATAGAACTATTTAACTCATATCACGGTTAATAAGACAATTGTTATGTTGTTGCCAATTGAGATTAAAGCACCTGTAGTTTATACCTAGCAATGTAGTTTCTGTAATTATAACTGAACAAAAATGATTTCAATTCGATTCTAATTTTTACTCATTCGTTATTAGCATCTTCTTGATAATGATGTAATTTATAACAGATAATATAATATCATGCATGAGGATGATGATTGGGAAAGCAGACAAGAATGATAGAGGGCGAAGAGAAACTTGGTGATAATGACGAGGAGGAAGAAAAAAAGGAAGTAAATAAGAATGATGATGCTAATGAGGAAGATTATGAGGAAGGTGATGAGAGAGAGAGAGAGAGAGAGAGAGAGAGAGAGAGAGAGAGAGAGAGAGAGAGAGAGAGAGAGAGAGAGAGAGAGAGAGAGAGAGAGAGAGAGAGACTCTGTACGGTATTGCATTTAATGAATCTTGAAGGTAAAGTCAAAGTCAACTTACAGAATTATGATTGTCGCTTTGTTTAGTGGTGGATATGAACAATACGGATACTTTAATTTAACACATATAACTTAAAATATCCTAACTTATTGCCTAACCTAACCTAGCCTAATCTAACCTAACCTAGCCTAATCTAACCTAAACTAACATTCTTGTAAAATTGTATGAAGTGTAGTCTTAAGATCCTGCATTCAATAGTTGTTTGTGTAGTCTGTCGGAAGATGAGTCACATTATATGCCAGGTATAGTAACTGTTCTGGATTGTCCCGTCAATAACACGATGATCAAAGATGCATCGATCGAGTCACTAGGGGAAAAAAATGTATTCCTAATTATTTCCTATAAAAATTAATCATGTAAGGATGGTTTTAACATTTTATCTACCTCTCTGACGTAGGAATAACTCACTAGCATTGGAACACGGGTATAAACGATAGCCTCTACCTAGTTGATGAGTTAACAAAGGATACACCTGGAACAATGTCTTAGATAAATTTGGAATACGTGTGTAGGAGCGACACAGTGACCAAAGAGCGTGTAGAGTAATGTTCCTCTACTTTTTGTTTCACTAATGTTTACTAAGAGATAGAGTATATTTCAAGAACAATTGCGTTATTTTTTTCTTGCCGTAACAGTAACTAATTTACGACATGTTTACACCAATCATTTTGTTCTTTGATTAATGTTAAAAGTGTAACAGTTTTATTTTTCAGGTCTTGTTCTTTCAGTCGTTCAACGAGTGGCTTTGTTCTGCAAGTTTTTTTTTACAGATTGGTCAAGAATCATTAGAAGGTGGAGGGAGGCGGGCACGGTTCAACTCCGCCAGAGGAAGCCGCCGTATAAACTCGCCTTTGTTATGTTAATGCCACTGTTGTATCACTTTACACCACCACCCACAAATTTGTCCGCCTTTTACTGTACCTCAACTTTTGTCGTTTTAACAGTAGACAAACGATTGTTCTACCAGATAATGTTAACAACTAAAACATTTCAGCTACTATCATTACATTGTGGTCAAGCTTATTATTCTGTTGTTTTAACCCTATCATATAAATGTACCAGTAATGAGGGACATTATGATGCTTTGAAAATTAATCACTGTCCCTTATTGAAATTATATATTTATAATTGTTAATGACTAATGATATTACTAATCTAATATATAGGTATAAAAACTTGAGCTGTTGAATAGTAACACATTATAGTATCAGCTTCATTGAGTAGAATTAGTTGATAAAATGTATAATTAAAGCTGTAACTACTCGTATATTAATGCAAAGATATTCATACAAGTCTAACTTCTATAGATGTTACCATTCACGAGAGGTTCCTGTAACTTATGTCAATGTTACCATTCAGGAGAGGCCGCCTTCAGGGTCGACTTCCGCCGGGTTCTGGTAACTATGTAAATATATTCTCCACCTGTTATTAGATTTGTCACTTCTTATACGTGAACTTCACCCAACACACCGTGAAGACGAGGTGCCGCCCTTCAGTGTGCTTATTGTGTCTTAAACAACGTGGGCTTCTTATTCATTATGTATGCCTAATACTGCCCTTGTTACGCACTGTATACAAAGTGTATCATTAATAAGTTGTATATGATTTATTTATATATAACGAATACTGCCGTTCTTGTAGTTTTTATTGCATCTTATACAAAGTGCATCACATAAAATTATGTACAGTATATCTAGTATTACATTTTAGTTACGGACACTGAACAACGTTTGAGTCTCCATTCTTATATTAGTATTTGTTTCCGTCTTTAAATAACTTTATTATATAGTTAGCGTTCACTATTTGCTTGTAAATTTGTCCGTGTGTAATAATGATCGATACTAGAGAAACGTTAATAAGCAACAGAAGTGTAAATTATAATTGAAGGTAAACACAGTAGCTACTTGACACACACACTTCGTTTAGTTTACCCTCGTGCTCCCAGAAACATAAAGTACAGTATAATATCATCACTGGTGTGAGCTAAGTGCAGCGTAATAATCTACTTGATGGGTTACCTGAGCTGTGTAATCCCGCTCACATGCGCCAAAATCTCACGAAATTTACCAGCGTTTTGGAAAGTAAACATTTTCACAGAGGGGATGGTTAAAAATACTTGTAATTTTTCTCTCTCAAAGTCAATATCCAGTTTTGGTGCTGTTACTACGGACTGGGAAGATCTATATTGCTCGACAGCCTGGACTAGCCCGGGTAAGTGATTTTTTAATGTCCGTGTGCCCGCCAGTTTCCCGGCCGACATATTTTTCATTTACCTTACAAAAACGTTTGAAGGAACAGAAAAAGGAAAAGAAAGTGAAAAACATCGAGACACGCTGGTGGAGGGTAGAGGGTTAAGATCAATGGCGGGACAAGGGGGGGGGGGGAGCGCCACAGTAGTCCCTGAGTAGAAGTGTGATCTCGAAACATTTCTAAAAGTGAGCTAATTTATGATACAAAATTTATGATGCATATACTGTATAGATAACTGTAGTAGATTGCAAAATAGGTGGTTCAGGGTATTTGCATACAGATATAAATATCTGGTACTTGAAGTATGTAATGAAGTTATGAATCACGTGAATAACTGTCGTGCGGTTGATTTGTGATATTATATAATTTATTTTGTATATTAACTAACAGCATATATAACAAATAAAAACATCTGAATAATAATAATGTTAACGTGCATTTTTTCCTATTTTCATTACAGAAATGAAAAATGACAAAACACTCTGACAACCTCACAATGAAAAAAAATCAAATCATATCACAGTTAGCCAATTTCCATAAAACCATATCAGGCCAAGTATAAAAACGTCAGAATTCACAGCCACAGGCAAGTAAATCCCTAACATGATCTACCCAGCCTCAGCAGCGCCTCCCCGAGTACTGATTTTGTGTGTGTGTTATTTCATAAGTAAAATTAATAGAGGTTTGATTCTATGGGCGGAGGGTTGTCATCACCACCCCCGTCAGGCAGGTGCTGGGGGGCAGGGAAGTCGTGTCGTCATTTCCGAAAATAAAAGAATAAGAAGAGCGAGGACAATAAAATCAAGATTATTTTATTTTATCTTTCTATAAAGTAAACAGGTGGACCGAATAACGAAGACTGACAGAGTCATTGTGGAACTTAATTAGTACTGAGAGTGAAGAGACAAAGAATTTAGAGCTCAGACATATAAATCAACGTGATTAATTCCAACAAAATTCTGGGGATCATGCAAGATTTTTGTGTAGGTAAGAAAAATGAAAATGCGCGATCTTGTAGTTATATTTCGATTGTTAAAGAAAAAAAAAACTTAGTCGCGAATAGGGGTATTATCTTATCGTGTGAATTATTTTTATGACTGTACATGTTAGACGGAAGTTTCTTATAGAGGTTACTTACAACAAGGAATTCTCTTTTAATGATAATTGTAGTACAGTTCTAGTCGTTCTTGATGTTGGCCACTAGATTCTGATATTGTTTTTGTATTCCAACAGTTCAGTTCCTCACTAACGCGACAACACCCAAGAGCAACGACTGCAGCTGCTCGCTCCCAGAGATCTCTTATAGAGGTTATGTTGATGACGTGCCTGTGCTGTGTTAAGGACAAGCACGAAGCTATTAGGTGATTTGTGGTGTGGAGGATGTGTGGGTCTGCACAGCAGTTAAGGCAAAAATAATTCTTCACGAGTTGGATTTTGTGTATAGTAGTTCAGTGAGGGGTGGTGGTCTCAGCACTGTTGAATTATTTGACTCGTTTCTCTGCAGAGAATGTGTTCCGAACAATGGATGTAGAGGTATGTTGCTGGAGTCTCTAGTAGTTTAATATGTAGTCGGACTGCAGTCTATTGGCTGAGGAGGATGTTATTAGGTTATGTAAGTGTTTGGGGATTTTTGTGGGAATATTAAGATGTTTGGTGTGTGTGTGTGTGTGTGTGTGTGTGTGTGTGTGTGTGTGTGTAAAGTGTGTTAGAATGTAATTGCACGGTAGTTGTTTTATTGGGTTGATGCTAAGAATAAAATACCTCCCATATTGAGGTGGTCTGTATTGGTCAAAATTTTGTTTCTCCGTGATGTTGACTGATGGTGTGGAGTTTGTGTGACCTGTTATAATTTCTAAGATCTTTGTTGAGTATTTTTGGAAGTTATCAACGTTTAATTTTAGTGTAGGTGAGGCCCATACTGTAGGGATTGATTCCTTCTGTTGACGGGAAGTGATGTTTGTGATAGCTTGAGTGTGTTGAGTTTACGTGTGCCTTTTGCATTGATGATATGTGCAGAGTGAATGAAAATCATGAGCGGATCTGGCGAAATGTCCTGGCGCCTATTGAGTAGTTGGTTGAAGTGTCAAGTGCTAGAAATGTTAAGGTGGACTTCAAAGGGCAGGCGGTCATGTGGTATTAGACGAACAATGGGTATTGTTGCGGGGTATATCTGAGGGTGGTATTGTGTGCAATAGCTGTTCATGGCGTGTTTTGTACCTATTACTTTTGCAATACAATCAATATAAAGATTTAGATGATTAATAAGACAGATAATCATTACAATAATATACAGAGAGAAGAAGGATACAGTTTTAACGATCCTCTGTCGATGGAGTATTATTCATTCCTTTCATATATTCGTTTAATGTCAGGGAAATAAACATGAAATTGCAATTACTGTCACAATAATATATCAGCCAAAGTCAATGATACAGTTATGTGGGGTTATGTAAATAATACATTTATGGAAGTGAAATTATTAAATCACTTTTATATCAGAATAAACTCGTATACACATTATCTTATTAACTTTCTTCATCAATTTATTCCTATAAATTATTTCCGTGTTAGCGATAATTGTCTAATTTTTATGTCACAATGATTTATTACAATAATTTCTTCGAGTAAATATTACGTGAGATTTTTAGCTTACATATAACATATCATTTGAGTTAGGTAACTGTACATTGACATAATAATGGTGATGTATTCATTCACTCGTCTTATCAACTTCAAGCAATGAGAGGTAAGAGAACACCTATGATCACACAGGTGTCAGAGACCCCCTTATTACTTCGCCTCACCAGGTGTTCGTCTCAAAGATATCAACGTTAAACTCTCTATACAACTGATGATGTACGAACGTATGTAACTTACTAACTTTAAGGTACGTCAAAAAGGTACCTGCGTAAATAAAGTCGAAAACCCCACCGCCCCTCTGTCATAACTTAGGGTGTGTTCCTCTCGGCCATATCAGGAAAATATTAACTCATGAGCCAGTATATATACCCTGCGGCTATAACAATCTTCTTTATCTGACAGTATTATGATGACAGACAATTATCGTATTTTCACTTAATGTTTTATATAACAAGTACCTACTCTACTGGTATATACATAGATAAATACTTCAGGTTTCCAATTTTAAACTTTTATTGTAAAAATTAATAGATGGATTAGTTTCAGAACACGGTAATAAATACTGTACGACCCTAAGTTAGCCTCTGTAGATTGTTGACTAAAGACTTGTGTTTGCTGGGATGCCTTGTGTACCTACTGAGTAATTAAACAGCCAAATATTAAGTTTAAGGCTTTGATGTAGTTCTCTCTCACTCTCGCTGTGTATGTGAATGTGTAGGGTGTATTTTCTTACATGTTTGTACATCGGTGGTGGATAATTAAGTCTTTGTTTACGTGACAGATAACATTCAACCATAGTTTGTGTGTGTTTGTGTGTGTTAGATCCTCTCTTCACCTACGCCTCTCACTCTATGCGGTTCTTACAACTATTAGAGCCCCGCATTCCTCTCTCAGTAACCAAGCTTATACACAATACCACCTCCTACCAGAAGTACCCACTCCCCCCTCACCCACGCCCACACACTGTACCCCTCCCCCTCCCACAAGAGGTCCCCACCTCCCTCCTCATCCACACAGACACTGTACACCCCCTTCCCACAAGAGGTCCCCACGCCTCCTTCCTCACCCACGCCCACACATTGTACCCCTCCCCCTCCTCACCCATGCCCACACACTGTACCCCTACTGGAGGTCTCACGCAATTACTGAGAGGAAACTGAATTTGCCAGAAAAGGGAATTTATTATAAAGACAAAATCGGCGGAAAATTAGAATCTGCCAAAAGTGGAACTGCCAATTTTTTTCCACATAATAATAATTAGTTTAATAAATGTTGTGAGATAATAGAAGAAGAATGTGAGCGAATTTTATTGATGATGAAGGTAAGCTTAAAGAAATGCTTAAATATTGGTAGAGAAAGTTAGGTTAGTGAGGGATGGTGAGAGTAGTGAGGGAAGGTGAGAGTAGTGAGGGAAGGTGAGAGTAGTGAGGGATGGTGAGAGTAGTGAGGGAAGGTGAGAGTAGTGAGGGATGGTGAGAGTAGTGAGGGAAGGTGAGAGTAGTGAGGGAAGGTGAGAGTAGTGAGGGAAGGTGAG
The DNA here is from genome assembly GCF_018991925.1 of Homarus americanus. Taxonomy (NCBI): domain Eukaryota; kingdom Metazoa; phylum Arthropoda; class Malacostraca; order Decapoda; family Nephropidae; genus Homarus; species Homarus americanus. Next base: position 2,847,990 of record NW_024712913.1, read on the forward strand.
AGTAGTGAGGGAAGGTGAGAGTGGTGAGAGGTGAGGTGAGTGAGGGAGGTGAGGTGGGGGGGAGGTGAGTGGGGAGGTGAGAGTGGAGTGGGGGGAGGTGAGTGAAGTGGGGGAAGGTGAGAGTGGTGAGGGAAGGTGGAGTGGTGGGGAGGTGAGGTGGGGAGGTGAGGTGAGTGGGGGAGGTGAGGTAGGGGAGTGGTGGTGAGGGAAGGTGAGGTGGTGGGGAGAGGGTGAGGTAGGGGAGGTGGAGAGTGAGGGAGGTGAGAGTGTGGGGATGGTGAGGTGAGGGAGGTGAGGGGAGGTGGGAGAGTGGTGAGGGAGGGTGAGGTGGGGGAGAGGGGAGGGGTGAGGTGGGGAGGGTGAGAGTGAGGAGGAGGTGAGGGAAGGTGAGAGTGAGTGTGAGGGATGGTGAGGAGGTGGTGAGGGAAGGGTGAGGAGTGGGAGTGAGTGAGGGGAGGTGAGGAGTGGGGAGGGTGTAGGAGTGAGGTGGAGGAGTGGTGTGGGGAGGGAGGAGTGGTGGAAGGTGGGGAGTGAGGTGAGAGTGAGTGGAGGTGGGAGAGGGTGGAGGTGGAGGTGGGGAAGGTGAGGAGTGGGGGTGAGTGGTGGGGAAGGTGAGAGTAGAGGTGGGGGGTGAGGTGAGGGAGGTGAGAGTAGAGAGGGAAGGTGAGAGTAGTGAGGGATGGTGAGAGTAGTGAGGGAAGGTGAGAGTAGTGAGGGAAGGTGAGAGTCATAGAGGAAAGACACAGCTACAGATGGGGGTCAGAGAGGAAGGTCACACACACCATAACTTCACACTGAGGATCACAGATCAGTACACTCCAGAGCGGCTTTACAGGGTATAGCTCACTGCATACAACATAACACGACAGGAACGTAAACACGGCAACTATATGGGATGGGTCATTAGCGAAAACCCATTACTCTATAAGTGGGCAGTTTTGTGACAATTAAAAAGCAATTTGTTTTACTGTTTTGTATAGTCGAGTACAAGGATCATTGAAATGTCGATACGCCTACAACAATTAGTCAGGACATGAATTAATTGTTTTAGTTAAATTTTTACATTACATACTAAATACTGTATCAACTAAAGTCTAAAAGAAGCCTTGTTCAATAGCTGGCCAGGTACATGAAGCATGAGTCACATGACTTTGGTTTTAACCCGTTTTTAATAATAAAAAACAAATACTAAAAAAAATACACTAAAACGGATTCATCGTTAAAATTATGAAATTTGTCATTCTCGCGAAACTTATTTAATGTGATATTTTTTTACAAAAGGGATTACCTTTATTATACATCACATCATACTTTAAAACTCCATTAATGAGTATTGGTTCTAAAGTTGACATCCTAAAGTGAGAGTTTATCCACTTCGACGATCGTGTGTAAACTATGTCACGGCGTCAAGGCATCAACAATGACTTCTAAATCATACTGGTGCGGCAACATACGGCAGTCGTTGTTTCCGGTCAGTGGGTCCGTATAGAGAGCATACAAATCGTTCCAGTGCAGAGCCGAGTGGCACAGCATCGCGGGATCGGGGAGCAGCGCCGCATATATTTCACTACGTAAATAAAAAAAATCCTCCACGGAAAACCTTCAATATTTGCGGAGAAACGAGGGGAGAAGGAGGGAGGAAGTTAAGAAGAGAATGAACAGGTAAAAGTGGGAAAAGGATGAAGTAAATGTAAACAGTGTGTTTGAGATGGAAGAAGAGACGATTGGAAGGCATGTGATAAATAAAGCAAGGGAGTGGATGTATGGAGGGAAAACTGATGATGATTCAGAGGTGGAGGAAATGGAGCAAGAAAGTTTATGGTGTATATGTGTGTGTGTGTGTTATTTGTATCTATGTGTATGCCAGTAATTTTGAGTTACAACCGAGCGAGGGAAGTGTGGAGTCTGCTGCAGGATGACGAGGTAATGGGATCAGGTTTTATAGCCAAAATAAATCTTCGCACCATTGCCACCTCGATGACCACAAATACAACTTGGCGCTTCCTGATCAGTGTTCTTATTTTCGATTAGTAAAACGTGATGACTAATGAAAATTATGGTGTAGAAATGGATTTTTTGGCAGCACACTAGAATGATTTGTAGGGTAACGTGAGTGTCGCCTGGGAGGTATCGGCGTGAGACGCTTATCTTGCTGCTTTACCTTATCTCCTTCGTCATTTGTCGGCTTACTAGCCGATAGGGCGACCTATCAGCTCTATGCTCCACATCGTCTACTCGCTGTAAACACCATCCTTTTGGGTCGTTTAAATTTATTTGGTGATACAATGAATACGTTTTTATTGTGTTTGTTAGTTTGTCTGTCGCACCCATTCTCACCAATAACACTTCCTTCACACTCCATGTTGGTCCAACAGCATATTTTTGCACCTTCATAATAAGAGCTTTGTATCCAATATTATTGTACACAAAACTTTACCTCACAGAGCCGCATGGTGTCAGTAGCTTGGTAAATTCTGCCTCATAATGTTTCAGCATATTGTGGAACTCCTTGTTACGTGGTGTTAGAAGTTTGTTAACCTTATTTAAAGAGATTGTTCGTCTCCCCAGCCACACCTTCAAGTTCTTCATCAGGTGTTGTTTTAGCCCGCCGCCACAAGTCCAGTTTGTCGCCACTGTCTTCACCGGGTTTTGTGGCTCGTTGATGTTAAATGTAGCAGCGAGGACTGGTGGAGGTGATGATGTTCCCGGCTATTGTTCCCAGTAACTCACAGCCCTCTAACACGATGAAGATGACGCCCCTCCTGGTTATTGGTCCCCAGTAACTCCCCGCCCTCTAACTTGATGAAGATGATGCCCCTCCTGGCTATTGGTCCCCAGTAACTCCCCTCCCTCTAACATGATGAAGATGACGCCCCTCCTGGCTATTGGTCCCCAGTAACTCACCGCCCTTAACTTGATGAAGATGACGCCCCTCCTGGCTATTGGTCTAACCCTCCCGCTAACTTGATGAAGATGACGCCCCTCCCGGCTATTGGTCCCCAGTAACTCCCCGCCCTCTAACTTGATGAAGATGACGCCCCTCCTGGCTATTGGTCCCCAGTAACTCACCGCCCTCTAACTTGATGAAGATGACGCCCCTCCCGGCTATTGATTCTGTAATTATTCCCACCCCCCTTAACTCCCCCATCATCTCAATCAACACATCTAATTTGAAGAAAATGTAGGAAATTGTGCTGATGTACATAATGTGAAGGGACTCAGCTAAACAAAGAGAGATGAGAAAATATAAGCAGGAAACTTCAGAAAAGAGACTAAAATAGAAAGGGTAAGTGGCAATGAAAAGAAATGAGTGATCAATTAATCAACTGGGACGGGAATTAACAGGTAAAAGTGGTGGTAATGAGAGAGGGATGTAGAGTTGAGAGGTTCTGATATACCTGATGCATGACTGAATTGTTGCTAGTGTAAAAAAATATATATATTCTCAAACATATTTCTCATTTAAATACATGGGTGTGAAATGTATGTGAGAGAGAGAGAGAGACCATATATATACCTGTTTATACTCATGAATTCCTGCCATTTGAGACAAGGGAATGGACAACAATTATTTATTCTCGTGTAGTGTTGTGTGTGACCGTACCCTTATAGTTCTACAGTTAGAATCATCATAAGATAGATAGTTACATTACTTGAGGAACTCGACAAATTGAGATAACTGAGAGATAGAGTAACAAATTTACATATAGGTATAGGAACAATCACCGATAAGACTACAAGGTAACACAATAATAATTAGCCCGCCAGGGAAACACATGAATCACAAATGTAAAAAAGATTGATAAAATAAAAACACAAATATTAATAATAGAACTTTATATAAATCATGTTAAAAAATATTATTCCGGCTTTGAGTCTAAATTCAGTAAAAGGAAAAGAATTACGATGATGTCATTCCAGTTCTTACCTTCAAATTTAAGACAGTGATCGTAATGGCGGCAGAAATACATTGTTAAAAGAATTAATCGTACTAATGACAAAAGACTTATTCTGATATACTGAAACGATATATTAAATACAACATTAATTACTTCTGACTGAGTGAGCATTTTATAAATTACATTATCCAGTGAGTGTGTTGTATAATGTAAGGTGATTAAATTTTCATTATTGCTGGATATTCTTTCATATATAAAAGGCCAAGATTTTAATGGCAGACGTTTATAATTATAGAGTAAACATATAAGCTTACAACGCTTCTATTTCTTGAAAATCTTTGATGCGTTCAAAATAATGAAACAAAAAATGAAATATGAAAACAACAAAGACGACACTTTTCATTTATATTGTAATACCACAAAATTTGCTCAATGTGTAATAAAGATGACAGAGAGAGAGAGAGAGAGAGAGAGAGAGAGAGAGAGAGAGAGAGAGAGAGAGAGAGAGAGAGAGAGAACGTATTGGAATATGTGTGTGTGTGTGTGTGTGTGAGGTAGGGAATGGTGCCATCCAACGGGAACAGCAGAAAGTGCCAGGAGCCACTGATTTGGAAAGTGGTGTATGGGTAGTGGGAAATGGTGCCTTTCGAGGGAGGAGAGAGTGGACACAGTTCCTGTAGCAACGTAAATATTGGCTGTGACTATAGTGACCCACAATCTCTTCCTCAGGTCACTAACTCACGACTCTCCTTGCCACTACCTGTGTGTTCTCCTCCTCTTGCACCTACCTTCATTAATTTCCTTAGTTCCTTTTCCCATTCCCTCTTCCTATTCTCTATTTCACGCTTCACTGTTTACGCATATACACGCGGGCTCCGACTAATTGAAACCAACCACGCGGCGTCAGTGTGTGTGGCGTCAATGGCTTATTTGCTGCGAGACATTTAAGTGACAAGATGACAGGGGAAACGTTATGAGGTTTTTCGTTGTTAAAATTCTTCAGAGTTTTTATTTATTCATTTTTTTCAATTAAAAGTTTTAATCCAGTTTATGGCAGAGGGATGGATGAGTAAAACAGCATTAAAGTTTTCTCAAGAAAACTGACCGAAAAGCTAGTTTTTCAGATGTCTTCCATGAAAATTATCTGTATCCAAATATGCACAGAATAGTCTTAAAACAAACCAAAACAATCCCACAGGCAATCTTTTTCACAAGGCGTTGTGGTTTCATATACTGTATATCTACGTGAACATAGACTGAAAGATCATTTGTATGCGAGCCAAAAATTAATATCATTGATTCTGAAAATGTACGCACATAGACTTGATGCCTCTGAGAGTATAACTTGCTATTGTTACTTGGTGGACTACTTACACCACCCACACTCTCCACATCATCCACACCTACTCTATCTACTTCTATACCAACCACACATTTTACATATTCCACACCTCCCACCAGTTGGTCACACTTTGGGCCGTATAGATAATTGTTGGTCACACTTCACCTGGGGACAATGTGAGCCAACTTTTTATCTGTGTAGATTTGTACAAGAGTGGAGGGAAAAAGACTGGAACGGAAAAACTAGATATTTTATTTATTTACTCCTAATGAACATCAGCATATATATTGATAATTTCCAAAACAATAAAACGTCTGCCCTAAAAATATGTAAATAATAACAACATATATACGCACAACACTGTGATTAGTTTCATTACAATGAGTCTGACTATTACCAGGACTATCCATGACTATTCCAATGACCTTAATCTTACGAATAGGATTTCTGTTGCTGGACTTTCTTTTCAAGTGCAGTAACTAAGGGTTCAACAGTTTAGTCACAGCCAACTCCACACATTCCTGAACATTGCCTGGTGTTTGTTTCGTGTGCCTTTTTTTTTTACTCTTAATGTTCATAGAGACGCCAGAGAAGACTAATGGAATACTGGCAACACTTCGTCCGGTACTTGTCCCCCAACGAGTGGATATAACTAATCGCGTTCCTGTTCACTCACTGGCTATGGTTAGTAAGCTAAAGCATTAATGTTCATACGTATTTCATAGGGATAAAGGAATAGTGTTCTCATAATTACAATACTGTATTATTTTGCTCCACCATTTGATATTGATCACATTACACACTTTTGGTCACATTATGGTCAAGTTATATTATTTGGTCAAACTAAAGAATGATTTTGGTTACACTGGTGTCATTTAGGCAACCATTGAGAGCCACAGTATCTTTATCATTTATATCATCATCCACACACCATCACACACTACCACACACCATTCAAACACACACACCATCCACCCCAAAACCACCCACACCTACACCATCAACACCACCCACACCTACACCATCAACACCACCAACATACTATCCACACCATCACACACTATCCACACAATCACACACTATCCACACCATCACACACACTATCCAGATATTGAACATCTCGCTCGTACCCTCGCAATTTCATTATTATTCAAGCATATTTTTTTCCATAAATTAATTTGTAAAATGGGACACACAAGCGATTACGACACAAACATTCCCACGACATGAATGATGCTTTAAACGTTGTGTGTTGTTGGTACACATTCTGCACTGTGTATTGATGGTACACATTCTGTACTGTGTATTGATGGTAGATATTCAGCACTGTGTATTGATAGTAGACATTCTGCACTGTGTATTGAGAGTAGACATTCTGTAATGTGTATTGATAGTAGACATTCTGCACTGTGTATTGATAGTAGACATTCTGCACTCTGTATTGATGGTAGGCATTCTGCACTGTGTATTGATAGTAGACATTCTGCACCGTGTATTACCGGCAGACATTCTATAAGTGTCGTTGCTGGGTTGAAATTCAGTATTTAATTAGTTTTACTGGCCGGGCCCCAGGAGGGTTGTGATATATCAATTTAATTAATTATATTTAATTTCCACTGGTAATGAATTTAACAAAACATAGCGAGGCTTTGTGTAGGAGGGCTCATGAGTTCTTTATATTGGCAGACCATAAGTTTACAATGTTTTCCTAGAAATATCCTATCAACGTAGTCCTTGTAATGGCCAGATGTTATGGTTAGGTTAGATTGGGTTAGGTTAAGCTGGGGTTAGGTTGGGTTAGATTAAGTTGGGGTTAGGTTGGGTTAGATTAAGTTGGGGTTAGGTTGGGTCAGTGTTTCTCAAACTTTTTCACTCCATTCCCCCCATGAGGATCTCTCAACATCCTCGTGGCTCCCCTTCAGTTCTCTCCCAAGCCCCTCACAAGTAATGATGAAAATAAACTGTTTTGGTTCTCTTCCTTTATTTTAATGTTTACAATCATCAAACAGAATGCATAATTTGTTACAGTTCAATGGGATGGATGACATTGTTTCCTTTCAGTCAGTCGACTGATGCGAGGTTGAGTCACTGATAAAGCACATCTCAAGTCTGGGTTCACATGTAACCGGTTTCGGCTTTTATTCTTTACTTGAAGAAGGGTGGAGAAACCATATTCACATAAATAAGTAGTAGAAAATGGCAAGAGGACTCGAAGTGCGATCTCACTAACTTTTGGATATGACTGATACATTGAGCACCAGAATACAGTCAGAGATTTTTCTTCATAGAGGTCTCTGGCAGCAGAATCGTTCTGAGATCAAGGAATTCGTCTGAACAGAAACTAGAATCGTGCAATCTGAGCGAATCCGTTGGAAATAGAAAACTAGCTGCTGCACCATACTCTGTAAATATCAAAACTGTACCGTATGTGTATTATGATTACACACAATGACAAAAAAAAGACAATAAAAAAAAGAAAGATTTCTCCCCTAACAAGGCAAAGTAACAGAAAAAAAGTTGAATAAGAGTTTCCACATTTTCTCCAAACATATAGTACTTACATTAGCCTGCCATGGCCCCCAGCTTGAGAAACACTGGGTTAGGTTAAGCTGGGATTAGGTAAAGCTGGGATAAGGATGGGTTAGGTTAGATTGTCGGACCTACATACACACACACACACACACACACACACACACACACACACACACACACACACACACACATATATTAACTGGATTCGTTGTTATTTTTCCATTGCATTTTTGGTGGAATCTTTTTCATGGCTATGTACCCAAACTGTCCATAACTGGTGGTCATGCCGAAGCGACCACACATAGTAGTTGTTTTTACAGTTTTTTCCCTTTTCATAAATGAGAACTATATATTAAGCTCTCTGATACTCTATGATATACGTCCCTCTGTCACTATGTTATCTCCTATACTTAACATTCCAACACTGGTTCCATTTATTTCTGGTGCTTTACCGTGTTTCATCTTACAGCCAACTGATTCTTCTTTTGCCTTATTACTTTGGTTTTCTCCCTCTATTTAATACCTTCTAGAACGGTTTCTTCTTGTTTGAAAAATTTGACAATATTTCCTGTGATTTCCTGTCATGTATTATAAAAGTTGTTAGGTATTATGGACACCCAAATACAGTACATAAATTATCTTTGTTGAAGCATTTCCCCAATGGTCAATACACACAAACCGGAAATACATATATTTTTTGAATGTTGAAAATAAAAAAATAAAATTTTTTGGTGTATTGTGTAATTCATACAAATGTTTAAAAATGCGTTGCAAGAAAAAAATAAATTTTAGAAAAAAATAATGAACAGACATATCGGTTTGTTGATGAATAATAATTCACCTGAATTGTCCAAAAAAGTTGAAAGCGAAAAGTCATTAAAAAATAAATTATTTATATACGAAAAAATAAACCAGCTTTAGGTGCTTTTACACTCATCAGAGAGGATTATACTGGAGAATAAAATTATCGTTACGTGCTGTCTGGCGGGATTTACAGCCACAAGTATTCCACATGGACAGTATAGATTTTTTTCTGGGGTACTGTACTCGGCGTTGTTCAGGTTTATTTATGACGATGTAAAGTTAACCAGAATGGGTACAGCCACCACTTCCTAGAATTAGAGAGAACTCATAACTTGCGCCCATCCTTGGTCAAAAATTAGTGCAAAAAATAATCATATCAAATTTCAAGAGGACAACTTTTAGGTAGAGGTCGGCCCCTGCAAGGTGTAATCCTTTTCCCCTTTTAAGGCGTTCGTGAGCTTTTTCGGGGCTATTAAGCAAACCAAATTTCAGCTCTGTCTACTACCACAACACCTGGAGGATTCTAACAACACAACACCTGGAGGACTCTACCAACACAACACCTGGAGGACTCTACCATCACAACACCTGGAGGACTCTACAAACACAACACCTGGAGGACTCTACCAACACAACACCTGGAGGAATCTACCAACACAACACCTGGAGGACTCTACCAACACAACACCTGGAGGACTCTACCAACACAACACCTGGAGGATTCTACCAACACAACACCTGGAGGACTCTACCAACACAACACCTGGAGGACTCTACCAACACAACACCTGGAGGACTCTACCAACACAACACCTGGAGGACTCAATCAACACAACACCTGGAGGACTCTATCAACACAACACCTGGAGGACTCTACCAACACAACACCTGGAGGACTCTACAAACACAACACCTGGAGGACTCTACCAACACAACACCTGGAGGACTCTACCAACACAACACCTGGAGGATTCTACCAACACAACACCTGGAGGACTCTACCAACACAACACCTGGAGGACTCTACAAACACAACACCTGGAGGACTCTACAAACACAACACCTGGAGGACTCTACAAACACAACACCTGGAGGACTCTACCAATACAATCACCTCCCTGTTATAAGCTCTGGAACCTCAGCACGTGGAGGTACTCGCACAATATATGGTTTTACCTCGTAATCTGAGAACGATATCATGGAAAATAACTTTAATGAAGTTTAGAAAAATGCAGGAATTGGTATTGGCAATCAGGCTCACCAGAGCGGATTCCACTAGGGACATAAAGTTGTCGCCAGGTGCTATCTGGCGGAATTTACAACCATAACTTCTTCCTCAGGGGCAGTAAAATGGTGGGAGTGGCAAGAGTAACCTGCCGTTGTAACGGTGATGACGCTGGCCCTCACGACCCTCTATGTAATCTATTGTAACACACGTGGTGATATGGTGTACCTCCCTCACCTCTCCCTCTCCCCACCGTAAGTGTCCCTCATCCACACATAACCAATGGCGAGTGTTCGGAATTCCCACAAGGGCTGTCACCTTAATATTACCTTATGACTGTAGCTGGTATATTATCTTCACCACCGGCACACTCGTAACTTAGAGTGAAGCCTAGTAAATTGTATGTTAGCTTCACCACTATTACGTTTGTTTTATTGTAACTTTCTTTTTAGTTTCACCAGAAGTTACTTGTAATCTCTGCTTGTATTTGCTTCAGTGTTTTGATTTTCACACAAACCACTGCATGGATTTCTTAGTTTATTACAAAAAAAAAACAAAAAAGTGCACAGTATGTTGATTTAATGATGAATTAACCGATGAAGGGCAACTGTCCTTTTTACGAGAGAATATGGGAGGTTATTGTCAGAGCAGCTGTAACACGTTTGTGGTGTCTGAGATACAGGGGTATACTCCGCAGAAGGCCGGGCATTTAGTGTTGAGCATTGCAAATTAGAGGTGCGAGGATGTGAGCATGTCATCTAGCACATAAGGAAGTGATAAGTTATGCTTCGTTGCCTTTTATCTAATTAATTCGGGTAATGCTAGTTATATAATTGATACATGTTATATAATTGATATTTATATAAGTGTTACTGTCTGTATGTTGACACAGGCTATTACACATCTCCCCCCCCCCACCACATGTGTCCCTTACCTCCTCCTGCCCAACACATGTGTCCTTCACCCCCTCCTCCTGTCCACCGCCTGTGTCCTTCACCCCCTCCTCCTGCCCACCGCCTGTGCCCACCCCTCCTCCTGCCCAACATGTGTGTCCCCCCTCCTGTCCACCGCCTGTGTCCTTCACCCCTGTCCACCGCATGTCCCTCCCTCCCTCCTGCCCACCGCATGTGTCCCTCACCTCCCCTGTCCACCGCCTGTGTCCTTCACCCCTCCTCCTGTCCACCCATGTGTCCCTCACCTCCCCCTGTCCCATGTGTCACCTGTCCCTCCACCTCCCCCTGTCCCTGTGTCCTTCCCCCTCCTCCTGTCCCACATGTGTCCCTCACCTCCCCTGTCCACCGCCTGTGTCCTTCACCCCTCCTCCTCCCCACCACATGTGTCCCTCACCCCCCCCCCCCCACCACATGTCCCTCACCCCCTCCTCCTGCCTGTCCCTCCCTCCTCCTGCCACCGCATGTGTCCCTCCCCCTCCTCCTGCCCACCGCATGTGTCCCTCACCTCCCCCTGTCCACCTCATGTGTCCACGGCTGCTTCACCCTTCTCATATCTCTCCTTTCATTAATCTCACAGCCTCTCGCACCGTCCCTGCTGTTCTCCTCTCCTCCCCTTGTCCTTGTAGTTCTGTTGTCACATATTACGGCAGCTTCCCTTCAAGTTTTCTCATCCTGTTTCTTCCTTATTTTCGTCTTTGTCTCTCATGTGATATATCATCCTTATGTAATTATCTCGATTTATAACTTACATTTCCTGCTTATCGTAGTTGCTATTTTTCTTCTAAGTTTCGAGTTATTCTTTCGTTTTCTCTATCTCCGTGTATATTAATCCCATAGGCTATCTATTTCGTGGTTGTATTCTTTCCTTCCTTCCTCTACTACAGTCGTTGATGGACCTTCTCCTCCTCTTCTACTCCTCACAACGTTTATCCTTCATATTACCGTCTGGGCAATACACACTCGCCTGGATGACGTCATTAACTCTGGCACGTGTAGACGAGTGAAAAACTTTAGTAGAGTGTTGGTGCATATAAAACTTGGGGTTTGTTCTGCCCGCAATACTTGGCTACTGAGCAAATATTTGAACGTCGAGCGCCTTTCTGCTTCTACAATTATTTACATCCTCGAGAACAAGTAATATTCATCAGCCAACGCAGCTGAATAAATGCAAAAAGTAAACCCTTGTGTCCGTAAAGAGAATTTATAATGGGTAGTTGTTAGTCTGTAGGTAGAACAAGAGAAAGATAAAATAACAAGTGTGGACAAAAGGCCTGAGAGAGAAGGGTAGACACAACAGCAAGGTGGAGAACAAGGCGGCTCAGGGATGCCGTATACTAACTAGTGAAGTCTACAGTACATGACGGCGGCTGATTAAGGCATAAAGACTGTTGGACCAGCGGCTGTGTGGCCAACACACACCTGTCTTCAAAATGTTCATACCGATGTTGACGTTGACCAGGTGTGTTGGGTACAGGAACCCTGTAAGTTAGCGTTGGTTAAGGCCAGGTGTGTTGGGTACAGGAACACTGTAAGTTAGTGTTGGTTAAGGCCAGGTGTGTTGGGTACAGGAACACTGTAAGTTAGTAATGGTTAAGTCTAGGTGTGTTGGGTACAGGAACACTGTAAGCTAAGTGTTGGTTAAGGCCAGGTGTGTTGGGTACAGGAACACTGTAAGTTAGTGTTGGTTAAGGCCAGGTGTGTTGGGTACAGGAACACTGTAGGTTAGTGTTGGTTAAGGCCAGGTGTGTTGGGTACAGGAACACTGTAAGTTAGTGTTGGTTAAGGCCAGGTGTGTTGGGTACAGGAACACTGTAAGTTAGTGTTGGTTAAGGCCAGGTGTGTTGGTATAAGAACACTACAGATAAGTTAATAGTATTAAGTGTTGTGAGTGTTGCTGGCGAGAGAAACACTACAGTGTCAGGTATATCAGGCATTTTGGCTGAGAAGAAAACTTTCATTTGGCGCCAAACACCTGCGGCTGGCTATAATTAAGGACAAGTTTATATAGACTATTATGAACCTTTATACACGTACACAGAGGTAAACATTATCTAGTAAGGTAAGTACTCATGTGCATCCATCCACACGCACACATTCAGTCATACGCACACATGCATGTAAAACTGCATATATAAACGAGATTACGTACACACACGCTGCTCACAACGCAAAGATAAACTTCAGTGTGTAAAGCAGTTTAGGAAGAAAGTCCTGGATCAACACTTGCTTTTTCTTGACAGATATTAGTTACTATATTGTTGCTTGCCTGTTTGTGGCGAGGTACTATGTGTGTGTGTGTGTGTTTTTTTTTTACTTATATTTTACCAAAGTAGTAATGATGAGCCGTAATCATTGTGATGAAGATCCTTTCCCTACCTGTTTGTGATGAATGATTATGCAAATAACCCTTGCACTTCCCTCCAAACACGCGCGCTCTCACACACACACTAACCCCTCCCTTCCCACACACACACACACAGTAAACCCCTCGTGTTCAGGCCCGACAAGTATGTAAATTAGGACTTAGCGACAACATTTCACAGTCTATTTACAAAATTTAAATCCATATTTAATTAGGAAATTAAATTTATGAACGAACCATAATTTAATGAAGTTAAGGTAGTAGTGAGAGGAACTCCCTGATACAACAACACTCATGTGTACTGTATATTAAGCTTGTGTGTTACCTGTTATACCTTACAATAACTACTACACATTTTATCACTATTGGATTTTAGATTTAGTGTTACCAAGTTTATACAAAAGTTACAATAATAATAATAATAACAACAACAACAAAACAACTCGTATAAGGCTTAGTTAAAACGAAAGAAATGAAAACGTGTGAGAGAGAGAGAGAGTGTGGTTGTGTGGCATGGTGGTGATTTTATGTTTTTCCATATTCTGTAAGAGGGATATTCGGGAGCTTTAAAACGTCGACAGATAATGATGTTTGAGACTTATTAACCTGTGTTGACGTCATGACCTCATCCTGTTGACCTTTACTTCGTCAGTACTAGATGTGTGACCTTTAACCCCTCACTACGTGGAATGTAGAATGTTACCTCCTGAGTCATCTGAACTTTACCTCTCTCACTATTATACAGAGTGGTTGTTTTATACGAGAACCCTAAATAATTCCCATACACTATAAAGTACATCAGTTAGTAATCTATTGTTTTATGTAAGTGCAGCCTAATGTTACAGAAAGACGTGACATGATCCTGAGAGCTATCAGGTATCACGTGACCTGTCAGTGGCGTTAAATGGTTTTTCACTCGGTCACGTCATGGCTCTCATTGTGTGTGTTTTGAGCACCATGGCGTGACGGAATTTTTCCTGTTCTCGTTCTCTCTCATTCTTCTGTCTTGTGCACTCAAATGACCATGAAAAAGTAACACAAATAAACGTAAATGCCTGAATTAATTACCATTGGACATTATACAAGTTGGAATATTGTACAAAATATGATATAAACCAAAACTTAGTTGGTAGTTTAGTCAATAAGGTTGGTAAAGAGGTGGCCGTTGATCACAACCACAAGTTGGATGTTACAACACATTTTGATCACAACGATAATTTGACAAGCGTTAACTATGACCTCTGTGTTGGACTGTTCACTGGTGGCGTGTATGTTGGATGTTACTCAGGTAGGGGAAGTTATGAATCGTGAACCGCACTTAATTCTTCTACACTGACCATCCTTATATTTTCATGTAAAAAATTTCCCCCTTTCTCTTTAAAAAATTGGTCTGTTTTAACCTACATGCATAAGCTGCACCTTCAGTCGTCATAGTTATTATCAGGTACAACTCACAATCAGAAATGCTAACCGAACCGAAACTCTTGTACACATTGTGTTCATTTCCAAACGCCGGACCCAGGTGGGCACTCGTGTCCCGCACACCATCATGATGAACTCTTGACCTTCATAACCTCGGCGAGGTACGATCTAAAGGTCAACTCCAGAACAAACTGCAGCTGACACTTCTACAGTATTCCTTCTGTTCACTTTATTCCTGATCTTTCAAGTGCAGGTCCAAAGGTTTTTACTGGGCAGCTTCCACAAAGTGGTGGCCATGAACATGATGGATGGCCCAGGAGGATAATGTGCCACATTAGGATTCCCTTGGTGCAGTCACGATGGAGGCCCAAGAGAAAAAATCCCTTAGATGCCCTAGAATACTAGAGTTGTCCCGGACGCACAATGTGGGAGGTAAAAAGTAAACGCTATCTTGTTAGGTTCCGGTCTATAGTATACGTCACTATCTATTTTCCTCACTAACACACGCCCGCAATTTTCGTCCTCTGTATCACTGTTAATTTAGGAAAAAAAAATCCTGGGACTTGAGGTAATTTTATCAATGGATATGAGACTGTGTGTGTGTGTTGAGGGAGGGGGGGGGTTGATAATAGCTTTCTCTAACTTGTCACTTCACATTGTCATATCTAACGCTCTCACTGTGTGTGTGTTGAGGGGGGTTAATAATAGCTTTCTCTAACTTGTCACTTCACATTGTCATATCTAACGCTCTTCCTGTATTGTGGGTTCATCTAGCAGTGTTGTACAGTACTTAAATACAAGTAAAATCTTTTCGTCTTTTAGTTTCTTTATTTTCTATCTTTGTGTGTGTCTAACTTAGCTTGAGATTAACATCGGAAAATATATGCTCACACTAAGGAAAACTGAATCACACCTCTAGGAGATAAACTAATTTTTTTTTATTTACAAATAGATTTCGATTTGTCGTTGTGTTTAATTTGATTATCCATAAAAATAGTACAAAAACCTTATTAATATTCTCAGCAACTTGCCATACAAATAGGTGTTTTCTTCTCCCCCCTGAGTGACGTGTTAACACTACTTGATCCCAGTAAAGCTTATATGTAAATTTAACGCCAGTAAAAAACACCATCATCAATCTTGGCGGCCTGGGGCAGCATGTTACCATTTAGACAGCCAGCCAGCCAACCAGCAGTCCAGCAAGCCAGAGGTCCAATATGCCAGCAACCCATTTAGTCAGTCAACAATCTAATCAACCAAACAGACAGCCAAACATCCAAGCAGCCAATCAACCAGCCAGCCAGCAGGCCAAAGATATATTCCATCAAATATTTCACAGAGAATAAACATATTTTCCAATGCAATAACACATATCCCCCCCTCTGATAATCACATAATTATTTTTTGTTTTTTTGAAAATTTGTTTCATGTCAGTTTTATGAGAAATTTATTACTGTCGGCTGACTTGGTTGACCTTCACACAGAGTGGAGGTTCAGGAGAGATACCACACTGACTGGTAGGAGATTTTAATTAAAAGTTATAACTGAGAATTATCATCTCTTGATTCACTCCTTAATTGTATAGATAACGTTCATGAAACTTGATACACTTAGTTTATATTAATTGTACCTATCATATTTGTTTATTTAGTTCTTGGGTATGTAATGTGCGTTTGTTCTTTCTCTTCTGCAGCGGTTTACATCACGGTAAGATATATGATTCTATTCAGGAATAAATAATAATAATAATAATAATAATAATAATAATAATAATAATAATAATAATAACAATAATAATAATAATAATAATAATAATAATGATAATGATAATAATAATAATAATAATAATATAATAATAATAATAATATAATAATAATAATAATAATAATAATAATAATAATAATAATAATAAAAATGATAATGATAATGATAATGATAATAATAATAATAATAATAATAATCAAATAATAATAATCAACATCACTATTATCTTTGTTTACATTGTTGTTTTAATATTACTAGTACTGTATTAATATTGTTACTGTATTGTTATAAACGTCTCATTTTCTCGGTGTGAAGAAGTTTACAGAGTCAGTCTTTACGAGTGTACTTACATTTACTGTCAAGGACAAACGCCTCAAGGCAAGAGACATATTGTGAATAATGAGAAAGAGCTTAGTCAGTACTTTACACAATGCTGACTGTGACAATCTCGTGTCTGGCATTAATTATTTTACCAAGTTGAATTACTAGGCCATTTAGTTTGACATTTGATAGGGAATAATCATGCTCTTAAATCACAAACACATTCGAATAAACACGAGTTTTTCCTCCAAGGATTCTCGTAAGAACTTTGTAGTTGTATTTGATCCCTTGCAGCGTTAAACCAGCGTGACGTGTGAGCTTCTAACTTAATACTCAAGATGTCATGATTTCTGCAGCGTTGTTGTGACTGAGAGAAGGTTCTGTGTGTGTGGGTTGTGACTGAGAGGAGGCCCTGTGTGTGTGTGGGTTGTGACTGAGAGGAGGCCCTGTGTGTGTGTGGGTTGTGACTGAGTGGAGGTTCTGCGTGTGTGGGTTGTGACTGAGAGGAGGTCCTGTGTGTGTGTGGGTTGTGACTGAGTGGAGGTTCTGTGTGTGTGGGTCATTTTCTCGGTGTGAGGAAGTTTACAGAGTCAGTCTTGACGAGTGTACTTACATTTACTGTCAAGGACAAACGCCTCAAGGCAAGAGACATATTGTGAATAATGAGAAAGAGCTTAGTCAGTACTTTACACAATGCTGACTGTGACAATCTCGTGTCTGGCATTAATTATTTTACCAAGTTGAATTACTAGGCCATTTAGTTTGACATTTGATAGGGAATAATCATGCTCTTAAATCACAAACATATTCGAATAAACACGAGTTTTTCCTCCAAGGATTCTCGTAAGAACTTTGTAGTTGTATTTGATCCCTTGCAGCGTTAAACCAGCGTGACGTGTGAGCTTCTAACTTAATACTCAAGATGTCATGATTTCTGCAGCGTTGTTGTGACTGAGAGAAGGTTCTGTGTGTGTGGGGATTATGACTGAGAGAAGGTTCTGTGTGTGTGTGGGTTGTGACTGAGAGAAGGTTCTGTGTATGTGGGTTGTGACTGAGAGGAGGTTCTGTGTGTGTGGGTTGTGACTGAGAGGAGGCCCTGTGTGTGTGTGGGTGACTGAGAGTGGAGGTTCTGTGTGTGTGGGTGTGACTGAGAGGAGGTCCTGTGTGTGTGGCTGTCCATGTGTGTGTTGGGGAGGAGGTCATGTGTGTGTGGGTTGGGACTGAGAGGAGGTCCTGTGTGTGTGGGTTGTGACTGAGAGGAGGTCCTGTGTGTGTGAGTTGTGACTGAGAGGTCCTGTGTGTGTGGTTTGACTGAGAGGAGGTCCTGTGTGTGTGTTGTGACTGTCCTGTGTGTGTGGGTTGTGACTGAGAGGAGGTCCTGTGTGTGTGAGTTGTGACTGAGAGGAGGTCCTGTGTGTGTGGGTTGTGACTGAGAGGAGGTCCTGTGTGGTTGTGACAGAGGAGGTCCTGTGTGTGTGTGGGCTGTGACTGAGAGGAGGTCCTGTGTGTGAGTTGTGACAGATGAGGTCCTGTGTGTGTGTGGGCTGTGACAGAGGAGGTTCTGTGTGTGTGGGTTGTGACAGAGGACGTCCTGTGTGTGTGTGGGCTGTGACTGAGAGGAGGTCCTGTGTGTGTGTGAGTTGTGACAGAGGAGGTCCTGTATATTGGTATGGCAATGACTTCCACAGCATCAATAATATTCATCATACAATGAATAAAGCAAGACTGAAGTCACATTAAAGAAGCTCTTATCTTATTCACTGAAAATGTAAATAACCTAACCGACTATTCTTGATTAAAAGCAGTAAACTAAAAAACAAAACAAAAAGGAATATTTCAGCTTGCTTAAGAGACCAGAGAACACCAGGTAACCACGATACTCTCGCTCTTTGATACACATAGAAACACATTGCTTCTGTCTGGAGCAACAGAGGAGTAGGGACTATCATGTTTTGTAGACTAACAAGAAATTAATACTCTTAGGGAGCAGAGATATGAGTGCAGCCTGGCTTCTTGAAACATAGGAATGATCTTTCAGGCTGTAACGCTACAAAAAAAAAAAATAAATAAATAAAATAAAAAAAAATCGCTCCCTCCCTGAACCTCCCAAATTGAAGCAGTATCGACAACAAATGAGATAGAACAACGCCAACGGTGGTTGCCTATGGGTTGTCTATCACACCTCTAACAGACGACAGCTCGGGTAAGTCAGTTCGGAGATTCATTCCTAAGGTTGTAGAGATGAAACGCCACAAGTTACAAAAAAAAAAAAATACAAAATTCCTTGTAGTCTTGGTAATTCCCCCACAAAAATATGAAAGGAGTTCATAATCTATTCTAAATCTCAAGACAACGACCTTCACAGCTGCGAGAGACATGGCTTGAGCCAATCACAAAAAAATTCAGAACGTCTCCACTATACACCCTGTAATTTACACTGCGGTGGTAACAACGATATAAATACAAATAGAAAAAAAATCGAGAGGTTTAATTTAAAGATTTTGATTATTATTAACAAGGCCGGAAACATGAGCCACAAACATCAGGGTGGAAGATTTCTTTCTGGACTAAATAATTTATATCATCACCTGCGGGTAAGAAGTTGTGTTCTGAAAATATTAAGATAAACTCGCAATACTTAAGGACTAAAACACGAACTACATATACAATGTAAAGTACGATAGACAACTATCTTGTGTTGGATTAAGGCAAGTTGTCTAGTGTGTGTGAACAGTATTACTGTAGAGGTGAAGGGATGATGCTCAGAGACAACTACTAGAAATGAAAACTTGTATTTTACACATGAAAATCACATATTTTCTTTAAATAGTAATGTACATATTCATTGCAAGTAATATCAAGAAAATAGTTATTTTTCCTAACGTTTCTTCAATATTCCCAGAAAATGTGTTCTACATATACCAGGCAGAAGTTACAAAATATTGACATATCAGGATAACATCTTGGCTGAGGACTAAGTCGACAGCTGTCACGTCCTGCCATTAAGGAAGGATCTGGAGGACCACCAAACGTACTTCCTCCTCCTGGCTGCTGCCGCCATTTGTCAACCTTCACTGTTTCTTACTGTTTAGTTGTCCGTTTTAGTAGCAGTTGGTGGTGACACTTGTCTCCTGGATCTTTCACAGGTGAGCAATTTCACCTAGAGTATCTTGTAACTGTTATTACTAGACATGTGGTATGTTACTTGGTATGTTACTAACTTGAGGTTACTGCAAGTGAGGATATATTCTTGGTGGGTCGAAAGACCGTGATTTATATCTTGGTTACTGAGAGGCAGTATAAGTAACTTCCTACATATTTTGTGAAGACAGTTCCTTCTTCAAATGACTCAAGTGTCAGTCATGTTACTTAAGAACTAGAAGTTCGTCATTCACCTTTATTGGAAAGGAATCCAAGTGCCATGTATTAAATTTTTTTATTGATTTTAGTGGAATGTGGATTAGTATTTCCTCATGAGTTAAGGATGATTCTAACAAGGGGTAATACAATTCCACCTCATGCTCCTGAAAGATGGGAAGTAAATGATAGTCAGTCTCAGCTATGCTTAAGGCAACAAGAAGTTGGCCTATTGGTAAAAGGTATGCATCTACACGACCTAAAGCTGCATTCACCAAATCAGCTATGCCTTCCCTCTCCTATTTGTAAAGCTAAGTACTCTTTCATTGCTGGGTGAAGTGGGGGTGGCCCAGGCATGAACCAACGACCCTTAGGGCAAGGAGGCGAGCGCTGTATCCACTCAGCCGCCGCACCCATTAGAAGAGACAGTGCTCTGGTAATTACCTTGTTTGAAGCCCAGCAAGACAACTCCACAAACTAATACAATTAACTGGTTCATTCAACTCTATTAACAAAGTAATTGTTTAATTAATGTATCAATGTTGTGATGAGGTTCACGTTCTAAATATCACTATTTTGATAAATCTGTAATCAAGCAGATTCCCCGTCCTTTGTGTGTGTGTGTGCAATCACACACACACACACACAGACACACACAGACACACACACACACACACAAACACACTACATGTGTACAATGAAAGACAAAAGTCGTGTCGTGAAATTTGGTGAAAACATATGGCGAAAGCCTAAACTTTTGGTCCCGCTCTGCCTTGTGGTAGGGGGCTTTCATAATGTTTCACGAGTTATATTTAATCTTCGGACAAAACCGCGACACGACTTTTGTCTTTGATTGTATATTAGCTAGACTTTTGCCCATGAAAACATGATAAGCTATCCCCAACTTCCATAAATATTAAACAATATAATACTTGGCCATTTCAATTCATAAGCCCAATGATAAATGTTCATACAGGACGACAAAGCACCTCAGGCACTGCCATCTGCCAACAAGTGCCAGGCAGTCATCGCCCCGAGTTGTGTGACTGGCGAAATGCTGTAATGTGTCCTCAAGGTATAATTAGGGAAGATCTTGGTGTTGGGGAAGACACTTACTGTATATAAACGTGCCATGTGTTGTGTCATGGATCTCAGGCAGGCCATAATATAATGGTTCCAAAGATAAACATCACATTACGCTTTTATATATACAGTACATACAGGGTATATGTTGCTGACAGAGGAACCAAACGGATCGATGTTTGGATTTCACAAGTTCGAATGTCTAGAAAACAGACTCACGAGGATATAGTTGGGACAAACATTGAGATTAACTTTAGGGTAACACTTTTAATGTTGGGTTATTTATCTCTTGGTACAGAATTCCAGAATGTAGGATCAACTCTCTTCTGAACACAATTCGATCTCCATTGGGAGCTTTGGTTCGTCAGTGAATAAATGGGCATCAGGAATTCAGCTTCAGCACCACAAGGGTCAGTCAGAAATCTAATTATGAGGTCTTTTTCGCAGTAAATCCTGGAATCTTTCTTGAAGTTTGTCCTGAAGCTCTTTAATCTTGCTTGCATATCTAGTTGTGCTCCGCTGTAGGGACTCATTTGTATCTTCTTCTGATCTTGTTTGATGTTGTTACTTTGAGTGAAAGTGTGTCGGCTCTCCCTCAAGTATTTGTCTGTGAAACAACTGCATTTTTTTTCCGAGCGCAAATACGCTTTGCAGTAGATGAGGTACCAACTCAAATTTCACGGTAATTCTACGTTGAGCCTTACCGAAATACAGCAACTATCTGTAATAAATACGAAATCTAAAACCCATTCAGGATCTGTATAAGCTTGGGTTGTGTTCTGTCTTTCTCATTCATATACAATTTCATTGGTGTTAGCAGCTCGAAAAAACAGGAAATACACCCACACAATATATATATATATTTTATTAGCCCAATAAACACGCGGACTTCTACATACAACCAACACCTCAACCCGCCAGGATTCGAACCCACGGCCCACGAGCCCATGACTGTAACCGGGGAACGCTAACCGCTGGACCACCAGGATACTAAGATTATCCTAGACTCTGTTATATTTCACATAAGCTCGTTGAACAGGCTTTGTGTGAAATATAACAGAGTCTAGGATTGCTTTTAGTATCCTGGTGGTTCGGCGGTTAGCGTTCCCCGGTCACAGTCATGGGCACGTGGGCCGTGGGTTCGAATATACTGTATATATATATATGCTGATAACCACAAGGAAAGAAGAAAACACTTCGTGTTTTCTTCTTTCCTTGTGGTTATCAGCATATACCTAGATCACGCGCACCTACAGTGATTTACTTGCATATATATATATATATATATATATATATATATATATATATATATATATATATATATATATATATATATATATATATATATATATAATGTGTGACGGAGTGAGTGTGTACCTGGGTCACACAAAGCCAGGAACACTCACGATATTTGTGTGCGTAAATTTTTTAACGTATTGTTGTTGTTGTTGTTGTTTGTCTCCATCAGTGAGAACACGTGTGGCGTGACTCACTGTGGTGATTCTCGCTGAGTTATCACCTACCTAAACCTTCACCTGAGGTGATGATGTCATACGTGGGAGTGAACAAAATAGTGCGGGAGTTTACGTAACTTATAAGTTTAGCCATGAAGTTGCATATATGGTTGAGGTAAGTTTTGAGGGAAGAATTAAAGAAAAAATCCTCCAGTTTTAAGTTGAAGCAAACTTTGTGTGTATCATTTCATATTCATCTAAACTAGAGGAATTATTTGCTGCTAGTAAGATATTAATGTCTGGTACACCTGGTCAGCGCAGGTCCTGAAAACTAAGAATGTCTGTCCTGGTGCAGGTGGTTGTGGGCGGCTGGAGGTGAGTTTGGCGGCATATTAATCTACTCGTAGATGCTACAGGGAGACCTGCAGACCCCACTTACGATACTTTATGACTGAATGAGGTTCGAGACAATTGCTTTGACTTATGGCGGTCCAACATGTTCTTAACAAGGCTCTAAAAGTCCTTTGGGTGCTGAGGTGAATTTGGAAGGTTGTTCATATGTCTTTATCTGAAGTGATGACGCACTGTGATAACGTTTATAACTTTGTACAGGCGGAAACCCTCGGAGAGTGGAAATCACATTTGGAGTTTGAGCTTCTTAATGAATTCAACAAGACCTGAGGGAGGAAATTTACTTAAATGTTTAAACTTGTGGCTGTGAACCAGGGAAATTCAACACTCACGGTCGAAGCATTTACAGAGGCAAGACCAGTGAACCGTAACCCAGGCAGCAGTATAATACAGGATGCTCAGAGTTTCAGTAAAGTTGTGTTTTACTGACTTACCACATCTAATTTTTTCCCTCAAATTTGACGAAGAATTTCTTAAAATATTTGTTTTCTTTTGGAATGACATTGAAACATAAAAAAAAAAACGGAAATAAAACGGAGATAAGCCGAAAGAAGAGGGACACAAATGAGGCTAAGAGTCACAAGCAGACAGAGAATTAACCATATATATTACAAGAGAAAGTTCTCGTGTATCCCATAAGTGATTACCTTGAATATGTAAAAGTGTTCCCAAGATTTATGTAATACAAAACAAGGATCACGTGTTAAGTTTAGTAGGTTTAAATTTGATAATAATTGTTACTATTAATCAGAAGCTTCAGTTGGTATGATCGATCTCACACAGATGCAGGTGTTGTTGTCCGCAAGATAAAAGATTCTAGTTTTACCGGACCAACAGAGATACAAAAGCCTTAATCGGGATATAAAAGATGAAGCAGAAAAAAAAGTTGTATTTGTTGTAACGCAGTTCAAGAATATGTGTGAAGAGCACACAATGATCTGTTGTGTTTAATGATGGCTACATATCTGGCGGAAAACAATTGCTAATAAAAATGATTTTTTTTCTTAAATTTGACACTTACAGTGGGGATGGTGGTGTGTTGGGGAGTGTCTATAATGTTCACTGAAAGTACATAATGATCATCAACACTATTTACGTCTGAGAAGAAATGTATTGCCCCCTGACTCAGGTTATTCAAGTCATTGTAACCTGATCAAATCCCACAGAACTGTTTTCCATGACCTTAAAATGCTGGAGGAGACATGGGGACAGAATGGATATTCCGCTCACCTACTGTCCTAAGTGTCGCTAATTCACGCCAAGAGAACCCCAGTCCACACAGGTGTAAATAAGTACCTAACTTACAGTAAGGGTTGGGATGTGCCGGAGAACCTGGTGGTAAACTAAAGAACTCTTGTTTGCAAGACGCACCCAGGATATGCTGCTGACCTTGGTCCTAGGGTTTATGGAAAATCTGTGGTGTACTGGAGGGTTGTGGGGGACTTAGAATATGTTGTGGAACCTAGGGTATGTTGTAAGACCTAGGGTATGCTGTAGGGCCTCGGGTATGTTGTAGGGCCTAGGATATGTTGTAGGACCTAGGGTATGTTGTAGGACCTCGGGTATGTTGTAGGGCCTAGGATATGTTGTAGGGCCTAGTATATGTTGTAGGACCTAGGGTATGTTGTAGGGCCTCGGGTATGTTGTAGGACCTTGGGTATGTTGTAGAACCACGAGTATGCTACAGAACCCGAGAAGCGTTGGAGGCTTCAATGTGTGATGGGGAGTTCAAGGTGTGATGGAGTACCAAGGGTGTGCTGTAGGACCGGTGGTGTGCTGGAGGGAAATTCTGGAGGATTTGAGCCGCTAAAAGGGGAAGAAAGAAAAAAGATTCACCTGTGAAAGAAGACTTCTCAAGTGGAAGAGGCAAAACGAATTGCAAATTTACCAAATGACGCCAAGACGTCCAACTCCTTTGTGTGGTGAAGTCTTTTGTGGCGACTTGGCGCTCTAGGAGTAAAAGGAAAACTTCTTCTGTGATCCGGAAAAGTGAAGAGTAGGAGGAGAGGAAGTGTGCAGTGTAAAAGGAATAGAAAACGAGAATATCAGGAAAGAAAAGTGTGAGGTGTACTAGGGGCAGAGTATTAGAGAATGAGAAGCGTGACTGAAAATATGTGATATATATTTTATCACACATATAAACAATATATAATCATGAATGTGTTTTGCAGAAAGACAATATATGAACGCACACACATACAGTATAGGTTAATCACACATTAAACAATGCAAATCAAGGAACCATTTACCACCTTGGATTTTCCTATATTGTTTAGATATATTTTTCTTATCGTTCAATTGCGTTTTACGTTGTATTGTGGAGTTAATATACGTTTTTTGTTGTTAAAATTTATCCTTCCCGAAGCTTAGATGATGAGGATGATTGCATCCGTGAGCCAACATATACGTTTGTCGTCACTCCTTGGCGGGGTGATGAGTGAACCATTTCTACACAACACATGTGTATTCTAACATGAATCAGCTTCGCTAAAACATAAGAAACAGAAGCCTGTGCTGTGGAGCGGCTCTCGCAGACACAGCCAGATCACTTCTGTTGGTCTGGCTGCTCAATAAATTAAATCTACATATCTCTAAGTTTTTACCTGGGAGGGGAGCAGTGTGTGAGGGAAGAGAAATGTGTCGAGCACGAATCTGGGTTAGTTTACATTAAACAAGTTTTGGAATGCGAGATTAATGGAGAAGTGGAGGGAACGAGGGATCAATTTTGCGTCCCCCCGAGTATCATACAAATTTCAATAACACTCGCCATTCGCATACACTCAGAGTACTTTAGTAACATGTGAACTCATATCGATAAAATCTTCGTTGTAATCCTCAGCAAATATCACATGACGACATCAACAACTTGTGTTCAGTATTGCTCTCACATATTCCGAAACAGTAAGGATTACTGTGTCTCCATTAGCAATAACATAGTAACTACGTATGTCATCAGTGATGAAAGGTTAAATTTTAACATAAATCTCCAAACATAGTACAGACAATACCTCTCAGTAGACTAATAGTGCAGAATTTCTGCATAGTGTAAGCGACGGATAATTTACCTGGGAACACCATGCTAAAAAGTCGCAAAATATTCCATGTGTGCGTCATGAAGAAAAAACTTCGTTTCCTTTTTTTATTCTATGGGCCCAGCATTAGGCCTATGATACTAAAGGGTACAGGGATGATTCGCACCTCTTTGTAATCAAAATAGTGATCAGAATTTTATACAATACAGACATAAAAGCCTATTCAAATAACTTTGAAAACATGTCCATATTATTTCTGTTAATTGATTCATAATACCACAAAGCAATCCTATTTCAGGTGACAAAATTTATTTTGCAGCTTCACCAACTAAAAAAATGCACCACAAAATATGATGCACTTTGTAATGTGTTAAGTGTATTCATTTGGCAAGTTCTTGTAGTCTTCAATCAGTTCTAGGATAGAATAAGAATCAGATTCTAAGACAACTATGTTGTAAAAAGTCGTTTGCTTCAGACAACTTGACAGTAAATAGAACTTTACAATTGGTTACAGAAACTATTTATGACTCATCGATTATTCAGGTTCAAACCATGCAAGTTCATTGTTGTGTTTAAGTTCTTCACAGACATATATTGTAGGTGAACAAGAGATCGCTGCTCGGCGGCATCCACATCCACGGATGCACCCAGCTTTACGGTTGCAAGAAATTGTTTTCAGTAGTTTCTCTGGTCCTGGCAGCAAGTCAGTAGGTATTGGTGGCAGTACGTTGTTTTAAGTAGCCATCCCTACGCCGTGGGATCAATTTAATTGTCAAGCCATTGCTGTACTGGCAGGTGCACCCGAAACTAATGGTGACGTACGGAAGCGCTTGAAGGCTGCAAGGTTGCCAGTGAAATAGGATGCACGTGTTTTTCTTGGCATTTTCTCTTTTGAAAGTATTGTGCCTGTCGTCATTCAATCATTTTTTTTAATATGTTGCGCCAAAGGAGTGCAGTTTTTCATGGATTTCGTTTAGGTCATTGACGAACATGACCACTTGTTTCAGATGTTCGTTCCCCTTCAAAACTTTAAATGTTTTTTCTTCCCTTGTCAGTATGGAGCTGACGTGGTATCACAGCCGGTGATAAAATGAAGAAAGCATTAGGGTGTCCTTTAAGTTACTCATTACTTCTTGGATTAACTTAAAACTTTTGTGGGGCTTTGCTTGTGCAGAAACACACTGTAGTTTGGGTGGAGTCATGGCCACAAGCATCACGAGTATATCTGTGCCAGGTCCCACCATTTACAAGGCCTAACGCAGTAGAAATAACTAAAATGGCCGCACCACCAACTGCCTCTCACTTCTGTTTGGACACTTTATAAACGTTCAGTAAGTATTATTACGAGACGTTCTTTGTTCCACATTCCAAAGAAATTTACCTGAAGGACAGTTGACATAAGATGGCCTCTGATTTCAATGTCAGCCGATGTTCGTTTTCTTCTAATTTGGTCGACGGCGGTCCAGAATACTTATCAAACACCACGGTTGTGTTTGGTCCAAAATGGGTCTGCACATATTGCACATAGTAATTACATACGTATGCATAGTTTGCTGGATGAGGCCAAATAACAGCATAGAAGAGATAACCTCCGCCCAGAACGGAAACGATATCCTGAGGTATGGTCAGTTCATAAGAAACAAGAGTAGGTCGTCTCAAGGGCATTTCATCAAAGAGAGCTAGGGGGTTCATGTGTCAGTTAAGCTGCCACATCAGACATGGAATCCAGGACTGACGGGATACGGTTAAGCGTTTGCTTTTTGTTTACCACAGCCTCCCTGCCATGTACTTTTATGGAGTTTTTCATTAGTAAAATGTATTTCTTCACTTTCATTTTCCGCTGCAGCTTCACGTCTATAAATGTGTCTGAGGATCATTTCGGTGTTCTCCAATAATGTATACATAATCAAACAATAAATCAAGAGTTTTGCCTAATTGTTACCGAGCATCACAATAACAATAACTGTTGCCTAGAATCACAAAAGCAATGGCATTGTATCATCAATCAATACGAACGCGTTAAACCCTGGGGTTTTGGGGGTTGTAAAGGACAAAGTATTCACATTGCAGCTGTCTATAAAAATTGTCCTAATACTGTAGCTCTATGATTCTTCCATGATTATTATTATTATTTTTTTTAAATCCATGATATTTCAATGGTTACTGTTACCAGCAGCCTTTTCCAGGATTTTCAATGACTCTAAGAACCCTGAATACTGTTATGAACTACTCCATCACATACCTGTACGCACATACACACTGTCAATTTGCTCATATGACCAATAAATGATGATTTCTCCCTGGAACTTAAGAGTCATTTGGGAAGCAGACCAAACAAGCCTCAGTACTGATAACCAAACATATTTCCCATCTGTCCTAGTCCTGACCATAAAGTCAATATGAAGTTGACAACATCTATAATTAGCTATCAAACTCAACAGTGCTATAACCAAAGCCGATATAACCTATCAATAAATCATATTTCATATTCGACGTATTTACAAAGTCTGAGAGAGACCATTTGCAATTGTAGCATAAATGATCACATGAAGATTAGTCCCCCCAGGTAATGTAAGGGTGGTTAAACTTCAGGTGGAATATGCTGAGGAATATCTTCAGGTAATTAATTAGGTTCGCCATCACCTGAAGATTAGACCCCCAAGTAGCACGCACGCAAGCACACATTCACTGTATGGGCCTTCAATATCATCGATATAGGCACCAAACCAGCAACTACCTATTTGGAAATAGTCCAGTCAAGAGATTCTGCCACTCTTTCTATCTATACAAGCAGAGTGGTATGGTCAGGGTCCGTCATTGACAGTGATAAGTAGAGGTGCATTCTTTTGTGTTTTTGTAGCCATACTCTTAGGCGAGTCTTGTATTCATATGCCTGTCCATAAGCTGGGTTTTTAGATAATCTCTTCAAGTAAAAATTATAGTGTCGGTTCATATACGTAAACAAAATGAGAGATTAAAATGCCTGGAAATTGAAATATTGAGTTTCATGTTGCTGTTAAAATAACTTTCATTGTTATTCCTTATAAAAAATCCTTGGATAGCAACGTGTACTTTGTCAAAATGTATGTTACTGACTTCCAGCTACGTTTTTAGCCAACAGTATGAGCTTTCAATGCTCATTTGCAGTGTTTATTGTCCACGTTCATAAAATTTTATTTTCATTCCTCGTGTGTGTTGTGAGGAAATGCGAATTTTACCCACCAAATTAGTTCTAGCTAATGACGTCATTCGGTCGCGTTTTACATACCCTTCCTTTAAGCCATTTACAATTTTGGGCAAAGTTGTTTTTATTGGGCTAATTATTATTTCAAAAGCCCCCCCCCCCAACAAAAAAAAACTACCGCAATTTCCATTTACTGTTGTATATCACACCCACAGCCTCATTATACATAAATGATACCTCAATTTTTTTATTCTACTGTTATCAACCTAAAACATATATAACAAAGTGTAGTTACATATACAGCATATATGTAAACAAATGATAATGGAGAACATTACATTCTGCTCTGTGCTATATGAGAGGTTTGTCTGGGATGATCCACGTGACACTGACTCCCACCTGGTAAGACTCTCCTGATACAGGGAACCAACAGGAACGTGAGAGAAAGAGGGAGTCAGCAGACAGAGAAATTTGAGCCAGATAACAGAGGTATACATAGAAAGAGAGAATGTGAGCAAAAGAGGAAGAAAGAAAAACAACAAACGAGTCCAAGTTCCTTAATTGTTGAGAACATAATTATGTTAATACAACTAACAATAAGACTAAGACTGAAATACTAGAAAATCACTTTTTTAGGAAATTTCTCGGTCTTTTTAATCTTCAATGTGTATCAAAACCTTAACTCGGTCCCTCTCCTTTGGTGGTGAAATCAACAGTCCTAAATTATCACGTGACGTTAACCCAAATTTATAGTCTTCATCTCTTAAATCTTCTTGAAGATGTTATAATCTTCAAGGGATTCGCTCCTCAGGATAACGCGTCTCCACGAGTCACCAGTCAAAGAAATTTATTGTCCATCCAAGACATGAGGCGTGCCTTGGCAATGTGTGGTGTCTTTCTGCTCATGGCTGCACCAGCATCTTCATCCTCAGGGATTATGAAGACATACGGCGTCTTCTGGCAATGTAGGGTTGTTTGTGTATCTTCCCCCTAGTTCTCCCAATGGCAGCACCACTGTTTGTAATAGACATGAAAACATGAGATGTACTTGGTAAAATTGGTGCCCATGTGCTGTTGTCGACGCCAGCAACAATGTTCATGAAGGAGAGGAAACTTTTCTTGGCAACGTACAGCATCATTGTGTTAGTGCCGACGCCAGCATCAATGTTCTTGGAGGATATGAGGCGTCCCCTGGCAATGCGCGGTATCCTTGACCTGGCGACTACGCCAACAGCAGCCTATCTCAAGGGTCGTTGACACAGCCGGAAGCTCCTTCCCACATCTCCTTCACCAGTGTCTTGCTGACGCTGGTGTTCACACCACATAATATAGTGTGAGAGTCATCACCATCAAGTGAGTCTGTGTGTGTCACTTTGTGCTAACTTAATGTCCAACAACGCTGCAACAATTTACTGAAACACTTTCACTGGTCATGGCCATTTTACCTTCGTATATCTCCTTGTAAACTGACTGAACTAAATGCCATTTTTACAACTATTATTTAGTCAAATCAGGCCTTTGATTTGCATCCACAATTCTCGAGAGAGAGAGAGAGAGAGAGTATCACCACTGCTTGAGTAAGTTTAGGAGCCCCTTCACCTCGCAGAAGAAAATAAGGATCGTTCTGGAAAATTGGGTTTATTTCTCTGAACTCAGGATAGGTATTGTTTTCTCCCAACCACCCTCCTTCTTATTTTTACAGATTTTATATATATATATATATATATATATATATATATATATATATATATATATATATATATATATATATATATATTTCATGTAAATAAATGATAAATATGGGAAATGGGAAACTTTCATTTTATATATATATATATATATATATATATATATATATATATATATATATATATATATATATATATATATATATATATATATATATATATATATATATATATATATATATATATATGTATATATATGTATATATAAAATCAACGACCTCACCAGCCAGGAATCGAACCCTCGACCTATTGGGTGGGACTAGGGAACGCTACCGACCAACCCACAAGGACACTAAAAGCACTCCTAGACTCTGTTATATTTCACACAAAGCCTGTTCATCGAGCTGATGGTGCCGTGAACCTCATTGGGAACTGCCCGTGCCTCGTATGTGGTGTCAGTAGCATTTTACCGAATCCAGCTGGTATATATATATATATATATATATATATATATATATATATATATATATATATATATATATATATATATATATATATATATATATATATATATATATATATATATATATAACAATACGTATCAGGAGTTGTGGATCCAAATCCACATCTAGGAATTTAAATTTTTATTTCAAATTAATGTTTAGTTTTTATCGGGATGCATACAGTGCTTCATACAGTCTCTACTTGCAGTCCACCGATAGGATACTTGTATGAAAACTGGGAAACGTTTCCTCTAGAGCCATAAGCCACATTTTTGGTGACAATGTTACAGTAGATGATATCTTTGTGTTGAACTTCTTTATTTTAATCATTATGTAAGCCTATAATTCCTAGATTAAGCGTAAGCGGGTGAAGCAGCCTGAAGGAAGAACCAAGATTCGGGTAAGGATGCACCAGAATTGATGAATATGGACATCCAGGCAGCAGCAGTGTATGTGTATGAGAGGAAAACATGGTGTCGAGTAACCCTGGAGAAGGACGTTTCATCGGTGATGTTGGATTGTGTGAGGCGACAGTGATAAACCAGATTCGGGGTTTATTGTGGAAGGAAAAATTTAACAGTGCACCATCTTTTATATATTAATTATGATGACGAAAGATGTATGTGTGTGTGTGTGTGTGTGTGTGTGTGTGTGTGTGTGTGTGTGTGTGTGTGTGTGTGTGTGTGTGTGTGTGTATTTGTTCATATTTTCGGTTCACCCGACATTAATAGAGGAAATGATCATATAGTTATAAAAAGTCTCCTTATACCAAGTTGACAACGCTACTTACGGACTAATTCCATTTTATATTAGAGGAACATTTCACTCCCACTGAAGGTAATTTCCACATTACCCCACATAACTTTATGACTTACTTACGCTGATATATTATAGTGACAGTAATTATAATTTGATATTTATTTGCTTAATATTAAAATGTTATACGAAAGGAATCAATTTCACTTCACTGACAAAATATTGTAAAAAGTGTATCCTTATTTTCTCTGTATATTCCGGTTTATCTAGTAACTATATTAAATATCATAATTTTTTTACGTAATTTGCCCCACAAAAATAATATATATATATATATATTATAAGGCATCATAAAAAAAAATAGTCAGTCTATTTCACACAAAACTCGTCATTGGCAGCTACCACATTACTTCACTAAGAGGGCGTGAAGGATCAAGTCTTTGGACGGGTAGAAAGGTTCTCATTATCATCGTCGCTGTGTGAGAAGGTGAGAGTTACTCAGTAGAAAGGTAAAAAGGTGTTGAGTTCCCCACCTTGGTAGTGGTAGTGGTGGTCACTCCCATAATATATACTGAACGTCATCAAAATGGCGGGCAGTTATTTTATTCATGACTTGTGAGGCTCAGACTGTGAAGTATAATGACAGCGTCCAGCGTAATTCATTTATATGTAAATTGGCAGCCTTCTGATGCCTTGACTCCCACACGTCGCACATTTATGGATGATTAAACAATAATTAATGAATACTGTATGAAATAATACATTATCCTTCACAATATTTATAAAACGAATATGCTAGTGGTGACATATTTTCTATATAATTTAGAAGCCTAAACCTTACTTGTTTTTACTCTTAGAATTTACTAACAATGAAACAATTTAGTAAAAAAGGAGATCAAAGATGTGGGTGAGTGTCGTGTCTTGAGGAGGCACAACATCTGCCGTCTTCGTCGTCGCTGGCAGGTGATAAGAACCCGGACCTCAGGACAGGGAGCCTTTATTACTTTTTCATCTTATATTTTTCACATCGTTTTTTACGTTTTTAACTCGGTGGTCCAGAAGCAATGTTAGTCATAGTTGTGGTTTTCCGGTGTGTGTGTGTGTGTGTGTGTGTGTGTGTGTGTGTTAAGGCTGCTTGTGTAAGTGGGTAGGGTGTGTCCGTCTGTTAGTTGTTTGTGTTTATATGTATTTAGTGTGTGTGTGTGTGTGTGTGTGTGTCTGTTAGTCTTATACGTATTTTTCAGAAACATCAGTGCATAATTATCCTTAAACTTGATACTGAAGTTGATTTTTTTGTGTTCAAAAGAGCAGCGTGATTGTTGTTAGATACAGTATGTTCAGGCAAGTGGGGAAAGCAGGTGTAGGGTTTCGCTCACATTAATCTGTTTATCACATACATTAATACATGTTCAGGTTTAGCTAAAAAGTATAGGTACAGTAACCTTGTGTGGTGACAGTATCATGGTATCTTACTGTTGGTCCTTCGTATGTGCACACGTATAAGTATAATCTATACGTGTTTCTCGACGTTTAAGCTAGTTTACCTCAATAAATATAAATTTATTTTTTCCCTGTAATGAAGTAGTGTATAGTAGTATTTTGAACTGGATA
The DNA here is from genome assembly GCF_018991925.1 of Homarus americanus. Taxonomy (NCBI): domain Eukaryota; kingdom Metazoa; phylum Arthropoda; class Malacostraca; order Decapoda; family Nephropidae; genus Homarus; species Homarus americanus. The sequence goes on from NW_024712913.1 coordinate 2,881,693, forward strand.
TGCAAGAGTAATCTCTACAAAAAATATAATTTTTCTTAAAGTAAATGTCAAACAATTTCTGACTACCCTGTATAAACAACAATTAAACGATAAAAATGACAAGAGAAAAAAAAACTATCAAAACAGAGTACATAATATGTAAAGTGGGTACCATAGGCATGACTACCCTTTAGGGACAGTGTGGATACATCACACAGAACATTAACCTTCGGTACGAAAGGAAGCAGCTTTGTTGACACTGCGCTCATCCTCCTTTACCTCCCCAGCTTGTAGAGTAAGGCATCAATTTACAGATGGGTGAACTTGTAGCGACTCAGGATCGAACCAGTAGCCCATAAGGCAAGAGGCGAGCGCCCTGTACCATCGATCGCCATACCGCAAATAAGAACATAAGAACATAAAAATGGAGGAAACTGCAGCGGGCCTATTGACCCATACTGGGCAGTCCCGTTTATACCCAACCCCTATTGCTCATATAAGCATCCAACCTATGTTTGAAGCTATCCAGCGTATTCGAGTTAATGATGATATTTGGTAACTTGTTCCATTCATCCACTACTCTGTTTCCAAACCAGTGTTTACCTATTTCACGCCAAAATCTAAATTTGTCTAATTTAAAACCATTGCTACGAGTTCGCCCAATCAGTCTAACATCAATAGTAGGCAAATTACTGGAAGCAATCATTTCAAACTCTATTCGAAATCACCTGGAGAAGCACCGATTGATCAATGATTCCCAGCATGGCTTCACAAGCGGACGTTCTTGTCTAACTAATCTATTAACATTCTTTTCATCAGTTTTCGAATCGGTGGACGAGGGGCACAATTATGATGTGGTATATCTCGACTTTAGCAAAGCCTTCGACAGAGTCCCCCACGAAAGACTAATTAGAAAGGTAGAAGCTCATGGCATCAAAGGTAACATCCTTAAATGGATTAGGGCGTGGTTACAGGACAGGAAACAGCGAGTGAGCATTAACGGCACTAAGTCCCATTGGAGCAACGTCACAAGTGGAGTTCCCCAAGGCTCAGTACTTGGACCATTATTATTTATTATATACATAAACGACATAGATATCGGCATAGACAGCAACATAAGTAAATTTGCTGATGACACTAAAATAGGACGTGTTATTAAATCTGACGAGGACTCAGCAAAACTACAGGAAGATCTAAACAAATTTTTCGAATGGTCTGAAAAATGGCAGATGAAATTCAACGTGGACAAATGTAAAGTACTCAGTATAGGAGATGTAAACAGGGAAACCAGATACCAGATGAACAACGATGCCATAGAGAAATCCGACTGCGAGAGAGATTTAGGAGTAATGATAAGTAGGAACCTTAAGCCAAGTAAACAATGTGTTTTTGCTCGTAACAAGGCTAATAAAGTACTTGGGTTCATACAAAGGAGTGTTAGTTACAAGACTAGCGAGGTCATCCTAAAACTGTATCTTGCTCTTGTGAGACCACACCTGGATTACGCAGTTCAGTTCTGGTCACCGTATTACAGAATGGATATAGAATCCTTGGAAAGAATTCAGAGGAGAATGACAAGACTAATCCCGGGCATTAGGAACCTTGAGTATAGAGACAGGTTAAAGCATCTTAATTTGCACTCCCTCGAGAGACGTAGAGCGAGGGGCGACCTGATAGAGGTGTACAAGTGGAAGGCAGGGCTAAACAAAGGGGACATTACAAAGGTACTCAAACTATCCAACCAGGAGCGAACTCGTAACAATGGTTTTAAATTAGACAAATTTAGATTTAGGCGGGAAATAGGTAAACACTGGTTTGGAAACAGAGTGGTGGATGAATGGAACAAGTTACCAAATATCATCATTAACTCGAATACGCTGAATAGCTTCAAACATAGGTTGGATGCTTATATGAGCAATAGGGGTTGGGTGTAAACGGGACTGCCCAGTATGGGCCAATAGGCCCGCTGCAGTTTCCTTCATTCTTATGTTCTTATGTTCTTATGTCCCCTTTGTTTAACCCTGACTTCCATTTATACACCTCTATCATGTCGCCCCTCACTCTACGTCTCTCGAGGGAGTGCAAATTAAGATGCTTTAACCTGTCTCTGTACTCAAGGTTCCTGATGCCCGGGATTAGTCTTGTCATTCTCCTCTGGATTCTTTCTAAGGATTCTATATCCACTCTGTAATACGGTGACCAGAACTGAACTGTGTAATCCAGGTGATGTCTCACAAGTGCTAGATATAATTTTAAAATGACCTCGCTAGTCTTGTAACTAACACTCCTTTGTATGAACCCAAGTACTATATTAGCCTTGTTTCGAGCAATAATACAATGTTTACTTGGCTTAAGATTCCTACTTATCATCACTCCTAAATCTCTCTCGCAGTCGGATTCCACAATGGCATCGTTGTTCATCTGGTAACTGGTTTCCCTGTTTACATCTCCTATACTGAGTACTTTACAATTGTCGACATTGAATTTCATCTGCCATTTTTCCGACCATTCGAAAAATTTGTTTAGATCTTCCTGTAGTTTTGCAGAGTCCGTCAGATTTAATTACACGTACTATTTTAGTGTCATCAGCAAATTTACTTATGTTGCTGTGTATGCCGATATCTATGTCGTTTATGTATATAATAAATAATAATGGTCCAAGTACTGAGCCTTAGGGAACTCCACTAGTGACGTTGCTCCAATGCGATTTAGTGCCGTTTATGCTCACTCGCTGTTTCCTGTCCCGTAAACCTGCTTCTACCTTTCTAATTAGTCTTTCGTGGGGGACTCTGTCGAAGGCTTTGCTAAAGTCGAGATATACCACATCATAATTGTGCCCCTCGTCCACCGATTCGAAAACTGATGAAAAGAATGTTAATAGATTAGTTAGACATGAAAGCCCGCTTGTGAAGCCATGTTGGGAATCATTGATCAACTTGTGCTTCTCCAGGTGGTTTCGAATAGAGTTTGAAATGATTGAGTCTAGTAATTTGCCTACTATTGATGTTAGACTGATTGGGCGGGAGTTAGAGGATAGTGATCTATCCCCCCTTCTTGAAAATCGGTATTACATTCGCTATTCTCCAGGATTCTGATACTACACCTGTTTTTAAGGACATGTTAAACAACTTTGCAAAGGGCATACTAAGCTCTTCCTTACATTCCTTTAATACTCTGGCAAATATCTCATCGGGAGTAGGTGACTTATTAGGCTTCAGTTTGTCTATTTGCTTATTAACATCGTTACTTGTCATTACTATCTCGCTTAATTTGTTTTCTTCACTATCTCTGAATAGAGTCGGTGCCTCGGGTATCATGTTTAAATTTTCGGTGGTGAAAACTGTTGAAAAATATTTATTCAGATTATTGCTCATTTCTCTGTCGTTATCAGTTAGCTCGCCGGTATCTGAACGTATTGGTCCAATCTTATCTCGTGTTTTAGTTTGATACATTTGGAAGAATCCTTTGGGGTTTGTCTTCGCCTCCCTTGCTATCTTCAGTTCATTATTTCTCTTTGCTTTTCTTATCTCGGTCTTAACCCTACCTGCCAATACCTTATAATACTCCCGGAGGTAAATTTTGCCACGATTTATCCTTCTACCTATAGCCTTCCTTTGGCCAATAATGTTCTTTAAATAATTATTTATCCATTTAGGGTCATTGTTGTCTGATCTGAGTTTTTTGTATGGTATGTTCTGTCTTTGTGCATTAAGTAACTCGTTATTTAAATTGTCGTGGAACTCGGCAATCTCAGATCTCGTTATCTGGTCGGTGTCATCTGTCAGGTTCACGCCCAAGCGCGACACCCCCTCTCTCAGCTGCCTCTTTAAACTATCAAAGTTTGCCCTTCTCAAATCTGGGACTTTAATGTAATTTTCCTTACTTCTGACCTGAAAATATAACTGGAATCTAATTTCTTTGTGATCGCTGTTTGCAAGCTCGTTCCCTACCTCGACATTGAGAATGAGGTTTTCTCTGTTCGACAGAACTAAATCGAGTATATTATTACCCCGGGTGGGTTCGGTTATATGTTGACTTAGGAAACAGTCCTGGATCGTTTCGAGGAAATCTTCTGATACTGAGTTACCCGTAAGGTCAGTCCAATCTATTTGGCCAAGGTTAAAATCGCCTACTATACAGACTTTGTTGTGTATGGAAGCCCTGCGCATTTCATCCCAGTAAGTCGCTCATTAACTCTATCAAGATTGGGAGGTCTATATATTACTCCTATGATTAATTTTTCCCTACCGTCGATTAATTCTATCCAAATTGTTTCTGTATTCCGCTCAGTTTTTATTTCCTTATTTATTTCACACTTCAAATTATCCCTGACATAGTTTGGTACTCCGCCTCCTTTCTTGGATGGCCAATCGGTATGGAACAATTTGTAATCCGCAATTTGGTATTCAACAGGTAACTCACGTGAGTCTAGGTTGATCCATGTTTAGGTGAATGCTATTATATCGATTTTTTTCGGTACATACCAAGGCCCTAATATCATCCATTTTGTTTCTCATACTTCTACTGTTCGCGTAGTAGACATTTAGGTTAGTCGTGTTCTGAGTCCTCCCTTTACCTCGTTTAGGTCTTAACTCGCTGTCTAATTTAGCTTTGTCATCATTCCTAACACTATTTCCCTGTAACCTTTTACTTTGTTTACCCGCTCCCACTGCAGTCCCCTCCACCCCCGTGCCCATATATTCCCCTAGTAGTTTAAAGACTTCGATATCTTTTGAACTGCCCCCTCTAGAGACCCCGCCAGGGTTGCCACCCCCATCCCGAGACAGCTACACCTCATCCCTAGCATAAAGGTCCCTTCTGCCGTAGAAGTTGTCCCAGTTGTCAATGAATGGGACTGATATTGACTTGCAATATCTCTCAAGACGGTCGTTGACACCAACTGCCCTTGACAACCATTCACTGCCAACTCTACTTCTTGGCAGGACACCGAACGCAAAATTATTGAAATATTTAGCTACGTGTAGGTACCGAGCAATACCAGCCAGTATCTAGAAATACCGAGCAATATTTGCACATATAAACAGTTGTGTGTCTTTAGAATTTGAATATTTATATCAGTTTTTGTCACATGCAAAATACCCTAAAGTATTATCTAACATGATATAACCTACTACATGTAGTAACTTAGCTAATTCTAATCTTAACCCTAAACTTAATTTAAACTTAACCTGGAAATAAATGAGATTTACATTAGATGAGGGCTAGGCTAGGTAATGCTAAGTTAGGCTTTTTCGCGTTTGCATCAAAAATGGATGTCACCATTGTATGCAGCTACGAAATAATAAGCTTTGCCTTTTGCTGTGGCCCACTCGTCAAGAACTAGCCTTGATTAGTAACTGATGGATAATTTGAAATAAGAACACACACACACACACACACACACACACACACACACACACACGTGTGTGCGTGTGTGTGTGTGTAGAGGGCGATTCTAAATTGCATACAGTAAATTACAGGGTGCTTTTCCGGGGAAAATTTCGATATGACAAAATGCCAGAATCCGCATAGTTATTCAGTGACGTGAAAGAGGTTAAGGCATTGGTAGTGAGCTCTGAGTGATACAGAGGCAGAGGGATGGAATTTTGAAAATTTACTTTAATAACGCAACTGTATCACATTTATGATAAGTAAAAACAATAGATAAGACCTTGTTTATGGTTGGATTACCCTGGACACATACTGTACATATATTCTGACATCAGCCACAATAATGTATTTCAAACATTAAAAGCAATTTACTCGCAATTTCACCGAACAATACAAAAACATCAGCCGAAATTATATTGATTATTCTATAATGATATTGATCCGTTTCAATAAACTTTCAATAAAAGTGAGAACTGTAGTTCTTGCTTCCTGAAACTGCATAAATCATTTTCATCTGACTTTTCCTTCCCAAGAATTATTCAGATTTCCACGAAATTTCATCAGACATCTTCTCGTTATTCTTCCTTAACAATTTAAAAGATTTCAAGATATTATCATATCACTCACCAAACGTCTCGTTATTATCACACGTGACTAGAATTATTAAGTTATTGCCCGCCGCCCTGTCCCGTGAGTCCACAAGTCTCGGTCTAGTTCCAAGAACTCAAATGGTCCGAGATAATGTTTTATTGGCCACTGTGTCGTGAGAGGATCCAATCTTATACTATTAAAAGATTGAACCTTTGTATAAATATTTGAGTCGACACAGCTGCTTCCTTCCCACTCAAGGATAAAATTGTGTTTCCACAGTTTCTTTGTGGTATAATTGATTGGCAATTAGGGATAAAGTCTTCATTGTGTCTGTCAACATTCAGTTGTAAGTGTGCAACCTTTATAGATTTACTAAAACGTATTGGTAACCATTATCTTTAGGCATTAAAAAATGGTCATCTGATATTGATCATCTTCTTAACCTCAGTGTAAGGGATAAATGTTGTATGATCTCTCACATCACTTTACTTGGTACATCACTCTGTGTTGTATTTCATTAGAGTGGTTCAGTGCTGTGTAATATTCTCTCGCATGTTCTATAAAGTACTAGAATCTTTAACATGTACTGTATTACCATATTAGAATTGCATCGACGAATTTAACTGTCTTCTAGTTTAACCTATCACAACATACATTAACAGATAGATTCACGGCATTACTTACATCTCTCATGAAAAAAAAAAATATATATTTAGTTATGAAATTTGTTTTTTATCTTTAAACTTGTCAATATAGTTGAGTTAACATCCTCCCCTCCTTGAGGCAAAGACTCATAAGTAAGTACTGGAAGTGATTTTTCAGTAACATATTAGGTTAAAGATGCGTCTTGTTTTATAACTCAAAACAAAAAGGGTCCTGATTCATTGTGTTTATGTGCTTCTCTGCCACCACTGCACTGCCCGTTGTACAGATCACGTGAAGTTAGACATCTGATCATCATGGTCGGTATCTGTTCTTCGTGCACGTTTTTGTTTAAAATCTAACTTACTTTATAGTTACTGATACACGAGCTTCACTTCACTTTTTCTCGTTTCTACCGTATGATGTATCCCATAATGTAATGTTTGTGTGTGTACCGGTGCTTATACATATACTATACATAAATAGTATCCCCGAGGACCCCATACTGATGGTCACGTTTAATGATAATTACACAATACTTAATCAAGCTAATTAGATTAATTAAATTTGTCCAAAAAAATGATGTTATGAATCGAGACTAATTTTTTAGCGCCAATATTAGTTTTAAGTCCAATCTTACACTCATTCACTGACGGAGAAAAGAATATATATATTTTTTGCAGAATTGCTAATGTTATTGAGACCTTGTACTAAATAGTAAGTACACATATTAGCAACTTTATATATGCTAAAGCATGGAGTATGGTGGATGAGTGAATGCAGTGTTTGCCACCTATCCTTAGGGACGTTGGTTTTGGTTCAGGGTACCACCAGCTCATCCATCTGTGAATGAGGACCTAACTTTACAGTTGGGGAAGTGGAAGCGGTCGAGTGCAGTGGCGGCCACAGTGTACCGAAAAATGGCTAAGTCTACAGTGAACTGTATCCGCATCTTCCCCAACGTGTCGGGATGCCTAGGGGATCCATTTTCAGTCACTAATACAGTCCTCGATGTTAGCTGGTGGGCATATACAAATAACTCCGAGCAGCTATTCTCGCTAAGGTACAGCACCTCGTTCATACATGTTAAATGTTCTTGTTGGATCAGCAAACCGGGGTGTGTGAACACCCCCCCACCCCTAGCCACCCCCTTTCTCCGCCGTACCTGCTAGAGAACCCCCACGCCTCCCACACTCACCACCTTGAAAACATTTACTTCCGGGAACACAACAAAGGGTTTATCTGAGTCTAGCTTCTCTCCTCTACTCCAGGACACAAAGCACCGTCAGTCATGTTACGTTTACCTTATAATATATACATGTGTGACAGTGTAACGCCCACGCATATAACTGCTATGGGGTATGATAACACCCACGTTTATAACAGTTATAATACATCACCACACCCACGTATAGAACAGCTACGAGGCGGTATAACACCCATGTATACAACAGTTATAATACAGCACAACACCCACGTATATAACAGCTACGAGGCAGCGTAACACCCACGTATATAACCAACATAAACCTCACAAGCACAAACACATATCCCTGTTGAAAGCCGGAGACTTAACATTACATAAAATCTTTTCACTTAACATACGACTATTATGACCATGTTAATTAATCTCCCCCTGTCCACGTTTAAACCTTCCAGTGATGTCGTGTATAAACTTATCTACTGTGTTAATGTTTTATGTTGATATTTTTAGTAATGTTTACGAGACGTTTTAAAGTAGTAGGGAAAAAAGTTTTTATTCGGCATATTAAAATAAATGTTTTTGACGTATTGATTGTTGTTGATTATATTAGGTCTCCCTATAACTGGTATTGTAATTGTATAAGTCCGCAATTGATACTTGGTAGTTTATTTGTTATTTCAGCGAATAACATGCCCGTAATTTATCTCTTCCTACCTCTAATTCAGATTTTGTTTCTGTCTGTCTGTCTCTCCTGTTTCATCCGTCACGCCCCTACCTCTCTTATTATCCCCACTTCGGGCCATCTCACTCTCTCTTTCCTTTCCCAACCCGATCTTTAGCTTACCTCTCACTCTCCCGTTCCTTCTTTCCCTTACTCTCCCATCTTCTCTCACCCAAGTCCCTCCTTCTCTCACTCTTTCCTCACTCTATCTTTGGGTTATCCCTCTCTCTTTTTTTGTTAATAAATTTTTGATGGATCAAGTAAAGCAATAACAGAAGATGGAGATTATATGTGAAAAATGAATAAAAATGAGGTAATGAAGAGAATGAATAATAATGGTAAAACAAAGTGACGAGAAAGTGCAAAATGAAATAAATAAGATAATTAAAATATTGGAAGAAACCGAAGAGACGAAAGAGCATAAAATGGGGGAGATGTAAATAAAGATGAAAAATTAATAGGAAGAAAACAAAACGAGGAAGAAAGACATCGAAGAAAGAAAAATTAAAGAAAAAAGTGAACTAACAAAGAGGGAAAGAAATAGAAACACGACAATGAAGAATAAAAAATAAATAAACGAAACAAATGCAAAATATAATGAAAGAGAAAAAGTAAGAAATGAAATCGAAAAAAAAACAATGAAGAGAATATAAAGTAAATGAAAAATAAAGAACAGAAAGATTAGAAGATGCAGAAGATAACAATCACCAAAAACCAGAAGTGGAACACGAAGGCGTTAACTCTTGATAAATCATAATTAAGTAAACAGGTTAAAGTCACTAACAGTACCTCACCAACTTTAATAAAACACTACAGTTTTCCTCAAAGTTCTCCGTCAGTAAACTCAAATTCTTAATGAATTTGGTTTGTTGACTAAGTGATAAGTTTTAATTGACACGTCCCTGCTAGTGGGCTTCTCCTGACTCAGACGAGGCAAAAGCTCATCCTTGGGATTTGCCTCACCTGGAGCTCTGACTCACTTGACTTTTGATTCACTCGAGCTTCTGACTCACTTGTGGTTCTAACTCATTTGACTTTGACTCACCTGGAGCTCTGACTCACTTGACTTCTGATTCACCTGAAGCTCTGACTCACTTGACTTCTGGCTCACCCCAAGACTAAAACTCATCTGAAATTCTGATTCATCCGAAGGTTTTGATTCATTTGAGCTTCTGACTCACTCATTTTTACTACAGGTGTCAACATGTGGATAATACACACTAGTAAGCTGTTGTGTTGTAAAGTGAAGAACCAGTGTCTGTGTCGTGACTGTGAGAACTTATGTATAAAAACAGATTCAATACTTCAAGATAAACCCTGCCGAGCCTCACTCGTCTTCCTCTCGTTACAGATAACACTCACACCAAGGCCGTGTTGTCTCCCCACCGAACACACACACACACACACACACACACACACACCACCTATTACTCCAGCTAAATCCTCCGGTAAAAAGTGTAGAAAGAAATCTACAATACGTCGCTGTCATCAATGGTCCCAGAGTTTCCTTAACACAATCCACTCTCAACTTTACTGCAGTTATACCCGGGTAAAAATAGAGACTGGTGGCCATTAGTAGGGATTATGGTGGTAACGAGCCGAGGAGCGTCAAGATTTTAAACTGGTAACATTAACAGCTTCACAAACTTGGCGGAGGGAAACTATTTGGGCAAAAGAATGAGAATAACATTTTCAACACCTGGCGAGTTTTGTGTATAATCACTAAACAAAATTAATTTATACAATATTGTGTTGAGACAATATGACACAACGGACGAAGGATTTTGACAACCACTACAGAGACAACAGGAGTCGCAGTGTTCATTCTGAAATTCATCGATCACCCCGAGTACAGATAGTTTTTTGAGTGACTGTACAGTACTTTTGAACTATAGATAAAAAAAATGTGATCTGTATAATAATCGTCTACATCGGATTGCTTTTCTTTAGTTAACTGTTTCCCGTAAAGAAAAGATTATGTACAGCTCTCTCGTATAAGAACAATATTTATGGCAAATGTCAACTATTAAAAAATAATGATTTATCGCCCAAACCTTGAACAATATAAGTCTACAAATACGATGGAGGCAAGAGTTTATTTGTTAGTAATAAATTACACAAACCAGCAGGAAGGAGCAGCAGTAGACGTCACACCACTGGAGGGGCTAAGGGAGGCTGGTGTTAGCTTGTTCCCCTTTCAACAACACCCACTGAGTCCATCCACGTGAAGTGTACTCTCTACAAAGCTAATACAGCCACATGATGTTATTAACCCTTAATTAAAGTCACAAGAAGAGGAGTTTAAGGAGAAGTTTATCATATTATCTTTCCATGCCTTTACACCTACTACTTCAGACAACAGCCGCCTTTAGTTAATACCTCCCCCAACAACTCCAAGATCAGGTAAATATTCAGTGATGGTTAATACATTAACTGTAGAAGCCAGTGTGTGTGTGTGTGTGTGTGTGTGTGGTGATTATTCGTGACTGTGATCCCGCCAGTGACAATATTGATATTTAGTCAACTAAGGAGCCTTCCATGCTGATGGTGGCTCTCTCTTACAACACTGACACATTGAGTTAACTGTGTAGCGGGCCTGGCTGGTACTGGTTCTCCCTCTCCCAACTGTGCCACAGTTAGTTAGTCGTGAGGCCGACCATAATTAACCTTGCCCTCCCCTGTCGTGTCTGAGCAATATGCCACAATATACTCTCTCTCTCTCTTACATCTCTTTGTTACTATCAATCTCACTGTGCTTGTCTCTATGTTGATGTGAGGAGTAGAATATCTAATTATGTATGCCAGCCAGTCTTTGTGCCTGTATGAACATTTCCTTAACTCAAAAAGAATTACCAAGTTGAAAGGAATATCACCCAAGATCAGTGTTTTGCACGTGCTGTGCTGAAATATCCTTTATGGCAGGTATATGTAAGGTGTTGTTACGTCTATTCCAAACAATTGTCTCAGTTTTTTGACAAACTCTGAAATGAATGGTATTTTCTTTTATAAATTATCTTTATATTGCAGTACATTCTAATCTCTATCGTCGTTGTATATGCGTGTGTATGTCAGTCTGTACATGGTGCTATTATGGCGAAGCTTTGTCAAGAATGCTTGGGTAAATATACTCGCCGGGAGGGAGACAAATATTTTATACGGATGAGCGTCAGTCGAGCACCAAGAGCGGCGCCACACACCCGCCAGGCTGAGTCAACCACCAACAACTACAACAACCAACACTATAGCGCCTCAAGAAGATGGTAAACACTGTTAACTGTGAAACAACAACACAACACTACAATACTATACATTAGGTGACTAAGAAACACAAATGGAGGATCCATAATCTAAAGATATGAAACACTGATGAAGAAAAACGTAAAGCAATGCATTCTTATGTCGACACAATTAACAAGTAGAAATGTATAATACGTATACAGACACGCACTCACACACACACACACACACACACACACACACACACACACACACACACACACGACACACACACACACACACACACACACACACACACACACACACACACACACGAACACTTGTAAAAACTCACGTACAGGCGCTTTTAATTCACAGAAAAACACAAACAGTAAAACAACTTATATTAAATAAAGCTGCCATCAACAAATAAGCAATGAAGGTAAACAAACACACACGTACCATTACCTGAATAACACACAAACATCTGCCTCTGGGGATATTACGTATAATTATCCAGGTATTTACTTAATTATCATTGCTTTATTCATTTCAACACGACCATTTTTTGAAACTCATCAAGACATCACGTGCGATGAATATGTCCCTTCAGATTCTCGGTGGAAATAATGTCGAAATCGTAATTAAGTGATTCTTATACAACAAAACGGTGTTATGTTTACAACAGAAAGTTTCTAAGTTTCATAAGTCTTGTGTAGCTTAAGTGAGCCAGATAGAATCAGTTTTCACGTCTCCAGTGAGAAAAAATTAATGAATGAGGTTTGGAGAATATGAACCCTCATTGTGACATAAACACACCATTGAGAGAGAGAGAGAGAGAGAGAGAGAGAGAGAGAGAGAGAGAGAGAGAGAGAGAGAGAGAGAGAGAGAGAGAGACTGTAGGGTTACACACAGTTTGGGCTGCTACGCCGCTACGGTATAGAAGTCTTTTTTGCGTCACTCAAAATACACCGAGAATTTTTCGCTTACCTGCACCACCACGTCTGTCTCTTATTTGAAGGCCACGTCCCCCTTTCCGCAGATATACGCACGCACACAAACAATACACGTGTAAGTGCGTACTCCCATTCCTTCTCTTCCCTGTCTGTCTATTTCTCTCTACGATAATGGACTGCAGAAAGGACAGAGTTATGACAATAAAATTTCTCATAACAACACAATACTTCATGACGTTTTTAGTGAATCCATATGTAGGAAACGATAGTTTGTTACAGTGTTTCTCCTAAATGTTGGACACCAGGTCTGTGCAAATTAATTCACATTAGTCACACTGGCACTCCAAAATGTTTAAAGTTCAATAGCATGTTGCACCCATAGTTTTTCTTAAAACTTGATTGTGTTGAAAAAAAAATCTTGGTGGTAGGTCTAGTTAAAAAGATGTGGGTACCTCACACATGGGCGAGGGTTTGCTACACATTTTCCATTATTTTTACATTGTTATTAGTTAATCACAGTAATCTTTATAGTTCTCTAATGATAAGAAATTAACATGAACAATTATAATCAATTTACTTTCTCTTTTACTGGTGTGTCGTGCAGGGGTACTTGTGGAAGCCAGACATTAAACATTATTTAATATTCCGCTACACCACCACAGTCACACACCACCTGGTACACCCTGACCTATAGTCCCTGAGATGATTTATGCATAGAAGCTCTTAATTAACCTGATATTAATATGGAACAGCAGTTATGTAATCCCGGGAGAGAGGAGTAGATTAGATGGGAAGTTAGTTTAGTGCAAGGGAAGTGATAATAGTTAGGAAGGTTAGTGTTGGTACGACAGAAAGGAAATAGTTGGTGGAGACTTTCCTCTGTTTGAGCCATTAAAGAATCACTCAACCAGCCAGCGATCTAGCCTGATGACGAGGCAGAGACCCAAGACCTTTGTAATGGGCCCCTGTCTCATCAACAGAACATATTATATAAATGGGTCAATACATCTGATATTATATTCAGATTCACCACCCTGTAACTTTCCACTGGCTATGAGGTGACATGTTCAATGCATGTGATAAGGTGTGCCCCACGGGAAGCTGCGTCATACTATGCTGAGTAAAGGCATAAGTAGCCGGCTCTCTGGCCACCTGAAGCGAGCAGTAGTTTGATATCCTTGACTAGAGGAAGACGTTATTTGAGAGCTGCAGTGGATGGCTCCGTCTTCCCTCGAGGGGGAACGACGTACCCATACCGTTCTCCCTCGATGGGTCACTACTCATGAGTCGCTCACAGAAAGTTACATCGTAAGGACGTGACCTAACGTTTATAATACATAAACGCCGTCCCTTTCCCATTCACTCATATACAGTGGAACTTACGGTCAATCTACACTCAGGAATTATATATACAATCCTTTTATAATAAAACAAGGAACTACAGTTTAGGTTTCGTTACTTAAACCCAAATAATAAATATATGTGAACGGCCTGGTTAATTGTACAACACAGCCGATTCACCTTAAATGAATCAGTCATATGACGAAAAAAAAATCCATGTTAATCTCGTATGACAGAACAACAATATGATACATGATGACCGGTCAAGCAACAATGGCGATTCTGTGACAAGAAGCATACTCGTGTTAGAGGTAGTTTTATACCCGACAGTGTTGTCTCCGGGCTTGTGCCATCACAAGATATATATACCTGTTAGTATTGTACAATCAGATGTGAGTCAGATGCTGTGGCTCAGAAGGGACATCAAGAAGCAATTTAAGAGGCTGTTTGTCGCCCTCAACGACCACCGCGGGAACACTTTGTTGCCCCCAACGTTATGGGCGACATGCGTTCTGCGGGCCACCTTTACCAGCCAGGGGGCGGGATAATACTAGCAATATTGAGTACTCGTGTCCAGGAAGCTGGTGACCAAGACATATATCGCCAGGGGACGGGATGGTACGAACAGTATTCCCAAGGAATGGTGAGGTTGGTGACCCAATGGAAACTGTGAGTAGATGAATTGGTCGTGTTTGTATTATCAACAATACTGTATCACAGTTATATCCCACAATATCAGATAAGACCCATATGGAATAAGAAGGACCCAGCTTAAACAAAACAATTATCTTCGGAGTCAGTCAAACAAAGATTGAGGATGGCATCGAACAACTTTCGTCTTTCTCGCTCTGTGGATCACATAGGGTTGTGGAAGTGTGTCAACAAGCTCGGGTATAATAACCGGACACTCTTCCTCTTGGCTGCTCAACCTTCGCCGAGGTTCACCCTCAGGGGACGCACTCCTCACGGTTCCTCTCTTTACCTTCACCTTTTTTTCCCGTTTGTTTTATCCAATATCATGCGTTCTACAGTTCCTTTATTCCCCCAACCTTTTCCGTTATATTTAGGTGTGTTAATATTGGACTCTCCAACCCTCCGCCTCCCTTCAAACCTTCGTCCACATTTCTTACTACTTATCCGTCCTCCCTCCTCTGTCTATTCCTCCTTTTTACGCTGCTCGGAAATCCTTTTTCCTCGCTACTATGATCCTTTTTTTTTTCTCTCTGTTGTCGATTTCTTCGCTTCCTTGTTACATTCCTCTCTTTCCTTCGTCTCAAAACTCTTTCCAGCTAATATTTCCCCCTTTCCTTTTCTTCTTTTCTGTATCCCTCTCCTCCTTCTATCTCTGCTTTATTCTCTCCTTCCTATTATACGTCTTCATTATTTGATGTCTTTATCTCACACTTATTACTCATTCTTCTCGGTTTCATCGGCAACTCCCTAATTAATAGTCTTGTGTAAACTCCAACAGACGAAAGGTGAGCTGAAGCAAAACTCACCTCCCCTTCAAAGCATTTATAAACCATCGTCAGTAAGAAGTTTAATCATCTTCAAAGTATTTAAGTCACCATCTTCAGGGGGTTAAGTCACCTTCTCCAGGGGATTAAGTCACCGTCTCCAGGAGATTTAAATAATCGTCTTCGGGGGATTGAAGTCATCGTCTTCAAGAAATTTTAAGTCATCGTCTTCAGGAAATTTACGTCATCGTCTTCAAGAGATTTACGTCATCGTCTTCAAGAGATTTAAGTCATCGTCTTCAGGGGATTTAAGTCATCGTCTTCAGGGGATTTAAGCCATCGTCTTCAGAGGATTTAAGTCATCATCTTCAGGGGATTTAAATAACAAGTGTTTTAGTCCAGGATAATTATAATGACAGGTCCGTGTCTGGGAGATAATTAAGAGGTTCCTATAATCAAGAGAGAGAGCAGAGCGTCTCGGTTGTTCCAGGGGTTGGCGGGTGTGTCAACATAATCTTCTCCACCCCTGAGGCTGTCCAATAAGTGATGGATCTGACGTCAGTGTTGGTCTGGCTCGATTAACCTTTTAACAGCTACTACTACTACTACTCCTACTACTACTACTACTGCAAACACACACAAACACACACACACACGCACGCGCACTCAGTAAACTTATCTATCCAGGGACAATCTTCACGTGTCACCACATCCCCCACGCACACTCCCACTGTTCATGTACCTACTGTAAAATACATCACTACACACGGGGACACACAACTGATAAAATTAACAAACGCATCCAAGAGAAAGTTTATACAGAGGATTGGCAACATGAGTCCCCTGGGTCTCGATTGGTGGACGAGCGAGTTGTGCGTACGTTGTCAGGTGTATCTTTAAAATTGTCCTAAAATTATTTTCCTGGACGCTCCCATCGTGATCCTGGAAGGTGTAGGCCAAGTTTGGATGACGTTGACCAAAAGTTTAAAAGTTACATATACGCAATTAACCAGGAAATAAGCAGAGACTATTCTAAATATCACCAAGCGACGTTGGGTAGAGCTTACGACACAAACTTAGTTTCTTTCCCGAGTAGCAATTTAAGTTTGTAATGTTTGCTTTACGGTGCAACACTGTGTTGTGAACTGAATGTCCCCGCCATCCCTAACGAGCCACTTTCACCGTTCATTTCGCCATATGTTTATTGTGGTCTTCGTATTTCTTCCTCGTCTTATAACAACACTACACCGTACAGTTCAATGTGTCAGAAAACTTCTCATTATACCTTTTAAGTCATAATAATATTGGTAAAAAGAGCAACTCTATGAACTTTTTAACACTGTACCTATTATTATGTTTTATATTTTCTGCTACAAACGACGACTTCTACGAATATATATAATAATGTGTGTATATGTTCCCTTTGTTTTTCATACACAATGTATTTTCAATGACCATAAAACACAACCCTCGTGTGTATTTTTCAGTAGGTCGTGGAGGGAGTGACGTCACACTTCAGTGGTGCCCATTAATTTTTACTCCCAGGATATTCCTGCTCCCTGACCCCTCCCTCTTTTTTTCTCCCTGTTCCCCCTCGCTTTCTTTCACCGTTCTCTGTGTCCTCCTTCCATTTTTAATTCCCTTCTGTTTTCTATATCCCTCATTCCTCTCCTCTTGAAGTCTCTGGCACTTATCTCTTTTGCTCTTTCAATTACCTTCTTTCTCTTTCTTCCTTCCTCTCTCCTCTATCGTTCAAAGTGAACTTCATACACGAACACTTCTGTGCAGTATGTCGTTGTTCAATGCTTTGGGTACAAATAATCGTAGTGTTAAGGTAAGTACGTGCACACTGATCGTATTCTGTGAAGATAAATCATGTCTTAAAGTAAAATCTAAAACTACCCGGCCACAACTCTTACCTCCACCTACAACACTTGCCTACACGTACAACACGCGCAAACACCTACAACACTCGCCTCCTCCGTTAGAGTTCAACACAATACGTCAACATCTGATACAAATTTTATGTACTATCACATGTGACACAGGATGTTAAGTATTACTTGTGTAATATCTGCCAGACTTACGGCTACTTGAAGCTTGTCATCTCAGCTCTTACTTACCAGAAACTTATCAGTGCTTATATACAACGAGTTTCGAAGGTTCATATACTTTTTGTTTTTGTTTTACATAACTGGAGACGTGAAAACGTATCCACCTGGCTCACATAAGCTACTTCACAAATATGACGGCAGAATAACATTAAGAACAAGAGTTTTTAGGATACGATATTAAACTCGTGAGACATCGGTGGAGCGTCGGTAACATGGCCGACGCCACAGCATCTGCTTTATACTAAACTCACTGGTTTATGCCTCATGTTGTTGAAAATCTTGTAGAAAAAAGCCTTAGTATGTTGTGTTTTCACTTTTCAAATGATGGAGAAAATGTTCTGTAATTTTTTTTTTATGCATTGTGAAAGACAAGATTTTTAAGTACTGTAGTACTCTGGGAGTCTAGTTGTTACTGTTGGTAGAGGCGGATATTTCGCAGCAAACAAAATCATTCTAATAGTTCTACAGGCTAAATTCAGGTGCTTCGGGAAGAATATTAACCCCTATATATCCAGTTTTCATTACAACCCTATCACCATAGTCTGTAAGTGAAAGTAGTGCCCTTGGCCCGAGGGTGCATAGCTCAACTATATTAGTTCATTACAGTAGATTTCAGGAAGTCAAGATTTTCAAAATTATATTTGTTGCTAAATATCGACAGGGATCACGGTAATAGCTGGCCTCCCATGACACTACTCCCACATCTTGTATAGTAACTTTCGTTCTTACATTTATTAATCCTTAAAAAAAATAATAATAATATAAAAAGAATATTTTCCCTTGACTTTCAACAATTTATCGTCTTAAAAAAATGCGTGAGGCTTGTTGTGTTGACATCTGACAGTGCGAGTCCAGTAAAGATAAGTCTTGGTTAGTGCTACTGGGATACCATCTGAGTGGAAGCTCTTTACCATGAAATAACATAAGCTGCTGTGTTTTCTTCTCAGTTGCTAGGGGAAGAAATTTCAGAGAAAGTTAACACTGGTAACGTAGCTTTTATCAAATGTTGCTTTAAAATGTCGCGGATAACATTTACTGTATCATGAATAATGTAAGAGTCACTGCATAATGTTATTGCATCTTGTATGAGTAAAAATTTACAGCCCATTTGCAATTACGTATAACAATAATATCAGGCAATTTCATATCCGGTACAAATCACCATGAAGAAGGTCTCCTAGACACCATGAACCGAAAATATGAACAAAAATCTCTATTTCTTGTATAAGAAAAATACTCCATTGTTATGTATCCCTAGAAGCTGAAAGTTTTAAAACTGCACAAAAAGAAGCATCATTTCCCCAGGAGGACACCCCAGGATCCGCGAAAGTTGTGTAAACTTTTCACCATAAAGCTAGAGTGACCACGTCTTTCTGTTATGGTCGCCGGGTTCATTACGACATAGTAACCTAGACTCACTATAGTAACCTAGACTCACTATAGAAGAGCGAAAATTACGGCAGAAATAAGTTTTTTTGTTGACTAAATTGTTAATCTTATTTTCAGAATAAAACATTGTTATTAATAATTAATATCATTTATGGATATTTTCTGGAACAATGACTTATTAACCTTATTACCCGTAAAAAATAAATGCAGTCGATTCCATAACTGGGTTTATAGCACGTATTTTAAAATTATTGCATGTATTGTAATGGTGGCGCCATTACTCTTGGGTATGTACATATATGCGCGCGCACGCACACACATCCAATATATATATATATATATATATATATATATATATATATATATATATATATATATATATATATATATATATATATATATATATATATATATATATATATATATATATTGGATGTGTGTGTGAATGTATGTAATAATAATAATAATTGACGGTTTAATGAAAGAGCATGGTAGCCGGATGGCTGAAAATATACAGTCAACATAGATGATAAAAGTTTCATAATTGGGGAATTATTGACAAATACTATACAAAAGACATACTGTAAGTGGTACACATGTAAAACACCGTAAAGACAAGGGGGAGGGGGTCAGATTAACAAGGAATTTCAGCACAGTAACAGTGAGATTGACAGGGAGTGAACACACAAATTAACTACGAGTTGTTAATAGGTTTTACAATGGTTGGCACTGGAATATTCTTATAGCGATCAATAAGTGGTTGTGTGGGCTGGACGAAGTTGTAGTGTTGAACAGTAATTCACGGACGAGGTAGCGGGGATGGTGCAGAAGCTTCTCCCAAAACTTGCAGATGAGGTCAGGGTGATGATCAGAGACCTGAGAGGGTCTGTGTTGAGTGCTTCTTGATACGTGGAGTAGGCATTATCGTCGTGTGGCATTTACGGGGGAAGACCAGACAGGAGAACCATAGGTGAGCTTGAGAAGTATGAATGTTGAGTAAGCAAAGAAGAGCTCAGGCGCGGGAACTGCGAGGGACTTGAGACGGCGGAGGAGCTGGAGACGAAAACTGAAAGATTTGACAAATGTATTGATGTGTGTTTTCCAATTTAGTTATGTTATATATAGTGACGCCGAGGAGCTTGTTGGAGTCCAACACCTGGAGGGAGGTGGGACATGACCAAAGGAGAGGTTGATGTTCATAACCATGGTCTTGGTATGGTTGATGGTGCTAAGGTTAGTGGTGGCCCAATTATGGAGAGCGGTGTAGCCGGAAGCCGAGTTGTTCGCACTAATCCCAATGCATGTATGTATGTGTGTGTGTGTGTGTGTGTGTGTGTGTGTGTGTGTGTGTGTGTGTGTGTGTGTGTGTGTGTGTGTGTGTGTGTGTGTGTGTGTGTGTGTGTACGTGTAGGTGCGTTTTCCTTTACAAATGTATTCAGTACATCACCTTCCAGTTCACACTTAACCCACCTAATGTATCTATTCTTGTTTTAATATTTTCGAAATAGCCATACTGTACACACACACATATATATATATATATATATATATATATATATATATATATATATATATATATATATATATATATATATAGATATATAACCATATACACACAAATACACTAACCCCATCATAGACCCACACTTTCTCACACACAAATACTGTCCAACAAACTATCCACTATTATCCATATACACAGACACACATACACTTGCAAAAACACACTAGCACATATTATATCCAAAAGGTTTTCGTCTTCAAAATATGCCGTGTAAAAATGATATTGCTTGCACCACACGTAATTCGCCACAACAAAATATGAAATATTCACAAAATGTTCCACTTTAAATTCCGCCAAGTTTCACTGCGTTCCGGAGTTGGCAGCGCGTTATCTGTCTCATGTTGTATTTGTGTTTTAGTATTGGAAGGCTTTGACAACACAGCTGACAGGAGTTAAGTGCCGAACTCAGTTGTTACATATGATAAAGAGCACTGAGCTAATTTTGAACCTAACCCAACCTAACTTTAGGGGATCGGAGTATTTATTAATTTATTTATTTGTTAGTCAATAATGGACTAGCGCGGAGGAAACATTATTCGGAATGCTAAAATATCATGTTGGAATCTACAAGTCAAGGCAGGGCACTTACCTCTTTGGCTTGGCATCACGGAATACAGAAACTTTACGATATTTTAAGTACGTATTTTTTCCCTGTAGTCCCTCGATAGTTGTGAGCCACCTGGTTTTTTACGATAAGCCAACGGGGAGACGGCTATACTACTACTACTACCTGTAAACACTTGATATCGATCTCACATTGACTTTGGGAATTTCGAAACCACGACAAATAGATTGACGGTCCAGTTATGTAACCACTCAGCCACCATAGGGTAGTTATCGATTAGGTTATGTTAGGTTTGGTTAGTTGTGTTATATTAAAAAGGGTGAGATTAGGTTTGGTTATGTAGGTCATATATAGAAAGGGTTAGGTGTGATATACTGAAGATCACTCATGTTGCGAAAGTAGTCTTCTGCTTTAATTCGATTCTTTTTAATAATTTCTGCCAGGTTCAGTAGAACACAAGATATTACGGGATGAAAATCATCTCAGGCACCACACACGCTGACCTAAATTTTATACTTTCTCTATATAAGAAAAGTTTGAAATTTTCTTACATTAAACTTTTCTTTCATAAGGCGGCAGGCAGGGGTAATGTGTCCGCGATGTATGTTTTAAGCACAATAAATCTTTTTGTCTTTTTGAAAGGGCCTAAGAATAAAACATTTGCTATTAATATAACTATAGTAATGGAATGGAAGAACAAAATAGAATTTAATATGAAATAAGGAATACAGAATCCATATACATATAATTTTGTGAACCATTTTGCCTCTGTATTTTATTTATAGTTTTCAGTGATAATGGGGACTAAACTTTTATTCCACCATTGAATGGGAATAAAAGCTGGGTAGACTGTGGGTATCCCGGGCGCAAACCACGGACTCTTATGACAAGAGGGGAAAGCTGCAACCAATCGGCCGCCGCATACATTCTTCTATAATAATGCGCGCCTATTCATAAGTAAACACACACACACACACACACAGACACACACAAACACACACACACACACACACGTCAACCCTCAGTGAGATAAGACGTGCCTGAAGGCGCTCTCGGTTTTAGCAGCCAGGCCGAATCTGTTTGGCCCTGCCCACTCCCCCTGCTATACCCCAACGCCCTACCAGCCTTACTACACCAGGATCGATTCAGCAAAACATTCTAGTGATTAGTGAACGATTGATTACGGAGCAGTGTTCCTATAGTGCACTTAAGGAACTTCCGGCAAAACATTCTAGCCATCAGTGCAATAAGTGATTACCATACAGTGCTCGATAGTGCACCCCAAGGAAAAGTCAGACAGTGGGCACTTTATCGGTCAACTTTAAAGTGCCAGTGACAAGGACCACCGCGGTGTTTACATATATCGAGAAAACTGTGTCGGCGACCCCAAGCACCGAGGACAAAGTCCACGGTCTTTACAACTGACAAATATTAACAGATGTCTACCAGTGTCAGTGTCCCTCAAAGTGCCACCAGTGACAAACACTTCCGTCCGCCCACAACAGATTGCAACCGATGGCCACCAATCACTTACTCCCGACGCACTCTGTACCATCTAAAACGAGGGAACGGTTATCCTGATGGCAGTGTTATAGCGCTACTCAAGTCACTGAAAATATTCCACGCACGGAGCCGTAGACAAGGCCGTCATGCACATAAGCCCATTAGAACCGTAACCTCCACTAGGAAACCGGAGAAACCCACCCCTGACAGACCATACCACCACACTGAAGTTCCACGGATATGGTATGATCTCCCGTCTTTACTGCTATCCAACGTCACTTCCCGAGCTAACAAGTTCGACGAGCTGGCAACTACAGTCAGGTCAACCGCCGCGCGCGTGGTTGCCATATGTGAGACTTGGCAAATTGTACCTGAAACGTGTCACATTGAGGGATATCAACTCTTTCATCACCTTCGTCCACAAAGACGCGGAGGGGGCGTTGCCCTCTTCTGTCAAGATGACCTACGCCCGTCACGCCTGGATGTTCAAGTCCCAGCAGATGTGGAAGCATTATGGGTACGTGTCGTGCTGCGGGCACACCCACGCAACACTGCCTCCATTATAATCTGTGTGGCATACCATCCGCCTCGATCACCCACCAGAGACACTCTTATCAATCATCTCATCACCACCTCAGACCACCTCAGAGTTAGGTACCCATGTGCCAAGTTAGTATTATGTGGGGATTTAAATGAAATTGACACCACTGATATCCAGGACCAGCTATCACTATCACAAGTTGTGACCTTCCCCACACACGGTCAAAACACCCTTGACCTTATCTTAACTGACTTAGCGGACCAGTACCAACCTCCTCAACCACTGCCTCCTATCGGGTGTAGCACACACTTATCAGTGCTCTGGTCCCCTGCTGCCACTCCCACTCAAGTACAGAGACCCTACATCAAGACCTACAGGCCGATTACTGACTCTGCAATACGCCTCTTTGGGCAGTGGATAGTTCACTATCCCTGGACTGAAGTACTTAGCGTGGATGACGTGGAAACCAAATGGATAAATTATACCAACACCACCACGGAAGCTCACCACCACTTCTTCCCCGAGAAGTCCGTCAGATCTCACCCAGCTGACTTGCCCTGGATCACACCTCGGATCAAAAGACTTATGCAACAGAGAGACAGAGCCTTTCATCTCAATGACCACATCCGCTACAGGTCCCTTCGCAACCGAGTCATCCGCGAAATACGCACTGCAAAGAAGTCCCACTACCCAACCAAATTACAACACCTGAAGCAGACCAACATCAGTCAATGGTATGGTAAGCTTAAAGAACTCTGTGGACTAAACAATATGACACACCCCCTCCCCTTCCTTAGCCATCTCACTAATGTTGACGCAGCTGAGCAAACAAACAACCATTTCGCTACTATATGCCAGACGCTCCCACGGCTCGACACAACCACTCTCCCTGCTTACCTACCAGCCCCCCTTCCCACTGACTTAGTAGAAGAATTTGACGTAGCAAAACGCCTGGACAAACTAAAATTAAAACGCTCTACCACCCCCATTGACTTACCAATGAAACTATTCAAGGAGTTCTCCCCGGAGCTTGCTAAACCCCTCTGCTCCATCATCAATGCTTCTCTCAGTCAAGCCAGATGCCCAGCTGACTGGAAGACCTCTTATGTATCACCAGTGCCCAAGTCGACCAGCCCACAATCCTTAAATCAGCTACGACCTATTGCAATCACCCCAATACCCAGCCTAATCTGTGAAAGTTTTGTGTTTGACTGGGCTTATGCTGATATTGCAGGAGTCGTAGACCCTCAGCAATTTGGCAACATGAAAACTTCCTCCACCACTCACTGTCTTGTCAGCTTTCTCGATTACATATACCGCCATCTCGAGAAACGAAAAACGTCTGTAGCTGTCGCCTTCATTGATTTCACTAAAGCGTTCGACCTAGTCGACCACAATATAATCATAAACAAAGCTATTGACCTCGGGCTTCGGAGAAGTCTCATACCATGGCTTACAGACTTCCTCAGTGACCGACGCCAAGCTGTACGCTTCCGAGGGGCTGTCTCCACCTTTCAGTCACTCACCTGTGGCGTCCCCCAAGGCACCAAGATGGGACCACTCTGCTTCCTTATGCTCATCAATGATGCCCTAAGAGAAACCCCTGCTCGCTGGAAATATGTCGACGACTCCACCATTGGGATCAGCGTCAACAATTCTGCTCCCAACTATACCGCCCTTCAGGATTTATTGAACAGTCTCCAAAACTGGGCCACCAACAACCATGTCACCATCAACCATACCAAGACCATGGTTATGCACATCAACCTCTCCTCCGACATTGTCCCACCTCCTTCCATTTCCCTTGGTCCGAACACACTCCAGGTTGTAGATTCCACGAAGCTCCTCGGCGTCACCATAGACAACAAACTAAATTGGAAACCACACGTCAGTGAAGTTGTCAAATCCTCCAGTTTCCGTCTCCACCTCCTCCGCCGACTCAAGTCCCTCGGAGTTCCTGCACATGAGCTCCTCAGTGTATACACGACATTCATACTTCCCAAGCTCACCTATGCCTCCCCCACCTGGTCTTCCTCCCTAAATGCCACACAACGTAAACACCTAGAAAAAGTGCAAAAGAGGGCATGCAAGATTATTCTCTCCCCTTCCTACTCCACATATCAAGAAGCGCTCAACACACTGACCCTTTCGACTCTCACTGACCATCACCACGGCCTCATCTGCAAATTTGGTAAGAAGCTTCTACACCATCCCCGACACCGGCCCCTACTACCACCTGAGATCCCCTGTCCGAGAATTGCTGTTCGACACCACAACCGCATCCAGCCCATACGTGCACGAACTGATCGCTATAAGAACAGCCCAGTCCCAACCATTGTAAAAATTATCAATAACATGTAATAAATCAGTGTATTCACTCCCAGTAAACACTGCTCCCTACACTGTCACTATGTTGAAATGAACTGTAGTTTGAGCTGATCCCCATCTAAGTTATTATATGTCTTATTTGTGTCACTTGTATATTATTTGTAATTCGCAACCCATTCCCCAAATATGTAACTGTATATTTTCAGCCTTCTGGCTGCCAAGCTCTTCCAATAAACCGTTAATTATTATTATTTATTATTATTACACACACACACACACACACACACACACACACACACACACACACACACACACATTCATTTTCCTTATTTGCCGCGGTGAATGGTCCTCATCAACATCATAATCAACAAGACATAATTACTGAATTAATGTTCCTTGATTTACTTCACATATCACTTACATTATCTTATGACAGAGGCCATCACCATGACCAAGATGTGAGGCTATAATAACTTGGGACGTCCAATGATTTACTATTACTCATATATTCATCTTCCTTTATGCTTAAGTTTCCCTTTGCTGGGAATATTTTTTTCTAAGACGTGTTAATATGATTCACACTAAAGACGGGGTAGGGGGGGGGGGAGGTGCAGGTTGGTGAAAATTTATGGCTCCTCCGAGTAATTCTTTGTGTTTTCTTTGATGATAGTCGACTTTCAAGTTCTTACTAGACTCTGAAGTTGGAAGAATTCTAGTTCAACACTTTTCCTATGTTAATTTAACATAAGACACTATCTAGTATTTTCGCAATAGGATTTTATGTTGTTATAGTTAATGAGGCAGAGGGTAATTACTTTCGTATGCAATGGTACTAGATAAAGGTTAGGATAGGTTAGGTTAGGTTCCCCTTCTCCCTTTCCCTCACAAAAAAATCGCTGTGATACGTATTAAACCCCTTGAGCGTGTCTCCCTGCTCTTACCTTAAGCAATAAATTCCCTCTTGACGGCTTCATTTTCTAAACGCGATTACTTACAGGTTAACTCAAGTCTCATTTTTTCCTATTATTGCCATTACTTTCCATAATATGAAAAATATATATTGAAGCAGTTTTAGCGTACAGTACAAGCTGTTTAAATAACCACATAAAAATATTTAATGGCTCCGACCCTCACGACGTTGCGGAGCGAATATACAGTATGCTATAAACACGTAACTTCAAACCTTGAGGCGTCGATTAGACTAGTAATTTTGTCTAGGGTTATCCTTTAAGGTACGGTGAGTTTCATCTATCTACTCAGCCTGTGACAGTCTACCGCAGAGAGAGAGAGAGAGAGAGAGAGAGAGAGAGAGAGAGATCCGCATAAAGATGGTCAATCAAACAATGAAAACAACAACGTAACCAACATGATACGCGATGCTTCATTCAGCCACGATGAAATAAAATTGGCTAGAAGATTCCTCCGTGGCTCACACACAGCGACAATTCTCCCTTTCCATAAACAAATAACAGTGTTCAAAACGGTACACAATGCCTCCTCCAGACATACACACACACATTGCAGCTCACCCTCAAGCGCGTGCTCGGACACATACAGTGTTTACCCAAGTTTTGTAACTGTGTTTTCTCCGAGCAAAAAACACTTATACCTTTATTGAGGCTCAGTGTCTCCTACAATCATGCCTCACACTTTTTTCACGTGTGAGTAGCATAATCCTGGGCAGGAAAATGTGGAGGCAGAAAGTGTGAAGGAACATTTGGTAGGGGGTGTGTGATGTACTGAAGATGTTCACAGTGACCCAGGTGTTGGTAGTGGGTGTGTGATGTACTGAAGATGTTCACAGTGACCCAGGTGTTGGTAGTGGGTGTGTGATGTACTGAAGATGTTCACAGTGACCCAGGTGTTGGTAGTGGGTGTGTGATGTACTGAAGACGTTCACAGTGACCCAGGTGTTGGTAGTGGGTGTGTGATGTACTGAAGATGTTCACAGTGACCCAGGTGTTGGTAGTGGGTGTGTGATGTACTGAAGATGTTCACAGTGACCCAGGTGTTGGTAGTGGGTGTGTGATGTACTAAAGACGTTCACAGTGACCCAGGTGTTGTTTAATCATATTATTGTTTTTCGAATTGTTTGTGTCTAATGGTTGTAGTTTTATACAATGGAAAGTCACAATATTGGGTGTTCTTATTATAGAATTCCCAGAAACTACTTTCGTGCAAAATCTAATAAATTTGAGTAATATTAATATTCCACTTGATTATTACACGTACCAGTGTTTCTTGTGAGAACGTCCGACATATGTTCCTCGTCTCTCTCTCTCTCTCTCTCTCTCTCTCTCTCTCTCTCTCTCTCTCTCTCAACCACCTTGTTAACTCAAGGACCTCTACTTGTTCTCATGTCTTCATTTATTCTTGAAAAATTGTATCTCGAACATCCATAAAACAGTGACAGCTGAGAGCAGTTCTCGATCACTCAACAAGGTTTTAGTTCCTTCACTATATGTTATTGTTAACTTTAGATGCATAAACGCCCTTGTATCAGCCAAGCTGCCAATGACCTTCCATCGACAACCAATTATTGCTTTTGTTAACAAAGTCTTAGTTTGTGAATATATATATATATATATATATATATATATATATATATATATATATATATATATATATATATATATATATATATATATATATATATATATATATATATATATATATATATATATATATGCAAGTAAATCACTGTAGTTGCGCGTGATCCAGGTATATGCTGATAACCACAAGGAAAGAAGAAAACACGAAGTTCCCAAGCGCTTTCGTGTAATTCACATCTTCAGGGGTGAGTACAGTCTGTACTCATACCGAAGCATTCAACATGAATTTGAGTAATGGCATGTACAAACTGGACAATTTTGTAATTAAGAAGATTTGTAACCAAGTGAGAAGGCTGGGTCACCTTACGCTCTGACCTGACTACCGACCGTTGCGGTGCTATTTAAAGATTAGTAGGGTCATTACCTAATACCTGACCATTGTGGACCTGGTCTCACCCTCCTCTGTATATATACACCTTGTTTTGTACTTCTCTTTAGTCTGTACTCACCCCTGAAGATGTGAATTACACGAAAGCGCTTGGGAACTTCGTGTTTTCTTCTTTCCTTGTGGTTATCAGCATATACCTAGATCACGCGCACCTACAGTGATTTACTTGCATATATATATATATATATATATATATATATATATATATATATATATATATATATATATATATATATATATATATATATATATATATATATATATATATATATATATATATATATATATATATATATATATATATATATATATATATATATATATATATATATATATATATATATATATATATATATATATATATATATATATATATATATATATATATATATATATATATATATACACACACTAGCGAGGGTACCCGATGTTGCCCGTGTTTGTTTATGACAAACTAGAGTTAAACAGGAGGGTACAGTCGCAATACCTATGTCCATCCTTGGCCAAAGTTAATGGCAAACAAAAATTTAACATACCAAATTTTAGGTTTGTATATTAAGAAATACGGTCGTGCACATGGGAGCCAAGAAATATAAAAATAAATGAGTCTTTAATAAGGGGGTCCACTCTGAAGGATGATGTAACAAAACCCACCCAAAAATTAAGCTTGTGACACTCCTGGGGTCATGGACAGTACATCCCCTGCTTATTTCAGCTTTTTATCTTCAATACTGTAGCCGTAAATAGCGAACAGCCGCACAAACAAACAGCAGACAGTGTGCTTTATATATTAAATAAATAAGAAATTCGCTGCAGCAGCACCAGAAGTTCTGAGAACTTCCAAAACTTATCTAATAATGTGGCCAATTTAACCACACGGCTGCAGGCACTTATAGGTATTGTACACACGTCAACACTGCACTCTCCAACATGACAGACAAAGGTAAATTCAGAAATTCAGAATAATTTTCATATAAAATGAAAGAATTTTTGTTTTGTTGTTTGTATCCAAACGATGTGGAAATATAATCTGATTAATGAACACTGGCTGTTGTGTACACATAAATTTACCAGAACAGAACATGTTTATGAGTTTCATACACACACAAATCATTAATTATATATATATATATATATATATATATATATATATATATATATATATATATATATATATATATATATATATATATATATATATATATATATATATATAATGTAGCTATCAATGGAATTGGGTATAAAGGAATGAGAGTTTGAAATCTATGATAGATGTAGGAACCACTGAGGCTAATGAGTCCCTAGAAAGGCTCGTAGATATTACCTAAATATTACCTTGCTTGACAATCGGTAAGAGGTACATAATGTTCTAGTGACTACTAATGAGTATTCTGGCTCTCCTGGGTGTTCCCCACAAACTATCAAAACTTTCTCACAATTGCAAATATCCGGGTGAACCAGACCTTCAATGTAGCAAGTATACCTGATCAATTGTTAAGTGACCAGGGTAAAAATTTCAACAGTACACTCATGTGATCCGAGACCAGAAGTACTGTAGGCCATAAGCCGGTAGATGAATGATTGAGTGAATTCAGGGGTAAACAACAGATAATGAAGCGAAATGTACATAGGTATAAGGAGATTAACAGAAGGGAGAGAGAAAAGAGGCTCAAGGGGTTCTGTTGAGAAATAATGCAAGGACAGAAAGATGTAAGATGTAGAATAATGTGTTCTCGACTATAATTGGCACATTGTTGAGGTTTTTCACTCCAAGCCAGGACTTTACGGCATTGAGATGAGGAATGAGGATAATCTAGACGCTTGGATAGAGCACAAAAGTAATTTAAAGGAAGCTCCACCCTTGAGGTCCTTGGGAAATCCTGCGTTGGGTGAGCCAGAAAGTGAGGAAGGAGAGCCACGTCAGCAGTTAGGGAGAATGACTCGGTGTAGGTAGGTTTATGATGTCAAGGGCAGTACTTATTTATGGAAGTGAAGAATTTTAAGGGTAGAGAATGATACTCAAAAGAATTCAGACAATTATGAACGTGGGGTAAAAGAAAGGTTTACGGATTGCTGGGAGTAAAGGAGATAAGTTAGAATAGAGCCATTGGTTTGTTAGGGGGAGAGTATAAGAGGAGGGATCAGTCAAGGATGTGAGCTGGGTTGAGAGTGTTGTGTTGTTACGGGAAGAGATGGGGAATGAAAATGGTTTTATGGCCAGGTCCTTGAAAAATAGACTGGTCCATTTGTCAGCGGGTTCGGCAGTGTCTCTCCATCGTTGTAGAATTAAGAACTTCACCGCGAGAGCAACAGGCAGTAGAGGGATTCTTCCATTGCGTTATCATTTTGTTTTGGTAAATGCTTTCATGCTCTGACAGAGATATGGAGAGGCATTCGGCTATGCCCCTCCCCGTTTACTACTCCTTTGAAATTATTCAACCCAAAACAACCAACCAGTTCGCAAGACCATAAGTAGATATTCACTAAGTCTAAAAATTATACCAATTATCAAAGCATCTTATTACTGTATATGTGACTTGGTCATTAAAAAAGCACACAGATAAGTGGATGGATATAAAATAATATTCCTTTTTCGAGTAGTCCCCACATCCTCCCCCCTTACCTCAAACTTATATACGCCACTATCCAGGTGAAATAGACTGACAAAGTCTTTAATAATTAGTTACTTATTGGGTCGTTAACTACACATAATGAGGCCAAAGTTAATGGAAGAAGTGGCACAAGATAAGAGTAATTATTGAGGATAAAATGTGTCTTGCATTTAACAAAGGATATACAATTCACTGTCGGATGTTTTATTATTGGTCTATGAACTACTTAAAAACGTTTCAGACTCGAGGCATCTTTAAATCCTATAGGCTCTTACAGCATGAGACGTAAGGCCTATACAGTTACGGTATGTGGAACAGAAAGGTGGAAGGGAAAGGTGGAGGAAGCCGACATTACACACAAGAGTGGAAGGACTTGCTTGGCTTAATGACAGAGATCCACCATATCATGCACTGTACAGTAGGCAGAGAGACCTCCCAATAGAGGTGGGTGGTGAAGGAAGCCGCAACACAACTGATCATGTACAAGAAGCCACAGTGTCTCTGACTGGCACACGCACGGCTTAATCTGGTAATTGTCAACATGAACGAGGGGAAAGTTAGTGTGGCAAACAGTTATTGGTTACTTAGCCGCTGCGTCAACACCAGGCACCGAGATTTATCCTTGTTAACACATAATAAGAGTAAATATGATGACGTTAGGATGAAGGGTTGGAGAGGCCAGGATATAGTGACGGGTGAGTCTGTAGTGTGAGGGAGGACCAGTTGTAGTGTGAGGTGTGTGAGAGGACCAGTTGTAGTGTGAGGTGCGTGAGAGGACCAGTTGTAGTGTGAGGTGCGTGAGAGGACCAGTTGTAGTGTGAGGTGTGTGAGAGGACCAGTTGTGAGTGTGAGGGTGTGTGAGAGGGACCAGTTGTAGTGTGAGGTGTGTAGAAGGACCAGTTGTAGTGTGAGGTGTGTGAGAGGGGACCAGTTGTAGTGTGAGGTGTGTGAGAGGGACCAGTTGTAGTGTGAGGTGTGTGAGAGGACCAGTTGTAGTGTGAGGGTGTGTGAGAGGGACCAGTTGTGAGTGTGAGGTGTGTGGGGAAGGACCAGATGTGGTGTGGGGTGTGTGGGGAAGGGACGGTTGTAGTGTGAGGGTGTGTGGGGGACCAGATGTAGTGTGGAGTGTGTGGGGAGGGACCAGTTGTGGTGTGGGGTGTGTGGGGAGGACCAGTTGGTGTGAGGTGTGTGGGAAGACCAGTTGTGAATGTGAGGTGTGTGGGGACCAGTTGTGGTGTGGGGGTGTGGGGTC
The DNA here is from genome assembly GCF_018991925.1 of Homarus americanus. Classification (NCBI taxonomy): domain Eukaryota; kingdom Metazoa; phylum Arthropoda; class Malacostraca; order Decapoda; family Nephropidae; genus Homarus; species Homarus americanus. Next base: position 2,914,059 of record NW_024712913.1, read on the forward strand.
AGATGTAGTGTGAGGTGTGTGGGGACCAGATGTAGTGTGGGGTGTGTGGGGACCAGTTGCCAGGTGTGGGGTGTGTGGGGAGAGGGACCAGTTGTAGTGTGAAGTGTGTGAGAGGACCAGTTGTAGTGTGAGGTGTGTGGGGAGGGACCAGTTCTGTGGTGTGAGGGTGTGTGGGGAGGACCGGTGTGGTGTGGGGTGTGGGGAGGAACAGTTGTAGTGTGAGGGTGTGTGGGGAGGGCCAGTTGTAGTGTGAGGTGTGGGAAGGGACCAGTTGTAGTGTGAGGTGTGTGAGAGGACCAGTTGTAGTGTGAGGTGTGTGAGAAGACCAGTCGTAGTGTGAGGTGTGTGAGAAGACCAGTTGTAGTGTGAGGTGTGTGAGAGAACCAGATGTAGTGTGAGGTGTGTGAGAGGACCAGATGTAGTGTGAGGTGTGTGAGAGGACCAGATGTAGTGTGAGGTGTGTGAGAGGAACAGTTGTAGTGTGAGGTGTGTGAGAGGACCAGTTGTAGTGTGAGGTGTAGATGACCAGTTGTAGTGTAGTGTGAGGTGTGCGAGAGGACCAGTTGTGTATGTTCTTAGGAGAACAGACACACAAAAATATGTATGTACACATACTCACGTACACACATACATATTTGTTGTATACATGCACACACAGTCACACACGCATGCACACACACTCGCTAGTAAATATACAATCATATACACACACTGATTCACAACTAGACAGTTTCAGGTACACTGCCACAAGAATATATGCCGAAATGCTTACAAATTGTAAATGTAATACAAGGCGAAGAGCAAGACTATCACTATTGCTCTATCGTAAAAAATAAATACAAACTGACATGATAACAGAATAATACCGAAGTTCTGCATAAATAAAACAATAAAAAATAATAAAATTCCTATGAAAACAATAACTAAAATAATCATCCAGGCGGCGAGGTAATTTAGTGAGTACTTTGTGGGAAGGTTGTTGTTAGGAGAAGCTTAGCCAGATAATGGGGGAAACCTGAGCCGTGTTTTAGGAGACACTTAATTCTTATCTTACCTGAGTTGTTCCTCCCTGGTCCATTATAACACCACAAGGCCTTCTGCTTAATTCTACTCTTTGACATTTTATATATATATATACTGTATATATACTGTATATATATATATATATATATATATATATATATATATATATATATATATATATATATATATATATATATATATATATATATATATATATATATATATAGTCTATATTGTTTTCTATGAATGAAATTTAGTTCGTCTAATGTAAAATTTTTTGTTTCATTTAAGACGTTGTTTACGGTGATAAGATAAACAAGGAAGGTTAGGTTAGGTTAGTAATAATGGCATTTTCACATTAAGTTTGCTTTTTGGTAATCCACATGGTCGAAAAGAATATTATTAGTATACGTAAAAAAGTAGCAAACACGATACACAAATACACTTGCAGATGTTCAACAAAAGTTACTGTCATCATCAGAAGTAAACTTGCGATTACTGAAGATTTTCACCCGAGACAGTTGCCTGGTCTTGACAGCTAAACTATTACTTCTGACAGTTCATAATAGGGTTCTTTATGGTTAAGAAAAATAAACTAGAATCAATTATTTAAGTCTTCAGTATCCCGGAAGTTAAGACACACTTTTGGTCATAATATATGGCAAGATGGTGTAAGTGCCCAGGAGGAGAAACTACAGTATATGATTTCACTTACCAGAATCAACTTTAAGACGTGATAGTCTGAAAATTGTTATACCGTCATTAGTTTTGGAACTAGAAATCGTTGTCTACATCCTCGACAGCTTATGCTTATGCTTATTATTATTAATATTATTATTATTTATATATATATATATATATATATATATTTATATATATATATATATATATATATATATATATATATATATATATATATATATATATATATATATATATATATATATGTAAATCACTGTAGTTGCGTGATCTAGGTATATGCTGATAACTACAAGGAAAGAAGGAATTACACGAAAGCGCTTGGGAACTTCGTGTTTCTTTCCTTGTGGTTATCAGCATATATATATATATATATATATATATATATATATATATATATATATATATATATATATATATATATATATATATATATATATATATATACATAATGTACGTTAAGGATTAAAATGCAATGATCATGTTACAGACAAATGCGCTCTCACATCCTCAGAGCACTCAGGTGTGTGACCATTAACTTGCTCATTAACACAGGTGTGACTGTTTACACCATGTTGTTAATACAGCCTTATTTGTCGTTTTCAAGGATGAACTTTTTACATCAACCAATCACCTCAGCAACACACCTTATATTTATCCAATGTTTTTTATATCTAAAGTTGAACACCTCCCATTCATTAACACAAGGACCTGAGCCACAGTAACATAAAACAATCCTTAAACTATGACAAAAAGACAACTTTTCAGCTGAACGTTGCTGGTAATTACTCTTAGTCTCGTCATTCCGGAACTACAGTAGTCGGTGTTGCTCATTGTTATTCTGAGGTGTACTTTTTTCTCTCCTCCCTGGGAATAACTAATCAACTTTACTCTCACTTTGAGGTGTTCCTTCTCTCCTTCAAACTCAAGGTAAAGTAATACAGGTTAATACAGTCACTACGCACTTCATGTGTATTCTCGCTCTTCACTGTCTCTCCTTATCTGAGAACCTATCATCTCTCTCTCCTTGTCTATTCCTTTGCCTTTCCATTCATCCTCTCAGCTGTTTCCTCTCCCTGACTTTCCATTCCATTTCTTCTTCATTCTCGTGTTTCATTCGTCTCATCCACTTTGTCAACTCTTCGCTTCTCATAATAATTGGCTTAAAACTCAATATAAATCGAGTTTCGTGAACATTATAAAATAACGTAACAACATCACTGAGTTTTCCCAGAGATTCTCCTCACTTCACCAACACATCTCAGACTCGCACTTTCCTTTAGCTTACATCTCTTCCTTAACTGTGTTGTGTACAGAGGAAGTCAACAAGATATTTTATTTTTATGGTAATGTCTGTGTTTGTGTAGTAGTCTGTGTGTTTATATATAACCGTGCGTATGTGAATAAGTGTGTCAATATGTGTGCATTATACATATGCGTATGTATAAGATTAAGTACAAACATATATTTATGTTTGTATATGCCTGCGTATGTAAATAAATGTGTGTGTCTGTATTCATTTGTGTTTGTAAGAGTGTACGTGTGCTTGTGCTAGTGAATGCCCTCGGCAGAAGCTGAGCAGTGGTGATAAAGGGACGGGCCTTAAGAGTATTTGCGCCTGGTGATAACATCTGGTAACATGTGGATGCCTTGTTGACGGGCTGGTATAGCGAGGAGGTAAATGTTTTTTTCCTTTGGCTGGAACATCCCCCCTCTCCTCCTGACTGTCTTTCTTGATATTAATCTTATCGTTTGGTGGGTTACCTGCGTGTAACCCCGTAACTTAATTGATAACTTTACAGGTTGTACTCTACCTGGTGGATGTAAGAAGAACGAATTGGATCGATTTTTTTGGTGTAATTTTACCGTTTGATGCCATGTATAAAATTGAAAGAATAAAATTTCATTCTCTGTCCAGTTAATATGATATCATAAAATAGGTGGTGAAATATACTTCAAAGAACAATGACTGAAGTATATTAATGCCTTACCTATCATCATTATGCGATATTTTGCTGCTTGTTGATAGTTGTTTCCGATAAAACTCATTACAGACGAATGAATTTGATCTCGACAGCGAAAAGATTTGCTACATTTTCCACATATTGCTAACTGAAAATTTACATGTTCTTAACCACAGGTATGTTATGATGAATGTTTTAGTTATCCTTATGTCCGTAAAATTGAGTGAATATTTAATACATACTAACTTCACCATGTACTAATGGGTGAGCCAAGATTGATAGATAAATAAGTCACATATGACACAAAATACACAAAATTATGTATGATAATTTTTGGTGGTTATGTCTACAACTGGCCTGACTGTCATCATCCATCACCTCACTACAGCTGGTACACCTTTATCCTTCAAGTTTCTACCCTCGACCTATTTATATTACCCTCACGTGAATCTCCATGCTGTGTTGAAACAATATCTGAGACTGAACGGGGCTAGATGCTTGCCTATTCAACTTTCGCAATGTTTTGAATAGAACTCAAAACAGTGTTGATAAGTTATGTGTGTGTACAGTATATTGTATGTCTGTTTTAACACACACACACACACACACACACACACACACACACATACGACGTCCCACAATCTCTCTCTCTCTGGCCCTTTTTTCTCTCGTTTGTCAAGTATGTAAGAGATGGAGAAAAAATAAAGCTCATCATAGGTGGGGAGAACAGACCGGGGGGAGTATTCAAAGTATAGCAGAAAAAAAAACATTGCAATTATCAGAAATTATTGTTAATTTGACTATAATGAATTATTTTAATAATTTATCAAAGGAAGATGATATAAACAAAGAAAACTCGATCAGAATTACTTACTACTAAATGACTTCAACTTTTACGTCAGATATTTGTGATAGACAAGAAAAGAATTTATAAGAAAAAATATCATTGACCCCAGAATCATATTATCTCTCCCAGTAAATGCAATTTCACAGGAGACATGTATGAAAAATGCAATATTCAGCCTGACAATTTGATGTGTAAAAAAAAACACCATTGTGGGAATTGTTTTACTGTGTCTGTGGATCAAGATAAAAACAATTATCAACAACCGATGCTGTATATGATGATTTTTTTTACAAGGATATGACGTAATGACAGATATATTATTTGGTTATTAACTGGACTTAATTCACCACGACACAATGAGTCTCTCCCTCTCTTAACCTCAACATCCACTTCACACCTCCTGTCTTAACCTCAATATCCACCTCACACCTCCCGTCTCAGCCCCATCATCCACTTCACCTTTTCTCTTAACCTCAACATCCACCTCACAGCTCCTCTCTTAACCTCAACATCCACCTCACAGCTCCTCTCTTAACCTCAACATCCACCTCACAGCTCCTCTCTTAACCTCAACATCCACCTCACACCTCCTCTCTTAACCTCAACATCCACCTCACATCTCGTCTTTTAACCTGAACATCCACCTCGCATCATCCATCTTGCCCACCACCATAACACAATATTGGAAGAATTTTATGGCGTTGAGTGCCTCTGAAACCCTACAAGGAACACTCAACTGGCTGACGCGCCGAGGAACGAAAACATCTGCACCTTTGTTGTTTTATTTCCGTCGAATTTATACCGAAGAATTTTTCTCACTCGTCAACGAAAATATCTTAATATTTTCTGTCTCTTGTTTTTAATTGTCGAGTTTCCCTTGAGCTGAATTACCCGTTTGTTTTGTTTTTGATATTGAGTATATCCGTTTTACATTAAATTAAGATGAGGTTAGTGTCTATTTATTGTAATGTTTGTACTCACACTTGCATTCTCTTGCCAGCTGATTGACTTGTTTTTGTACATATTCGATATGCAACTTACTGTTTCTGTGAATATACATTAGCAAGCCACGAAAAGTCTCTTGTTGCCACATCACCAAAACTTCAACGCTCAAAGTTCTGTAATCAGTACAATTGTACAGTGTACATGATTGCATAATATTGTCGCCTGTGAGTTTCAGAGGATCTAACGTAGCGCAAAATTGGCAAAACATCGATAAGAACTTATTTATATAATATTTTCGGTACATCTGGATTTGTTGTAAAAGAGGCAATATTTCAACATTATTTGTGTCCTCAAGATTTATAGCTTGTTTGAAGCTCCACAAGTTTCACAATATTGTGTTTTTGAAGTGTTATAACTTTTCTCTTAACTTTTTGTTTCGCGATTGTTTAAGATTCCTTTGCGTTTCCTACAAACAATAAAAGTAGTATTAAAAACTTTGTGCAATCGTCCATCAGAGTATATCTAATAACTGGATCAACACTACAGTTCATGTGTTAACCACTGCACGGCTCACAGTCTACGGCAGCCAAATACTGCCTGATGGTCTGACAATCTCTTGGTCCTCAACATACTGTTGGGTTTGGACCTCGTGATCTGACTTGATAGTTTCAGACGGTTTATGCCTCTTACGTAGTTTTACACCTGAATTCTTAGATAAAATTGTGTGCAGCATAACAGACCCAACTAGTAGCATCACTCGGTTTTACAGAAAACGTACACTAGCATGTAAAATAGTGCCAAAGATTAGATTTGTACTGCAATCTGCAACTTCAAAAACTTTTGAAAATCTGATTAGAAAATTCGGCAAACAACCTAATTTTTGTTTAGATAATGCTCAACATGACATAAATAGCATTTTTTTTTACATGGTGACTCGCATTCTCTGCCTAAACATATTCAGTAGTTTAATTTAATCTCTCAAGTTACGAATTCATTGACCCAAGAGGAAATTTTTTACAACTCCAGTTTTTCTTAGAAAATAGGGTAATTAATTTTCAGGTTTGAGATGTTTCCCAAATTGTCATGAATACCTCTTTTTCACATTATGTGTCTAAATATATTCAACTCTTTGATTCGGTAACCCTAATCACATTTCCCAAGATATTCGGACGTTTTGCTTGGAAGGGAAAATTGTTTTGCGGTTTCACATTACAGTATCCTCAAACTATCATGAATAACAGCATTTTAAACGCCGATTAACATATTTTGACCTAAAATGTCCGATATTTAACTTTGTCCCCTAATCACATTTTTCGATTGGAGAATATTTTTATAGAATATTTCGAAGACTTGCCTGAAAATTTTTGAAATTTTATTAAGTGTCAGAGTATTTATATAAACTCTCACAAAAAGGAGTTTTACATGTGAAGTGGTAAAGGCTTCAAGGTTAACTTTATAGCCTCATAAAATTCAATTAAAAAGGTGATTTAGATTCTAGGAGAGAAAGTATTTAGTTTATTGGGTACTTCAAAAGAGGGATGACGCCCACGACAAATACTTCTTCTAGAAATTGTAAAAATTAGTGTAATAATATTTTCATGCTGACAAAATATCACCAAGGATGAAATAACCAAGAGTGGCCAAGGAAGTTACTAAGTGACTCATCTATAGACTTTTTTCCACTTTTGTATTAGACGTTTTCTCATTCAGATCTTATGTTGTTACGGTGACGCTGTTGGTGTGTGAGAGGAAGGTTTTGTGTGGTATAAAATAATAACACCGAGGAAGTTGGTCTCTACTGCAGATGAATATTTTTTTAGGAATTTTCTTATTAACTGCACTGTCCTGCTTTGCTTTAAGTGTTAAACGTGTGTGTGTGTGGATGTGGGTGGGTGGGTGGGTGGGTGTCTCTTCTACCTCTTCCCTCCCCAGCTCTTCCTGTATCTTTCTCCTCCAGCAGCTGCGGAAGGTAACTTACAGAAAGGTGTTGTGGTCAGGCAGCACTGAGCCTCCTATAATGATTCTTCTGCAGCGGTGTTGGCTTGTGGTGGTGGGGGGCAGATGGTGCTATAACAGATGTTGTGTGTGGTGATGGAGGTTGTGGTTGTTGGACAGATGATGGTATAATATAATTGGATGTGTCGGTGGGAGTGGTGGTGGTGTTTGTGGGGGTAATGGAGGTTATTGCAATGTGAGTAGACAGTGTTAAAGTACATGGTGGTTGTGGTTGTATTGATGATGGTGCTGGTCGTGAGTGTTATTTTAGTGGTAGTGGTGTTCTGTCTACCCTCTACACTACCAATTAAATTCCCGTCTTGACTTATCTTGTGTTACGATAAAATGAGTGTGGTGCTTAACATAGGTAAATATACGCTTCTATGTGATATAGACAAGAATTAATCAATCGGAATTCGTCTTTAGTAACTCTAGTGACGGGGTGGGTGAAAGAGTCTCGTGACCTCCTCCAAGGCTGGCTGTAATTATGTGGGGGCTGAAGACTCTCAGAGAGGTAAAACAGGGTGGCGACATCCTCCAAAACGGTAACTCTGTGGAGGCCGGAGATCCTTAGAGAGTGGAAACAACATGTAAAGTTTAAACTTCCTTAATTATTCAAGCAGACGTCTGGGAATAGCTTATGTACGTGTTTAAGTGTGAGGAATAGTTAACTGTGTTGTGGTGAAGGTGATGAGCTAGAGGAGGGACTTATTGTGTTGTGGTGAAGGTGATGAAGTAGAGGAGGTACTTATTGTGTTGTGGTGAAGGTGATGAGCTAGTGGAGGGACTTATTGTGTTGTGGTGAAGGTGATGAGCTAGAGGAGGGACTTATTGTGTTGTGGTGAAGGTGATGAACTAGAGGAGGGACTTATTGTGTTGTGGTGAAGGTGATGAACTAGAGGAGGGACTTATTGTGTTGTGGTGAAGGTGATGAACTAGAGAAGGTACTTATTGTGTTGTGGTGAAGGTGATGAACTAGAGGTGTGAGGTGGATGTTAAAGTCAGGGGAATAGAAAAGGAACAAAATGAAAATGATATATTCGTGCGTTGTGTGAGGTAGACAAAAATGTTGAATGTTGTATGTAGGTTTGAAACTTACATCCTGACATACCAACACAATCACACACATCTGGCAACAGACTGGGAAAAATGCAGTGTCGAATGGATATATATGTGTATATGTACAGGTGTGTGTGTGTGTGTGTGTGTGTGTGTGTGTGTGTGTGTGATAGAAACACTAAATAACGTGAATGAAATATAAAATACCCATTACTCTGAAAGGTTCGAGTCCTACTAGGGCTATTTCGGACTTATTTTATTTTTCAGAAAAGTTACTGTGTGCTTCTGATGCAGTTTTTTCCAATGGTAGTTTCCCGAGTACGTAGGTGTGATACAAATATACGCTGTGTGTGTGTGTGTGTGTGTGTGATGGCGGGTATTATCGTAAAGCCTTCCTGTAGTAGTCAATGAGAGAGTCCAGGTGACGTTTTTAATGCCTTGTGATGTGGACAGAGTAAAGGTGTTTTTAATCAGTGGTATAATTTATAGCTTCCTCGCCTATCACACACACACACAAAGAAAAGCTCCTCGGTAAAAGCTGCAACGATATACAATAACAAAAACACTAAATTATGAAATAGGAGAGCCATCAACAATAAATGACAGGGAAGAGTGAAGTGTTGAAAAAGAAAAAAAGTAAAAACACCATAAAAGATGACAGCCGCGGTGCAGGGAGGAGAGTGGAGGAAGGGGAGAGAAGAGATGGTAGAGCACAAATTACAATGCATAGGGAATGAAGGGAAGAGAAAAAGTGAGAGAAACTTTTGACAGAAAAACAAAGACATGAAAAAATAAAATATGAAAAAGACATGAATGCAAAAAATATAAAAAATAAAAAATATATTAAAGCACCAAGATAAAAGAAAACTGCAAGAAAAAAACAGAATATAAAAAAATCATAAATATAGAGAACTGGAGAAGGTATGTGAGCAAAGGGAGACATTATAGAACAGTAACCTTAAACCTTTGACTCAGTGACTTTAAAAATCTTCTCTCTGAAAAATTATGTTCGTCAGTATGGGAATTCCAGCTAATGTGTGGAAATCAAAATGGAGGGAAGAATACGGGGAGGGAGGTAAAGGGGGAGGGAGGTAGGGAGTCAAGGAGGGAGGATGAGAGGGAGGTAAAAAGGGAGGGAGACGAGGAAGGAAAGTTGGGAGGGAGTTTAGCTCTAAGTGTGTGTATCATTTCCATATTAACAAAAACTTTACCAAATGCCCAGTACCATAGTAAGAGGCGGACACTGTCTCCTTCAGGAACGTCAAGATATGTTTTACAATATACAGTATCGACATTTATCAAAGAAATAGAATGATGTACCAGGGGAAATCTCCGTCCTGTTCCAGAGATAACCTCCGACCCCACCAGCTCTATATAAAGAATTGTTTTATGGTGGCCCCGTACAAATGCAACCCGGGTTCTGGTGGGCTTGAGAGAATTAACATCTGACAGTGCAGTTTGTAATCTTAGAATTTTAGTTACTTAATGTATCAAAATCTTAGCAGGTGGGTTTGCAGATAAAAACAGAAAGATTGTAATTGGTTCATTTGGTTACGCAGCATATCAAGTCGAAACTAAAGACTCCAAAACTCCCATTAAGTCACTAGTGATGTCTTCTCCGTTAATATAGTGGCAACGTGACATAGCAACACACGAAAAGAACAAAATATATTGAATCTTGTATTACATTCTTCCATTAAATTTACCTTCATGACTTCATTAATCATGTTTATGTCTTAACTGTCACTGCTTATTAACGGTGCTTTAAAAATACGCAACCAGCGACTAACTCAAACTGTCTATCCATCAATGTAGCTTGGAATATATATGATTGTACTCACTAAGTAACACAATCACAATCCTATTCTTCTCGTAACTAAGAAAGAACAAACGCCGTCAAAGATTCAGATTTGCAATAAAGTGTGTACCAAGTTATGCCAACACGACCCTGAATGTTGAGCGTCTGTGAGAACTGTGCTGAAGAGATCAATCTTTGACCAAGTTGGAAGTGTGCATTCAGGCAGATTATACTGAATATTGTAACACAAGGAATATTATGGACGACAGAAAATAACTCCGTCTCAAGATGAAAGGAAAACAGAAAATACTTGTGGGGATTCTGTAGGTGTAATACGTCCGGTGTTGTGGTGATACAAAATGCGTGATCCTCCTCAATTTTTTGCCTATCAAGTTCAGTCAATTCAGCAAGTACTAATGTCTTTCTCAGCCCAGTGAAATATTTCTCTAAGCAAAGGATTATATGTAATTTTTTCCTATTACAGCCAAGGGATGGTGGTAGCCTTGGTGGAGTAAGTTTCCTGCTGACTCACAACTTCTCTTCCACTCCCCGACAGCATTAGGTGATATACAGACAACCGATGATGAACGATAGAGAGATATGTAAGAAAACACGAAATAAGGAACAACACAAGAGCACCAACTATGTACTAAATGGACTAAACCAAGACACCATGATCGTTAACTAAGAATTGACATGATAATGAAGAGATGGATAACAAGGTATCAGTCACCCAACAGCCTCAGTGACCTGCCACATTAATGGTATAATGTTGATTAGTTTCACAGATGAGAGTTAAACTACAAATAAAATTCCTCCAATCACCGATAAAATGTGAATTGGCAATTCATGGCAGAATAAGCTTCACTCGGCCACTATAAATGCCTTTATTAATAAATCTCGGATTTCACGAAATTCTGCACAACTGTGAACAGATGTGAAGTACTTTTCGAAAAATTTAAATGAACTGTATGAATAGACGATATATCTCTGATCGAGAGTCAGTGGACTGTGAACTGCGATGTGACACATGACTAAACTGTATGATCCCCGTCATGAAATAATAGTATTCTTTGTTATATCGATATGCAACTAATTAATAAAAGTAACATTTTCTCTTGTTGATAACAATTTGTATATATCGTAATGCAACATTTCTTAATCCCGTTTTGTTTAAAGCGGAGCCCCATTTACAGTATAAGGGGATGTAATTTTCGTATGGCTGGTAAGATCCCGTTAACATGCATGTAGTGCAATGCTGCCTTTCTTCTGTGATGTGAAAAAATATGAATAAACAAGTAAGTAGCCCAGAACACCCATTGTACTAAACCATGTCCATCAGAAAACAGTCGAGTTATCGCTGTCTTGTTTTACTCACGGGAATCACGTAAGGTCCAGGTGAACACCGGTCCTGCTAAATAATAAACTGAAGGTATAAACTTACTTGAAAATATTCCAGGTTTTGAGTAACAAGACCAATCCCCTTCTTTCCCTTCATATTTTTCTTTTTTTTCTCCTATTAATACCACTACAACTACTACCTTTACCGCAAGACAAACACGAATACTACCATTTCTAATATTCTTGCTACTACAACCACGGCCAATGAAACTATTTTATTAATTTAAAAAAGTAATTGTGAAAAATACCTGCGACAACCAGTCCACTTAAGACAGGCTCGGATCCCTTTAAAGAGATAAAGATTTCACTGTTTTCATCCCTTATAACCGTAGTGATATTGCTAGTGACATTGCAAGTGATATTGCTAGTGACGAGGTATTACAGAAATTAGTCACCAGGATAGTGTAAAATGGCTCGAATTAGTGTTGACATGAAACATCGCTCCCAAATTAAAAATAAATATCCCAAAGTTATTATTATAGTCGGCAACTGGGCACTTAAACAGGTGGAAGTTTTTGTGTAGTTGGAAAGTCACGTAAGTTGTGATGGCGAATGTGATTTACACATTAAACCAGAATACGTCAAATAAAACCAGCGTTTACTAATCTAATCTTGGAGAAGTAATAAACAAGGATAACAATTTCAGAATTAAAAAAAAAGGGATACTGTTATTCTACATTTGGTCAGTGTTCTTGTACACGTCAGATGACAGACACTTTCAACAGACATCCGAAGAGGGACACAGGTTTCTGAAATCTGGTACTACAGTAGAACGCTAAAGTTTGAACAAATGAAGAAGTACTAAGAGTAGCTGGAGCAACAAGAAAAATACCAGATAAAAAAAAAATTATATATATATATATATATATATATATATATATATATATATATATATATATATATATATATATATATATATATATATATATATATATATATATATTTTCTTTTCCAATACACTTAGGGATGAGGGAATAATAATCGGAATACTGAAAGTAAAATTGAAGTTAGGAGACAGACTGAGAAGATGAAAGAAGATGAATGAAATTGAAACCTTGGTCCTTGGAGAGATACAAAAGACAGCCAGAAAACATTTGGACTGGAGTTTCAACATTTCCAATACAGAAGACCTGTAGGTAGCGTCCTGATTCATATAATACAAGACAATGAGTTGAAATATATGGATCAGCCTTTGACTTTGCAAATTGAAAACAAAAATACAAAAAAATATATTAATGGAGGAGGGACAAGGTAAGGATGTTGACATATATACACACGATAATTAAAATTTTCTGAAGGACACACGATCACACTGGCGTCAGGGTTGCCAACATAACCACATAGTTACATACTTCCTTCTTGTGTTCCAGTATACGTCAAATTTATTTTTTATAATAAAAGTTGTAACAAGAAGCAAGTAGTAAGAAGTATACGTACTGTGCAGCTAGCAGGATACGTACTGTGCAGCTAGAACGATACGTACTGTGCAGCTAGAACGATACGTACTGTGCAGCTAGAAGGATACGTACTGTGCAGCTAGAACGATACGTACTGTGCAGCTAGAACGATACGTACTGTGCAGCTAGAACGATACGTACTGTGCAGCTAGAAGGATACGTACTGTACAGGTAGTACTGTATCAAACACTTTTTATTACAACATCAGCTTTAGACAACACGGTTCTCTAATTACTTCTATTTATGGATCAGATCAACAATAACCCCTCTGCAGCTTAGTTCACCGGATAATTTAGCAACTTAACTCAGGATTAGTTTACAAAGAGCGGAGAAAAACACGTAGATGGAGGTGGTGAGAGAACCTGGTAGATGGAGGTGGTGAGAGAACCTGGTAGATGGAAGTGGTGAGAGAACTTGGTAGATGGAGGTGGTGAGAGAACTTGGTAGATGGAGGTGGTGAGAGAACCTGGTAGATGGGGGTGGTGAGAGAACCTGGTAGATGGAGATGGTGAGAGAACTTGGTAGATGGAGGTAGTGAGAGAACCTGATAGATGGAGGTGGTGAGAGAACCTGGTAGATGGAGGAGGTGAGAGGAACCTGGCAGATGGAGGTGGTGAGAGACAACCTGGTAGATGGAGGTGTGAGAGAACCTGGTAGATGGAGGTGGTGAGAGAACCTGGTAGATGGAGGTGGTGAGAGAACCTGGTAGATGGAGGTGGTGAGAGAATCTGGTAGATGGAGGTGGTGAGAGAACCTGGTAGATGGAGGTGGTGAGAGAACCTGGTAGATGGAGGTGGTGAGAGAACCTGGTAGATGGAGGTGGTGAGAGAATCTGGTAGATGGAGGTGGTGAGAGAACCTGGTAGATGGAGGTGGTGAGAGAACCTGGTAGATGGAGGTGGTGAGAGAACCTGGTAGATGGAGGTGGTGAGAGAATCTGGTAGATGGAGGTGGTGAGAGAACCTGGTAGATGGAGGTGGTGAGAGAACCTGGTAGATGGAGGTGGTGAGAGAACCTGGTAGATGGAGGTGGTGAGAGAATCTGGTAGATGGAGGTGGTGAGAGAACCTGGTAGATGGAGGTGGTGAGAGAACCTGGTAGATGGAGGTGGTGAGAGAACCTGGTAGATGGAGGTGGTGAGAGAATCTGGTAGATGGAGGTGGTGAGAGAACCTGGTAGATGGAGGTGGTGAGAGAACCCGGTAGATGGAGGTGGTGAGAGAACCCGGTAGATGGAGGTGGTGAGAGAACTGGTAGATGGAGGTGGTGAGAGAACCTGGTAGATGGAGGTGTGTGATGGAGGTGGTGAGAGAACCTGGTAGATGGAGATGGTGAGAGAACCTGGTAGATGGAGGTGGTGACAGAACCTGGTAGATGGAGGTGGTGAGAGAACCTGGTAGATGGAGGTGGTGAGAGAACCTGGTAGATGGAAGTGAGTGAGTTATTAACACAAGATGTTGTACAATCAAGTGTCCATTAGCGGGTGTTTACATGTGTGTGTGTGTGTGTGTGTGTGTATTGTTTTGTCTATCTGTGTACGTTACTATGTCTGTTCTGTGATTGTATGTGCACGTCTATGTTTACCTGTAGACAAGTAACTGTTTCTTGTTCGTGCGCGCGCGCGCGCGCGCGTGTGTGTGTGTGTGTGTGTGTGTTCGTAAGATAAACATCAGGGAAAACAGGAAACATGTATTTTTTCATTCTGATGCAGTTATTCTTCAATAGAAGAATAAATTCAGAAAATAAGATTTATATTTTTCTCTCAAACAACACACACACACACACACACACACACACAGAGGATCGAGGATAATCATTTGGCGTAAAATAAAAAATAATAATTCGAAACTTTTTTGGCTGTTCTCGCCAATAAAAACTTCGTAGATTAAAAATTACACACACAGCCACTTCCAATCCTGTACGATAAAAGGACATAGAGAATTTACATAAGCGATACAATATACAATACCTCGCGAAGGCCTGAAGGTCATGAGAATTCTAGATGCATGTGTATGACGTCAAATACTGTACATAGCTGTCGCTTCAACATCGTGCCCTATGACATGACCTTTGACCCATCATCTTTAAGGTTCATGACCTCCAGCAGCACCCACTCTCCTGTGATGAACTCTGACCTATAATGTTCTAAGGCTACCATCTCTGACGTCATCAGCTATGGCGTCATATACTCTAAATTATGTAGATAAAAGGTCACGACCGCATAGTTCAGGAAGGTCACCTTTATAGTCCCTGACCTCATCACCACAACTGTATTACTGTCTCTTGACGTCACAAACTACGTCATACTCGCTTATCACATAAATTAATTGAAAGCAACACCTGCTACCAACATGACGTCATAACCTCTGACGTCATCACCTCCAATGGCATGACATACCATGTTCATCATCATGTCAGTCCTCGAAGACTGGGTCATGGCGCATCTCTCTCTCTCTCTCTCTCTCTCTCTCTCTCTCTCCTGAATGTGTTCATAATATATGCAACACGTGAAAACAGGGTAATGAACTTGTTTCAGAGTCAAGACAACACAATAATTATCTCGTAAAAGTTGAAATTCTGACAAAAGAACTTTACTACATAAGCGTCAACACAATTAACTTCCCCACAAACTATAAACGAAACAGGTAAAATAATTATTTCATGGTAAGGACAAAGTTGAATGATCACGATTTTTTTTAATTCGTAGATATAAAAAAAATTATATATATAAAACAAAGAAGTATGTCTGTGTGTTTGTTTGTGTGTTTGTGTGTGTGTGTGTGTCCGCACGAGAATCTCGGAAACTACTTTACCGATCTGTAGTGATGATGGATGGTGTTATATGTAGTGATGATGGATGGTGTTATGTGTAGTGATGATGGATGTTGTTATATGTAGTTATGATGGGTGGTGTTATATGTAGTAATGATGGATGTTGTTATATGTAGTGATGATGGGTGGTGTTATATGTACTGGTGATGATGGATGATGTTATATATAGATTATGAAAAGTATCCCTCTGTTGTCATTGGCAACATGGATAAGAAATGTGAATACTGCGGTGCAAAGAAGTACAAAGGAGAATCTGCTGGACTGTGCTGCTCTCATGGGAAAGTACGACTGACAAATTTGGAAAAACCACCACAACCATTCAAGACTCTCATGCTGGGAACAACACCAGAGTCAAAACACTTCTTGGAAAATATACGGAAGTACAATTCAGGCTTCCAGATGACACCCTTTAGAGCTACCAGAGTAGTTCGTGAGCACGGATACATGCCCACATTCAAAGTCCAGGGTCAAGTCTATCACAAAGCAGGATCCCTCTTACCACTGGAAGATGAGCAGGCAAAGTTCCTCGAAATCTACTTCATGGGAGATCATGAAAAGCATACTACTATCAGGCGTGGCAACATTCAAGGTGTCAGACATGACATTGTCCTATCTATCTAAGAAATGCTGCATGAGCGAAACACGTATGTATAGTCATTTAAAAATGCCCTGGAAAACATGCCTTCTGACGAGTACAAAGTCAGGATCAAAGCAGACACCTTAATGCACTACAGTGAGACAATGTGGAGCCTCCCGGAGGGTGGCGTCCTACCATGGCCTAGCAAAAGAGGCGGTGATTCCGCTAGTAATTAATATAATGCATCATTAGTGGAAAAATAAAATAAAATATCTATAACAAGACAACGTAATGATGGAGAATATTGTCTCCTTTATCTGGGATACTGGCTGTTGTTCTCCATACCGAAGTGAACAAGACTCACTTTGTTAATATAATACAGAGTGGGTTTTTTTTAGCGATTAAATAAATGCACCGTGATCGGAAAGGCAGCCAGATTCAACACAGTCTATGAATCTAAGATCGGGTAGCATGATTAATCTGAGACAAGCTCTATATACGGGACATGGACGTGAAGTATATGATGGTTCGAAACATCCCAAAGTGGTTAAAGTGATAAATTATATATTTCAGTCATAATAAATGGACAACAGGAATACCTAGAAACTAAGGACCAGTCTTCTTCATCCCCACCAATTGTTACTATGTTTCCCAGAGAGCGTGTCGGAAGGCTCAAGTTTTTCGCTATACATTCATCCACAACTGGGAAGATAGTTTTGCCGCTCACTGTACACTAGGAATACTACTCTGGTAGACTCGGGGTAGATGGTGAATATTATTAACAGCTGGTCTAGTGACGTTTAGCCAGATGGTCCGCTATGTTGGGTGGACCTCCTCTTGTAACCACCCAGGAATTGCGAGTCAATCGACAAATGATTAATTATGGAAGGTCTCTCATTATGAAAATGACGTGACTTATGCTAATAATAAAAATTCATTATTTATCATTATTATTATTATAATTAATTATCATTGATTATTATTATTATTAATACTATAATTATCAATTAATGTCGCTATTAATTTGTCCTGATTTTGTCTTCTTTTGGGTACATTTTTTCCTTTTTCCGTTTTGTATTTTGTTTTAGTTACAATATTCACCAGATTTTCTCACTCTTCTACCAGGTACTGAAACTAAATAAAAAATAACAATCTCCTCCAGAGAATGGTGGTAAAATGTGTCGTCAGCGCTAAGCTCCTGAGACCCACAAAGTCTGCAGCTCACAGACACCTTGTAAGTGAAGCTAACAGGTGACGTCTGCATGGAAATTGTAGAACTCAGGAACTTGGGTGACTTGCAAGAGATTCAGAGGCTGGTGGTGGTGGATAAGGTGACTCAGAAGAGGTTCAGAGGCTGGTGGTGGTGGATAAGGTGACTCACAGTGGTTCAGAGACTGGTGGTGGTGGATAAGGTGACTCACACGAGGTTCAGAGGCTGGTAGTGGTGGATAAGGTAACTCACAGTGGTTCAGAGGCTGGTAGTGGTGGATAAGGTGACTCACAGTGGTTTAGAGACTGGTGGTGGTGGATAAGGTGACTCACAAGAGGTTCAGAGACTGGTAGTGGTGGATAAGGTGACTCAGAGGCTCAGAGGCTTGTGTTAGTGGATAAGGTGACTCACACGAGGTTCAGAGGCTGGTAGTGGTGGATAAGGTGACTCACAAGAGGTTCAGAGACTGGTAGTGGTGGATAAGGTGACTCAGAGGCTCAGAGGCTTGTGTTAGTGGATAAGGTGACTCACACGAGGTTCAGAGGCTGGTAGTGGTGGATAAGGTGACTCACAAGAGGTTCAGAGACTGGTAGTGGTGGATAAGGTGACTCACAAGAGGTTCAGAGGCTTGTGTTAGTGGATAAGGTGACTCACACGAGGTTCAGAGGCTTGTGGTAGTGGATAAGGTGACTCAAGTGGTTCAGAGGCTGGTGGTGGTGGATAAGGTGACTCACAAGAGGTTCAGAGGCTTGTGGTGGTGGTGGATAAGGTGACTCACAAGAGGTTTAGAGGCTTATGGTAGTGGATAAGGTGACTCACAAGTGGTTCATAGGCTGGTGGTGGTGTGGATAAGGTGATTCACAAGAGATTCGGAGGCTGGTAGATGACTCACAAAAGGCTCATGGGATTAATAATACTAAACCAGAGTCCCGGACAGTTCATTTCCATCAGGTGAGCAATAAATACTGGGTCTAGCATGTTAGGGTGAGTGTAAAGGTATCGAGCTGATGGTGGGGAGATGTACCAGAGCTCACATAGTGTACATTGAATTGTGTCAACTGGATGACTAATTTCATATTTAAACTTACATTACTAATACTTTAAATATATAAAAATTCAATTAGCATACATTAGGATAAACGCTTTGACCGAAAAAAAAGATGTAAAACATGCATTCACCCGGAGATAATATATGTGTTATTAGATATAACATATCAGTACTATATCAGAGCGGGCATAATTTTCGGCGGGTTAAAAGTTAGCATCTAATTTACATACATTTGATACCGGATGGGACACTGCCACCAGTGTACAAAAATGAGGAAATTTCAGAATCAGATTGCAGCTTTGTTAAGCGATATGACAATGTTAGGTGAACAATTTACTAAAGCAGTAACTATACATAGCTTAAAAGTATAACTAAAACATACTTCCTCAAGGCTAGAGTCTGGCTATGAAACATAAGACTTAGAAAGTCTTCCTCAAAACATCGTAGACTCAGGGAACAAAAGCTTTTATTGGGTGCAGGAAAAGTGTACACGACAGGACTTGTGATTCTAGAATACTGATGAGGAGCCTTGCAGGGCAGTGCTGTAACTGACCCTGTTAGCATATACACGACCTGTTTAGCTCTATATCAACTCATTGCTTGTACCTCTGATGTACAGCAGCGCCGCACAGTGTTCCATGTAGCACATCCTTGTCATCTGACCTCATTGTCCCCTTCTAATAAAAAAAAATCAATTAGATCTCACAGAATAACAACAAAATTAGCTTATAGTATATATCATGTCTACTACATCATGGGTTTTGTCTAAATTCAGCTATAAACATCTATCCATTACTTATTTCAAAGATGTCTTCCAAACTTGACGTCTAGATATTACTGGGGAATAATAGCCGGGAGGGGCGTCATCTTCATCAAGTTAGAGGGCGGGGAGTTACTGGGGACCAATAGCCAGGAGGGGCGTCATCTTCATCAAGTTAGAGGGCGGGGAGTTACTGGGGACCAATAGCCGGGATGGGCGTCATCTTCATCAAGTTAGAGGGCGGGGAGTGAGGAGGGCGTCATCAAGAGGGCGGGGAGTTACTGGGGACCAATAGCCAGGAGGGGCGTCATCTTCATCAAGTTAGAGGGCGGGAGTTACTGGGGACCAATAGCCGGGAGGGGCGTCATCTTCATCAAGTTAGAGGGCGGTGAGTTACTGGGGACCAATAAACAGGAGGGGCGTCATCTTCATCAAGTTAGAGGGCGGGGAGTTACTGGGGACCAATAGCCGGGAGGGGCGTCATCTTCATCGTGTTAGAGGGCGGGGAGTTAATGGGGAACAATAGCCGGGAGGGGCGTCATCTTCATCAAGTTAGCGGGCGGTGAGTTACTGGGACCAATAGCCGGGAACATCATCACCTCCACCAGTCCTCGCTGCTACATTTAACATCAACGAGCCACAAAACCCGGTGAAGACAGTGGCGACAAACTGGATTTGTGGCGACGGGCTGGGGAGATGAACAATCTCTTTAAATAAGCTTAACAAACTTCTAACACCATGTAACAGGGATTTCAATGATATGCTGAAACATTATGAGGTTGAATCTACCAAATTGCTGACACGGAATGAAGCAGAATTTAACAATCTACTAAACAGAATGTGACGCAGAGTTCAACAACTTGCTGACAACATACGACAGAGATTTTAACAATCTCATGGCATCATGTGAGGCAGAGTTTAGCATATAGTACTGTTGTAAAAAGATGCACTCATCATGAGGTATGCAGGAGAGCTCTGTAAGCCTTACGCCAATACACAAGATGTGGGTAACCGAGAGTGTGAGGGCGATTCCCACTATGACGGAGGACGGCGAGATGTGGTGCACTTTATCCCTGCCACGAGACTAGGATGGAGTGCTTTCATTACGATTGGGTGAGAAAGCTACTCAACATACCAGGTGGAGGTAGGACTGTACATTATACCTTTAGTTTTCTTTACAATTAAAAATTAAAACAAAAATGACAGGCACAAAAACATAAATATAAATAATACAGCAAAGATGTAATCTGCATTATAGTAATTTTCTTCCTGTTGCCGATTGAAGGTTAGTCATCTATAGTGAGGCTTTAACTGTTACAAAGATGTGACTTTGAAGTCAAATTGAGGCGTGGAGATATATAGAGTGATGAAGAGAAAATTATGGAGACAGAAAGAGAGAAACTTAAACATGGATCAATTGGAGAGAGAGAGAGAGAGAGAGAGAGAGATATTTTGATGCCACTTCTCCCTCGCTGTTTATATAAACACACACACACACACACACACACACACACACACACACACACACACACACACACACACACACGCACAGAGTCCGTGAGGAGAGTGAGATATTGGTACCAACTCAGGGTACTACTCTAAACCTATTTTATTTTGACAGATTGGAATGGCAGACATGTATGACAGATTTTTCAAAAAATAAATGTACAGTGAATTATAAAAACAAAAAACAATTAAAGATGTCAAAGGAAACTAATAAATCCTCCCTAACACAACACTGTCAACATTAACACTCAAGATAGTTTTCAAGATTAACTAAACTATTTACACACCATTGATTTCTAGGGGAAATTTCTGTGGTATCGATATTTTATTATACATTACCTCACACCACCTCTAGTTGCCAGAGATGTAATGTTCACTCTTTTTGTGTGGTTGCCAAGTGAGTGCAGATAGCCCTGTGTGGTTGGCAGACGTGTGATGATGACTTAATGTATTACTGCCAGACGTGTGATGATGACTTAATGTATTACTGCCAGACGTGTGATGATGACTAAATGTGTTGCTGCCAGACGTGTGATGATGACTAAATGTGTTACTGCCAGACGTGTGATGATGACTTAATGTATCACTGCCAGACGTGTGATGATGACTAAATGTATTACTGCCAGACGTGTAATGACGACTATATGTGTTGCTGCCAGACGAGTGACGAAGGTAAGATTGTCAAAGACTCTGATAATTCCTTTGTCAAGGTAAAACAGCGGTCTATCCAGGCAAATGCAAACAATGAGGATAGTATTATCTTGCCCTACTTGACACAGCAGGAAAATATACACATAATAATAGTTACAATTACTTTACAAAACCCCGAGACAATAGTATACAATAGTCAATAGGGAGTCACTAAATACACACCCGGATAACCAAAGTGTCACGTAAATCACAGGGTCAGTTTACCCGGTGGTGTACCTTGGACACCCCTCTGGTCTCTAAGGTCCTTATCCTCCTTCAACGTCCTTCTCCTCTCTCTGAAACTGTGGTCGTTCCTCGCCCCTTTCCTCTCCCTGACACTGTGGCCGTCCCTCTCCTCTCCCTGACACCGCGGCTATCCCTCACCTCTCCCTGACACTGTGGTCGTCCCTCTCCTCTCCACGATAGTGTGGGCGTCCGTGTTATAAGGGTAAGAGCCTCTCACAAAGTTGGTACAGGTCCTTCGTCCCCTCCGCCAGTGTACCTAGAGCCAAAGTTTGTCTAGTTCTCCTCGTTAACATACCTGTTTCTTTGTCCTTTTTTTAATAATGATAATAATAATGATAGCAGTAACAATAACAGCAATAATAATAATAATAATAATAATAATAATAATAATAATAATAATAATAATAATAATAATAATAATAATAATAATAATAATAATGATAATAATGATTTCCTCGCCTTGATTACATTACCGTAAACTTGGTCAACATATCATACAGAAGCAGTAAGTGATACATCATTCAAAGCTTCTATTTACATGTTATGAGATTACGCAACATACCAAAAAGAAAATTGTAATGTATTATATAATTGTTTGGACTATTGTTCGTTTTACATCAAATAATTATGGTAAACAATACACGCTTTTATATATATATATGGATATCAGTGACCAGAAGGATAAGACTATGTGGGTAATAAGATGTATTCTTATATTTAACTTTGGTCCTTCCTTGGCACTACATTCCGAAACGTATAGTTCTGTCTGTCTGTCTGTCTGTCTTCCGTGTACGTGTGTGGGGTATGCATGAGTGGATGTTAGTGTAGGTGTGTGTGTGTGTGTGTGTGTGACTATCGAGGTTTTCTACGTAATTGGTAAACAGAGTGTGTGTGTAAAATAGACATGAAAGTCTATGAACCGACAGAGGTTGGCAGGTTAACTCGATGGTAATTGGAAGGTCGATTAAAACCAATGTTATTTAAAGCGAATTTGTACTGGTGAGAGTGACTATAGTGTACGGATGTTACAGGTGGTCACAGCGGTAAATACTCTCATAACCTTCAGTACGAGGCCCGGGTGAGTGGATACTGGAAGCCGGTTTACAGTAAACTTGTGAGTCGGTGTGCTAATGAAGTTTAACTTAGTTCCAGGACGTAGAGGCAAAGCAAGGACAGGGTCGAGGGAGAGAAGCTTAGGGTTGAGTTGCTGGTAAGATGTGAAGAACAACAGAGGAAAATTTTTTGAAGTGAAGTGGACTATAAGCCGAACATCCTTGAGTATTATATTTTTCGCGTCTATCTTTCATGGTGTTTGTGTGGAGTTAAAAGAAATATATTAAATTGCGAACTATATGCTAACGATTGTGATGTCATTAGTAAACCGAGATGTCTATATGAATAAGCAGCATGATGAACAATTTTTGTAAATAAATAACTACCCCATTCTACCACTACACAATGTCCGTAACAACAACAACACATTGCAGCCACTACACAATGTTCACAACTCTCGGATAACAAACACGAAGCCTGGGCCACATTTGAGGCAACACACAAAGGCTACTTCGTCTCGACTGATGATATCTGAATGTTTGGTGAGCGAGATGAAGGCCTTTGTCTGCCTCTACCTGGACCAAACCACCATGCTATAACTAACAAGTGAATATTCCAACAGTTACACCTGGCTCATGGCAATATCTTCACATATATAATATCATAGTAAACTCTTCACAGGCATCATGTCAACATCGTCACAAGCATCATGGTATTATCATCATAAACTTCATGTCAATATCGGCATATGTATCATGTAAACATCGTCACAATGTTCAGGTCCACACACACACACTGACAATGTTTAATCTTATAGTTTACATGCCGTCACAACACAGATCCTGTCAGAAGGAAATACCATTATGTGGCCGAGTTTACACCGACTCACTTTTCACGAGACGATCTTTTCTAAAGTTTATTTTTAACATGACGTTGTTGAGTTAACTTTCACATTTCTTATGATTTCTCGTGCCTCTGATTCTTTTCGAGATTTTCAAAAATGCGCTGGATTTCTCTCTTATAAGCAATAATAATCTTTGGAAAAATATTGTTCCTGGAGATGATAAGAGTGTGTTAGGTGGTGGCGGACGCTGCCACAATATACCTTTTGACTGTGTGTGTGTGTGTGAATAAACAATGGCATCGTGGCCTTGTTCTGCTGGATGTGGTCTTATTGTGTGTCCTTAAGAGTGTGTTGTGGGGGCTTGCTTTATGTCCTGCCTTAATATTTTTCTATTTATTATACTAAACAAATATTAATTTTCGCTGGCGGGCGTTATTGTTATTATGAATTTGGAAGAATTCATTTATATATTTTTAGTAATTACCGAATATCTACTAAAATTAAAATATATATAGTCTATATGTAGGGTATATCATTAATATAAGCTGGCTTAAATACAATTGTGACAATAGTAAGAAGTTGTGTCCAGGTGCTTTAGAACGATACTGAGGTTAAATTATTACAAAATACAAGTAATACAATATCAAAAGTTTTGAAGACAATAAACGCGTCAAAAATTTCCACTCAGACTTTCCTTGACAGCTTGGCAATACATTAAGAAACACAGAACTATGGGGGTGATGGAGGCTCCCCTACTCGCCATCACCTGGAAGCAGAGCTTTTATGTTATGCTAAGAGTTAGGATTGGCTTTTTCTGGACGGACGAACACACACTTGAACGCTTGCCACCAGGAGCTGCCAGGGATTGCTTGTAACCCCCAAGGATTGTTAATCAACTCTCCACAATCAACATATAATGACAATTTCAATTGGAAAATAATGCCAAGAAATGATGACAGTGGAAGCACCAGGGAGATACCAGACTTACGAGGGGCGGCGAGACCAAGTGCTAAACCCTGGACCCTTGTAAGAAGACCCTCGCCGGTACCAAGTACGACTGACGATACCACGTGTACTGGGTCCGGCCAGCTGTACAACACCACAGCTGCATCAGGGAGGTCGACAACACCCAGTGGTCGTCCAGCTGTACAACACTAGTACGGGAGACGCCACTGTGATTCTCCTGACAGGTGTACAACTGTACATCAAATAATTATCAACATTATCACTTGGTCTATAAACAAGGGAGTAAAGTTGAGAAACCGGAAGACTGTCCATTAATCTGCCGCCGTGCGTCCTGGACGGAATTATGGCGTCACACACTCATAAGTTATGTGTTCATCGATCAATTGTAACAAGTCCTACATTTAGAAACTGTAAGATAACCTGATGAAGACATATTTCCTGAGACCAACACCATTGAGAATTTTAGATTTTATGGATCACTTGAAGATTAACCCATCAGGTAGCATCGGGAGGGTTAAACTTCTGGTGGGATATGCTGGAGGGGGGCTAATCTTCAGGTAACTACAAAGGACCACAGTAAACAGCAAATACCTATAAATGGAAATATTATAGAAGCAGTCGTTCACTCGGAATCCATCATTCACAAGGGTGAGTGGAGGTGTATTCTTTTATAATTTTTGTAACCATGCTACATGTGTTATGGCCCATTTACGTTCACCGAGGAGGAATATAAACATTACGGAGGACTAGTTATGGCGTCACCTTTCAGTGTTGTAATAGCTTCATTGTACATGGAACTGGGAACACTGACTACCACTGATAGCTGAATGGGTGAGCGGAAAAGATATTGCCTCCTTCTGGAAACAAACACAAATCCCATCCATTACATGTTATAAACAATATAAGCCCTTCAACAAAACATCGATAACATCCGGTTTATAAATTCCATTACGGCAGATGGTGATGCCATTCAGTACTCCGTAGAACTAGTGGGTTGCCTACCTCCCCTCTTCCCTTTGCTGTATATTGATTGTGAAAACTTGAAGAATTAGGATGGCATGATGATGTGAGCCCGGGTTCGTGGGCGACATTATATTTTGTATATGTCTTGTATATTCTGTGGCAATGGTGGACATAAATATCCATATCTTGGTCAAATTGTCTCAAACTGTAAATAAAACTCTGGATTTTCTTCGTCAGTAGTGAAGGTTAATATCTGGTACAAATGGTGGTGAAAATAAAAGAAAAAATCATGAAACTTTGGTGTAACTCCTCTTTCCGTTCTCTTATCATCAGTCTGGCTTCCTTGATTACTTTTATATGAGTTTTTATAAGTTTTAACTTGTGGTAGTCCACCTATATATTCACCACTTTTAAAACATTCTAAGTCCATGAGCATTGTAACTATTGTCATATAAGGGAAAGTTGATCCATTACCTGATGTATCGCAGAGGCCAAAGTTGGTTACAGCAAGTTCACAAGTCTCGAATGGTTTCCGTCGGAAGTAATTCAACTGTGGCAAACGACATATTGCCAAGTGTTGGGAAGTGAGACGTGCAAACTTGTGCACGAGGCTTCTATTCAGAACCAGCGGACAAATGGCCACAAGGGGATGATTTTATCGAGGTACGCCAGGCAGTGCAGACGCTTAAGCTGCCTGCAGTCTGATATTTACTGTCACTTCCACTATTACCTCTGTTAAACACACAGCCAACATAACAAGAAGAGATTGGAGATGAAACAGTTAAAAAAACAGAGAAAGAACCCTACGTGTCATTAACACTCACCCACAAACTCCCCTCATAGCAACAGTGAGGCTCTTAGAATTTTTTTACTGTATCTTGATTTAGTCCGACATCCAGGAATGACGTATGGAGCCAAAGTAAGTTAAGTATTGTGCTGTTCTAATGCAAGATGGTGAGTGTGTTTGATTTTTACAACAATCTGCATAACGCGCTGAATGAAGAGAATAGATGTAGTTTAAGACACCAACAACCTCACTCGTCTGAAGTTCTTATGTTTTGTTTGATATTATTTAAAATTTTCTTCTCACCTTATTTCGTAACTTGCAAATCATGAATTTTTTTAAGTGCTTTGTATATGAACATAGTTTCACGGCATTAAGAAAACAAAACTAGAATTTGACCACCAGTTAACAACCGTAACTGAAATACATTAGTTCTGAAACATATCTACATAAGAATAGTAGTCTTTGAAACATTTAAAATTGTACTACCTTATGATTAAAACTCAATAATTTTTTTTAGATTTTTTTTAGAGCGTTACAGCAGTAGTGTTGCCTTAGCGAAGACACTTTGTACAGTATTTCATCTTCACTTGTTACAGCAGTGGTGTTACTATAGCAACGGTACAGTAATTTATAATTCTAAAACATGTTATAACAGTGTAATACAGTCAAGATACATTTACACTGAGGCGCTACTTCAAATCCTGGAGGAATTCGATGTTCTTAACGAGTTCCAGTGGTTGTTGGTGAATTAATTATTACCTAAACTCGTGTCGTACTTTCGTCACCGTTTTCTGTGGTAGCTTAATAACTGCTCGTATAGTCACTCGCCGGCAGGATAAATGATGAGTAAATTATTAGAAGAGAATCCTCACTTTTTTATAGACATAAGATAAAACATATGAGCTGGGAATAAGGCCACTGACCAAACACTCAGCAGTCACTCGCCGATAAATAACATTAGTATAATATCCTCAGCAATAAGTTATCCAGAGCTTATATATCAATTTACTGTATAATAAATGAATGGAAATTCTTTTAGTCATAAACAATTAATAAATTGCTCAGAGCAAAAGAAAAAATAATATTCATTACGTTCTACTTTAATCTACAGTCTACAAGTTTATTCACTTCCAACCCTCGACCAGCACCAACATAATGAATCTCACACACTTGACATTTATTTTACCGAGCGTGTTGACGAGCGTGGGAAGGCGCGCTGATAATCTCTACTCTAACAAGGCAATCAAATGTGGCATAACTCGCCCTTAGTCGCGGCACTGTCTGTAGAGCTGGAAACACCTCGCCCGTGACAATATTTCACAGTTCGCTCCCGTTTTTACGTTATGAACCAATAAAGATCCTACAACGAGTCACCAGATCAAACTTAAAATATTTATCCAGCAGTTTGGTCAGATGTTAAGTATGGCTGAGCTACGCTTCATAACATTATTGGCGATGGTACGGAATCAGAGACCTCGAAGGTTGAGTGAGGTAATGGAATGGCCCTGTGTGTGTGTGTGTCAACAATATCGATACCAAATTTGACCAAAAATCATGGAACTATGTTGGTTAAACAGTAAGATAAACTATGTTGGGATCCATTAATTAATAAAATTTGGGGGAAGTTCAGGGTCATGGTTATCGATAGTATAAAAAATATATATGTATTTTCTCGATAAATCTGGATTGAAGCACCGTAGAGTAATGGGACTCACTGCATTGGATTCCTCGACTCAGGGCACATCAATATATTAAATACGTTCTTCTCTCTGACGTCACGTTTCTCCAGAAAATGTATAAAAAATTGCGAGTTTTTGACAAACATGTACATGTACAAGACATCTATACACGTATCACAAAATAAATCTGCTCGAGGATTTATCCATGGAATGCTTTTGGGGTGCCAAAACAATTGACCTCTTCATAGGTTAAAGGTCAAAGTTACCGAAACCAAGAATTTCTAATTTTTTTGTCATCACCAAAATAAAGCGGCTGGAGAGAGGTCTACCACATCACAGCTCAGAGATGCGAAGTCGCAAGTCTGATTTTTGTGGAAGACGGTGACGCCATTAGCTACCTGCCACATTCACCTTTCCTTAAATCAGAACAACGGCAATCATCAAACATGGAAACAATTCAGAGAAAACATAAGACTCACATCAGAAATAATCATCAGTTCATCTCTTCTCTGTTTCTTATTTAAGAGAAAGAGAGGAGAGAAAATTTTAATTAACTTCATGGAGTTAATTTATGGTTGCTTCAGGAAGAGAAATTAGTCGTAATTGCTAATGTGGATTCTAATTAATTTTTCATAATTACTGAGTGGAGAAAGTCACCTGGCAGGAACGTTTACCAGGACTGTAATCAAGATCTATTTGTCTAATTACTTACTCTTTATGTTTGACTTAACGTTTTACCGTTAGTGTTATGACGTGTTATATATAATAATAATGGTTGCTCCTCGTGTAACAGGATGGCCGGCCTACGATCCGCAAATCGATTATCATCCAGGTTCCCAATTACTGTTGGGTAGAAAGAGGCAAGGGGCAAATGGCGTAAAGAAACTTACCCACAGACTCACCCTGCCCGGGGATCGAACCCGGGTCCACTCGCTTGCGAGGCGAGCATGCTGACCATTACACCACAGTTCGCCATTGTGACGTGTAATAAGTAATGGATGTCATAGTCATAACTGACGTAATATTAATGAAGGGTGTTAAAGTCTACAATATTTTGATGTAATATAAATTTTGACTCATGATCTTATGCAATGTTAAAAGTTTTATCTTATATTTCATGGCACACCAATAAATGCCTTAACATAAACACCAAGTTGTTGTCTTTTTTAACATGAGTCTGATTAACTTACTGTGCATCTTTCAATACATTTCGATTCTTCAGCCATTTAGGTAAATTACAGTCTGTCATTTAATCCGAGTGTTAAGATCCTAGTGTTAACATCCTGTGTGTTAACATCCTGGTGTTAACATCCTGGTGTTAACATACTAGTGTTAATATCCTTGTGTCAACATCTTGGATTATACACATTAATATATAAATTTTGAAGTCCGCGAGGATGTGAGTCCCAAGCAGTTCTCAGTTCAACTTTTTGATGAGGGGAATTTCCGCTTTCATTGTAATAATTCAATAACAACTGAAATATACGCTCTCAAGTGAAATAGGTGGATTGTGTGTACGTTATTAAGTGATGGGAGGAGAGAGCATCATACCAAACTGTCCTTCAATAGAATACTGGATCTGCAGCAGTTAAGTCTTTCACCAGGTGGGAAAAACACCTGGTTGTAAAAAAAAAAAAAAAGAAAAAAAAAGAAACGAGGAAAAGTTGGCACTGGACTTGATCGATCAGATTCACTTTCCCATTTGTAAAGTTGGGTACCCAATTCACAGCTGGGTAGACTGGCCATGCCCGGGGATGGAATCAGGGACCCTAAGGAGAGGGGGATAAGCGCTGTATACATTTGGTCGTCGCACATCACCCGCTGTACGTCAACAAAATGTTTGGCTGCAACAGTAAAGTCTCTCTCCAGGCGAGAGAAACACCAGGTCGACTTTTCTTGGAATTTCTGGGAATTATTTTTTATCATATGCATAAAATTTGCATTTTATTACAAAACTTTGTTGGAATATGCAGAAGAAAAAGTTTTCCCTTGAATAAAGCTGTAAATATTTTCACAGCCAAATATATTTCGTTGAGCGAGTTAATGGTTTACTTTGGGATATATATATATATATATATATATATATATATATATATATATATATATATATATATATATATATATATATATATATATATATATATATATATATATATATATATATATATATATATATATATATATATATATATATATATATATATATATATATATATATATATATAACTGAAAAAGACGTTCTATTAAGATATTTGGTAGGGAAGTGGGTGTTGATCAAGGATATTGATCTTATGAGGCGAGTCAAAGACCAATTTACAGTTCTAGTAGAAAAAAATAAGGTAGGATAAATTAAAATATAAAATATTAAAAATAAAGATGTGGCAAAATAAGGTGTGTTGGTCGTGAACGTCATTATTTGATTATGTAAAAGATTGAATAAGGTTAATGCAAACGCTGAGAAATTTAGAAAATTTTTGTCGAGTTCGTCAGAATTACATGACCATCACTCACCTTCGTTTAATTTACCATGAAAGCGGATCATCCTTATTCATTATACTGTGGTCATGCACACAGTCATACACAAACGGACAAGATTATTATTATAATATTCTTATACACGTACAGTCCTCCTTGGGCGAGGTACAAACTGAATACTGAGGAACAGTAGCGAGTGATTCCTGACAGTCACACCACTCACCAGTGATAACTGAGGAAATATACCATCAAGGAAGCTGTACATTCTACTCCTTGAACAGCCCGAGGGCCACATAGTTCATCTGATGACAGTGTTTTACAGTATCGTCGTGTGTGTGTGATAGCAGTACAGTATATCGTATCTGGCTTCCATGGACGTATAACAAGGGGCAACATTCGCTGTCTTGGATGGGAGAGTATTTCTAGATTCTGAGAAGTTGAAAACAAAAGGACAAGTTAACGGACTAACGTATGGACAGACAAACAGAAAAACAACGTCATCACATTATACATTGTCTCTGAGTAGCGGAAGACATGATGGCGATCTGTACTGAACGTGAAAAATATAAATGAGTATTTTGTTTCTACACATACGAGTTCCTTGCCGTATATGACGGTATTATGAGATTTTGTTACATATTAACACGCGGGTATTGCCCCATAAAAGAAACGTTTACAAACTCGTAGTAAACGTATAAAAACTCTTTTTTGCCAATGCCTTTACAAGCAATGTGGAATAGTTACAAACAACTGGTACACAAATAATGAAAAAGGTGAAATGTAACTACAAATGAAGGCGTGGAGCATTCCATCAGTGGTGTATACATGTATGTAAAGACATACTTGGTGTTCATACAGTCAGTAAACAGTGACACAAGCTTCTGGTAACTAGGTCAGGGTAGTGACGATATACGGACAGGTCCTACAACATAAACGATTGATGACGTTCTCACTCACTTACACAACACCAGATGTAAACACAGTCAACCTCCTCTCACGCTGACGTTCTCGGTCCTAACACACAACACTTGAGACCTACAGTTGACAATCCAGGTGGACCTTCTCGAAGTTTGTTTCAGTTATTGTGTTCAGAGAAGTAGAGCAAGGGGGGGGGGGGCAGCCGATGTACAGTCAACATCAGAGCACCAGCTGTACCGTAACAAGTCTGTACACGACCTGGGAACTCCACGTGATCATCCCGGTGTGAACGTCTAAGAGTATAAAGCTAAAGAGCATTCCGCTAGTCGTACACCTCTAGATTTTGGAACTCAAAAAATTCCAGTGAGTGAGAGAACCCTAATTGTAGTAGGCTGATGTTCCTCTACCAGCAGCAGCGTCACCGTCAACGCCCCCTTATCCCAATTAATTGAATTATGCTAAACAAATTGGCTAAACATACGTCGCCATTACTCCACATATCAAGACACTTTCGCTTTAAATTCCTCCCACCATTATTAGGGAGAGGAACTTAAGGCCAGTTCCAAAATCTGGGTCAAACTTTTCCCCACAACTTCATGCGCTAAGGCTTTCTATGGAGACGTTCTTATCCAAAATATGATTTTTGATATACCTTCTCTTCGAATACAGTTTGGTAACTATCTTCTTTTATCTTCTATGTATGAACAGAATAGAGTTGTCACGTAAACCGTAAACATATTCTGGCTCTCGTGCACTATCTTACAATGTAGATTCCATGGCTTTACTTTGTTATCAGTTAATATTACTAAACGCATTGTATAACCACATTATTTTTATACTCATTATGTAAAACAAGGGAAGATAAGATAATGTATAACTAATATTTTGTGCAGGATGAGCTACCGACACAGGGGTGACGAGGATGATCGTGTAGGATGAGATGCTAACACTAAAAGCCAATTGTCACGTAGGGGTAGATTGTCAGTTTCTACAGGACGATATTAATATTGAAACAGTTTATTTAACCAGAAAAAATACAGATACCGAGTGTTCAATAATAATAATAATGACATAGTTGAGCCAATTGAGAGCTTGAGCTCTCTTAGTGGTCGTATATGAAGAGTTATTATTACCATGTCACTGTACATGGTGGAAAAATTGGAACAAAATTTTAATTGGCACCAAAGGCAGAATTAACGAAAACTCACTTAATGAGGAACAGTGGGCATTAGTGAGGACTGCATCAAAGACCGCTAAGAGAAAATCACTTTCGACAGAGAGGCCGATAAAACACCGTCACCATACAGTACATCAAACAAACGAAAATCATCATTCGTTTCAGATATTATTTGCACAATATATTTCAACAGGTGTTCCCACGGTTTCCAGACAACGATCGTGTCTGTTTTATACCCCAGTCAACGAAAGTCAAGGGTAAGATGGGATTTTCTGTTCCCCTGAGCACTGTCTTGGTGTTGACAGGAGGGAGAAGCATGACATCTTAGTGTGTGATATGAGAACTATATAACACGAGTGAGTCTGCTTTTTTTGGTGCAGAATTTTGCTTTTGATAACTAGAGATGCTGTCGGGTGTTGAAAGCAAGGGTAAATAAGGAGCTTGCCGCCACACTGAAGCTAAAATCAACAGTGCCAGCGACATCCCTCGACCAACATCAGACAGTCTGCTCAACTTTCTGCATAAAGCCAAACTCAAACATCATGATTCACCCTGGCAAGGCAAGTTATCTAAATTTATTTCTTTCCCTGGCAAAAATAAATAATGTTATTAATTTGTTTTGGAATTATAGTAGTAATTCAGCTTTGTGTTAAAAATATCCATACTGACAGTCAAGTATTTTGCTTACCAAACTTCAAATTATAATAATCATGCTAATAATGAGAGAGAGAGAGAGAGAGAGAGAGAGAGAGAGAGAGAGCTTCAATAATACTCCTTATACTCATTTTCTCTGTGATAAAAAGTTTATTTTGGTATCAACTTAATTAGATGCATTTTTACTGTTGAAAACTAGTCTCCAGAGCTTAATATCTTCAACTGAGTAAAATTATGATATATTTTTTTCGCTATCTCCGACGAACTGACAGTAATTAACATGGTTACTATTTAATATTTCATTCCCTGACAGACGAGTGACGTGCAGCTTTTACCTTAAACCTCGCGCGGCAACGGTCAGGTGATAGCCCGCAGTCACTAGCAGAAATTATCCTATGGAGAGCACTTACTACAGGTGCTCCCAATAACATTTATATCAGGTTTAGAACAATTAACACAAACTTTTAACAAGTGTGTTAATCATAATGGCGTGAGACACTTCTGGCGATGTTAGTTTACCAAGGTCATGTCATCAGTGAGAATTATCCTTCTGTCTCTATAGTTACTGAACAACTAAACTGACATAATTAATATAACTTTGATTAGGTTATGACAGTCCTCTTATATAACACAAAGCAATAAACATTAACGTGGCACTTAAAATAATTCAGTTATGACGACACAGGATGATGAAATAGTTGCACTCACACGGTGTGTGTTTGTGTCAGAGTAACTGCGATGATGGTGATAATATGTCTATTGTGAATATGTTTGGGAGGCTTTACCGTGTTAATATTCGTCTCAAAACATCACTTTATACTGTGTAAGGCTAGTGGACTGGGCACAGTTGTCAGCTGGTGATGTACACTGTCAGGTAAAAAAAAAAAATCGTGCAGTTCACCAACATTGTTTTATAAATTATACAAATATTCACTTCTGTTGATCGGTGCGTAATAATCTCAAGTGAACAAACAAAACATATAGTAATTTAAAAGTACCCAATTGATTCCCAGAGGTCAATAGTCCACCTTCGCTGGACAAAAATTATAACTTCACCTCCTCAAAAGTTATGCACCGTTAGGACACAATATGAACATCATCGTTCACAAGGTGGTATGTTTAAGGTTAAAGTGCACAGTATTACGGCACTTCAGTATGTCCCATCACTAAGACCGCACTGCCAGTAAGACTAAACACTAAGCATCAACTTTTCTTTGGATTCAAAATGTCATAATTTATAGACAAGAACATGAACGACACTCACACTTACACGTCAACAAGTATAAGAACATTATGCAAATGTAGATATACTGTGGCACTGCTGGAGTACAACAGATTTTTCTAACTACGTGTAATAAACTCGATCAAACAACAATTTTATATTATTTGAAACAATCATCAGGGTAAAGTGTTCTCCACAATTAACACATTATTGCTCCTATTAACATATTTCTGGGGTCAGTCGGGATTAATGGAAATATTTAACGAATATGGGTGTAACAATGAGAACACAAGTATTCAGTACATATAATATCTATTGATTCACTTTTGTGTTTTATTTTTCATGGACAATATAGTTGAAAATAACATTAACTCGCTTCAACATTAATTGTTGGTTGTGCCTTTCATTCATCTTTATACAGTACTCGGATATGACAGCTTCATATATGGTTGAGTGTTTCCTGGCCAGTAGCGGTTGTGTAATACACACACCATTGTTGCTCATCAACATGTAAATTTGACTCCTAACGCAAGCATTACCATGTATAGTATGTATAGTGTGTGTGTGTCAGTTTGTTTTATCAATAAAAGATAAACTTTATAAACAAGTTTGATTTACTTTACATTTTGTTTTCTAGTTCACCGCGACGGAGGGAGTCAGTTTGGCATCAAATGTTCTCTCCCATGTTGTACCTCACAGCGGAGTAAACAGTAAAACACCCGCCGTCTGCTGCCTCAGATAACTGACTAATTGAAATTCTCATCCTTCCTTCCCAAGTAAATGGAGATCATTAACGTCAGTAACTCCATGTAATGAACTTTAACACAATCTAATTAATTTTTGAACTAATACAGTATATCGAAATAAACGCCAATTTACTTTTGAAAAATTAAAAACGTCTTTTCGTAATATAGATTTCTCGCAGTCATCTGATTAGCTAAAGTACGTTTAAAAGGTCTAAGATTTATAAGTGCCACCAGCTTGGCTTCTTGGTGCTATATAAAATAATCTATTTTTAAAGAACAGTAGAGGGGGTCATCTCAACATCTTCATGTCACATTACACACAGGTACAGTAGTTGCAAAGTGAAAACTGTAGAACCTGGGGTGTTTACCTTTACCCGTGACTATGTATGTATGTATGTATGTATGTATGTATGTATGTATGTATGTATGTATGTATGCATGTATGTATGTATGTATGTAGGTATGTATGTATGTATGTCTAATTGTTTGGTTATTTGATAATTCTTTGTGTGGCAATGTATGTTTAATAAAGGTGCACTGTGTGGATGTTTGGATATGTGTGTATGTTCATGTGAACAGGTGTTTACCTGGGTGTACATTGTAATAATGGTCGACCTTCGTGTTTGAGGCAGGCCGGCCACACCCGAAGTTAGCGAGCTGGGTGACCCAGTGTCAAGGAATAGCCCATGAAGGCCTGATAACTCGGCAACTGCTCTGGTTAATCATTACTTTAGGTTAGGACATGATTCACTGATCGTATAACATCGAGGTTCCTGATTCCTGCTTGGAAGACACGAGTCAAGTGGCGTCAAGAAACTTGCTTACAGTTTCACTTGCAAGGTGAGTAATTTGACCATTATATCACAAGAGTCGACGATAAAGGCAGTAGCATCATAGTATATACTACCAACTTGATGATATTAAAAAAAAAAGGTTTTCCTTTTACTCGTTTCTCAGCTCCTCCACAATATAATTAATACTCCCGTTTCATATAGTCATCTCCCCTACTCTCCCCTCCCTCTCACCCCACGCCTCTACCACTCCCAAAAATAAAATAACTATTTACTGTAAATATAAGTCTTACAAATCCAGCTGGCCGAGTAAAATATTGATATTTATTCATCAATTATGGGTGTGTGCGGGAGGCTTTTCACTAAAATGGCTTTTCACTGTGCAAGAGGCAGCAAACTTCACAGTGAAAACATTTACAAATTATATGATATCCAACCACGATTGGAATATTTCAAAAGGCTGTAATTTATTCTATTTTTCTTTCATTAATTTCAATCAATGGACTAATGCCTCTTGCATAGCCATTGACCTGAATACAGCCAATAATACGATATATATTACTGAAATTAATTTTTTATTTAAATTCTTTTTTCTCTGGAAATTTTACAGAGCTATAGCTGGAACAGACTGACACAGACACTCGCAGACAGAAAGCCACGTCCTTTTATTTTTCTATATAGATATGATAAATGCTCCGTATTGGGCACTGTAGCCCCATACTAGAGGAGAAAGTGTCGAGAGACGGTGGTAGACAGTGGCTTTGCTCGCTAAAACAAGTCAACTGAGACATGAACCATGTTGAAGAGATGAAATTTGTTATGCTCATGAGATGCTGCCAACAGAGGCACTGAAGGCGCATCAGAGGCTACCAGCGATATTAACCACACGTGTCACCCCTGTACACTCTCCCAGGGGCTTAGAGGTACAATTGGGGCTACGACATTCATAGAAAAGTTGAGAATCGTGTTAGTAAACTCCCTCGTGGCAATTTACCAATATTTGTTAAGGTAATGCTTCAATACACAATCTAGCTCCACCTCGGCACATTATGAGGTAATTTCTCCGCCAAGAGACTTTCTTAGTAAGGCAATAAATAATTTTGAGCAGTAGGCGATTAGTTAATGTAGATGGCACCAGACCACAAAGGGTTAAATCTATAATTAACCTTAACTGACTACAAA
This sequence comes from Homarus americanus, assembly GCF_018991925.1. Lineage (NCBI taxonomy): Eukaryota > Metazoa > Arthropoda > Malacostraca > Decapoda > Nephropidae > Homarus > Homarus americanus. The sequence continues at coordinate 2,951,570 of NW_024712913.1, forward strand.
AATAAAGTTACGAGATTAAGAGATTCCTTACCTGTAATGATGGGGGTTAAATAAATACTCAGATTAATTATACATAGACATAATTATTAATAATTCAATCACACATACAATATCTAATAACAATTTCTCCCTAGAAAAACATTTGCTAATATAAATAAAAAAACAGTTTCAACTTTCAATTATACCTTATTCATGGTTTACCACAAATTTAACATTTAGCTGAATCATAAGTTCTTGTTTCAAGTTGCATTTTGTGTTCCTTTCACTGATGTTCAAAATACTTGGGAACCTCTTGGACAATGCACAGTTTCAATCTTACTGCTGCAATCTTAACACCTCCAAGTTAATATATCCGTATAGTAATAACTGCTCCACACATATGGACTCACTAAATGTAGATCACTGAGGTATGAGACGAGTTGCTCCATCCAGGAATGTCTGGGATGTTCAAACAGCCAAAATCTGGATCATGAGTGTGTTTGGTGGGCACCCCAGTCCTTCAACAGCTCGGCTTTAACATTAGGGCCTCGAGTCGGTACCAATTTCATATAATTTTTCTAATTATTACTACGAGTATTGATGCAAAAACTGGAATTTTGTAACCTTCGACGCAGACTCTGGTGGAAAGTAAGCCTTCATTATAGGAATGATATATTGTCTTCTTAATCGGAGACTTTCCTCCTTGTTGTGTTATCATCAGGATTAATGCACAACGACAATGATTTATTTAAATGATAAACATACTGACTTGTAATCATAGGATTTATGTATCGGTAAGTAGCACTCAGTTCAGTTGCATCATAAAGTGGCACTCAGTTCAGTTGCATCACTAAGTAGCACTCAGTTCAGTTGCATCACTAAGTAGCACTCAGTTCAGTTGCATCACTAAGTAGCACTCAGTTCAGTTGTATCACTAAGTAGTATTCAATTGTATCACCCAGTAGCATTCAGTTGTATCAATAAGTAACATTCCGTTATTCTCCTCAATATTACGAATCAGTGGATGAAACTTGTGATACGAATACAGTATAACACATCGATTTTGAATAACTATCATGTAAATCCATTATCCTAATTAATTTGAATAGATTTGTGTGAATATTCTATTGATTTTGTAGCAGTGTTATCCATATACATAATCCATAATACCCAAAAAACTAATAAATTCCATTCGAGCTCCTGTTAAATGACGAAATTCAGACTGTGACGTGATGCCAGGTATTCAGCAACCAAAACCAAAACTTAATTTAATGATCTTTGGATAATTTCAAGTTAGGTTAGGTGCGTTTTGTGTTTTAATAGTTCTTTCTTCCGTCAGGTTCTTATGATGATGAAACAAAACACTCGTGATGTTTAATGACAGTTCATCGACTTCATTACAAAAGCAACATATTATGCAATATTAATTAGTCGCTTTATGACACTAAATTTGTAAACATTGAGATAATAACAATTATATTTTATTTTATTGAATACAGTGCTGGCGCGGAGCTCGACCATATTCACTTTGGCCATCTGTAAAGTTAGGTACTCAATCACAGTTGGGTGAACTAGTGGTGCCCCGAGGGTGAACCAGCGACCTATCCTAAGACTTTAGGAAACTTTGTCTACCCAGAAACTTCTTCAATGAAAGTATCACAGGAGTTATAGCTTTAATTATCCACCAGAAAGTTTATATATTTTTTCTGCTCATAGACGGAAAACAAAATTGGAAGATTCAATAGGATGCAGCCATGGGCTTCCAATACCAGTAAAAAAACAATTACGTTTTTGTCTTTGGTTGTGGTCCTGAAAATTGAAGGGCCTATGGTGAACAAGACAACGTTGGGGTACAATTCGGGTCTGCCAGGGAGCACCATATTTTACCACGACATATTTCAAATTAAAAGTAAAACACGATATTTAAGTAGGAATATGGTGTTTCCTTCAAATAACTAACAGCGCATGAGAGTAAAACCATAACAAACTGGAAGAACCAGATAACTACGATATGTTCTCCTAATTTCGGGAAGGATCACCCACATCTGACGGCATCCACATTCGGTCCCGTATTGCGAAAGTACAATAACAAAAATGACTGTTGCATATTGAGATATACTCTGGACCTGATTTGTTGCATACTAAGATACACTCTGGACCTGATCTGTTATATACTGAGATACACTCTGGACCCGATCTGTTGCATACTGACATACACTCTGGACCTGTTCTGTTGCATAATAAGATACACTCTGGACCTGATCTGTTATATACTGAGATACACTCTGGACCTGATCTGTTACATAATGAGATACACTCTGGACCTGATCTGTTATATACTGAGATACACTCTGGACCTGATCTGTTACATAATGAGATACACTCTGGACCTGATCTGTTACATAATGAGATACACACTGGACCTGATCTGTTACATACTGAGATACACTCTGGACATGATCTTTGGTAATTACAAAAAACACTGGATAACACGCCAGTTGTAAGAGGATACATTAAGCTGGAATGGTAATTGACTTAAGCAACCATAAAATAATGACTTACCACCAGTGAAGTGGTAAGTATGCGACGTCTATACAAGAAGACCCGTGAACGTGGACTCTATGATGTTTAAAGATCAAAACCTGTAAATAGAATGTTGATAACACATTACTCATTATTTATGAATTACAAGCTAAGTGACAAATACAGCTTAATATTTTATACACTGGCAACAGAATTTAATACACACTTATCTGAATATTACAAAGGTGTATACATTGTATCTTCCAATTATATAACATTATAGAACAATAAAGCCTCGTATGAGTATAGACTTACTTGTAACGGGTCTTACACTTGCCTGTAGGTGACAGTGCTCACAGCTCGACAGTGGTCTCGACTCTTGAACTGACCTGCCCAGGACAGATGGAGTACAGATGACAGGCGGCGGCGCGGCGTCGTCGTGCTTTTCAGGATAACCGACACCATCAGCACTGCTCTAGCCTCCCTTCATTCTTTTAACTTAAATAGTTAACTCCGTGTTCGTATCAACTATTTTTCCGTATTACCGTCATCATAACACCCACAAATGTTATCAGAATTCCACAATTACCGCTCACCCAGTGCGGGGCCGTATCTGTGTCGTAAAGGAATTCAAAGTTCCGGAAGTTGATTGAGTGAATGATACAGTTACGTCACTATCTAGAAAATTATTGGATCAAGAAAATTTCCCGAGTGACTTAATACACCAAACGTGATACCGATCTTCAACACGGAAGGTAACGGCGACTTACTCAGCGGAAACGTAAGGCTCTCGAACAAATATAACAAACAACATATTTTTATAAAACTGACATGGACATACCTGAAGTGTGTTTTGGTTCCTTGAGCTGTTCATTTTCAACCTACCTGAAAGCAAAACAAAACAGATTAACCTTCCATCACGCTGTACTCAAAAGTTTTTTTTCGTAATGGTTAAGGAGAAAGTCGCCACGTATACCTAGATAAGATCTATCTTGGGGAACAGTACGTTCCTGGTGACCCTGAAGATCCACATGAATACGGCGCCAACAAGCAGCCGGCATCATTCTGCTACACCTGAGACTCCACTTACACTCAACTCAGACACACTCATGCACGAGTCTCGACCCGGACGGGGGGACCTCTCTCTCCCTAGCCGTGAGTTATATAAGACTTGGCAGGTCCCGAGGCCCCATCTTGCATGGGTCTTTCGCAGGTTACACGTGAGTAATTATCAGAGCGACGATCGTAGCAGGGAACTAATGTAGGAGAAAGTGTATCCATGATCTTGATTTATGTCTAGGAGTAAAATGTTTGATCATAATCATAGTGTAAGCTGTTCACTAGTAACGACATCATATTTATTCTTGGGCACGGTGAGTGTAACGCCACGTTATTCTCTGACTGTACATTTGTTTCTTGAACGATTCGTGCAAAATTCTACTAACTTTCTGAAAATTAATCACCTACGATACCCGAAGACCTAACTTAAATCAGATGTATTATTACGAGTGTTTTAGTGACAAATTAATTCATAAAATGGTCCAAAGTCCTACAATATATATCTTCAATACAAGAACAATACCAGTACTCTCAATTTAGAATATTTTATATTAAAAAACAATGTTATGGTCAATAATTAAAAAAAAAGAGATAATGAATAAATCCTTCAGTTTATATTTAATACACCAAAAAAGAAGACTTGTCGAGCTCCTGAACCAATACAGTGACACAGTTATGTTACTCACCAAGTCCCAAAAACTCCGACATAAACCCTAAAATTAACTGTATTAACCAAACCCGAGGTGTTGGCTTCAGTGTCGTTCAATCACACTCAATAATAAAAGGAGATAATTGGTTTACGAGTTTTGAATTAATGAATCCAAAAGGTTCACCAGCTTCATTAGGCACCAATGATTCACGGGGGATTACTAATTGTTTAATGGAATCTGTTTCGTGATTCTACCTGTCTGTATGTGTGTGTGTGTGTGTGTGTGTGTGTGTGTGTGTGTGTGTGTGAGAATCTGTGCATGAATCTGTGTGTGCCTGTATGCGTGCCTTAATGTTTATGTGCAGTAATAATAATAATAATAATAATAATAATAATAATAATAATAATAATAATAATAATAATAATAATAATAATAATAATAATAATAATAATAATAATAATAATAATAATAATAATAATAATAATAATAATAATAATAATAATAATAATAATAATAATAACTAATGGTTTATTGAAAGAGCATAGCAGCCAAAAAGCTGAAACTAGACAATAAACAGATGATAAGAGTTACACAATTGAGGGTGGGTCATCCGATTAACAAGTAATATACAGGTACAAGTGATATTAGTGGTACAAATATAATATTTGTCTTATTTACCTAATGGCCACCCACTAGAGGTGGCCATGGCGAGTGAAGGAGGACAGTGGCCCGTGTAGGATCACTCCATTGTTCTTGATAATTTTGTCAAGGTTTTTTTGATGCCCAGTCCTCTAGTGAGTGATATCAAACTACTGCCCGCAATAGGTGGCCAGAAAGCCGGTTACTTAATGCTTAACTCAGCACCAAGTGACGCGACTTCCCGTGGGCACACCTTATCACGTGCTCTGAACATGCTACCTCATAGCTAGTGGAAAGTTACAGGGGATGATTGAGTATATAAGTCTAATGTAATTAACCCATTTATATAAATACTTCTGCCTATCTCAGCATTCAAAGGTACGCTTTATAATTCACAATTTCGTTTTGCTCTCCTCACTGCGACGCTGCCTTCATTGAATGATCTAACACAACGCCTGAATTTAGCAGTTACTGTACAAAAGTAAGATTGGCAGGGAGTGAACACACAGGTTAACTACGAGTTGTTGAAAATTTTTACAATAGTTGAGACTGGACTGTTCTGTTTGCAATCCGTATATGCTTGTGTGGGCTCGATGCGGTTGTAGTGTTGAACAGCTATTCGCGGACGACGGATATCGGGTAGGTGGAGGAGACGGTAACAAGGATGATGCAGAACCTTCTTCCCAAAATTACAGATGAAGTCATGGTAATGATCACAGAGAGGTGAGAGGGTCAGTGTGTGTGGAATAGAAGGAGGAGGGGATGGGTGGCGGGGATAATATTGCACGCCCTCTTTTGCACTCTTTCCACGAGTCCTCCACTGTGTGCCATTCAAAGAGGAAGACCAGACAGGTGAAGCACAGGTAAGCTTAGAAAATATGAATGTAGAGTAGTCACTCAAGAGCTGAGGTGCAGGAATTCCGAGGGACTTGAGGTGACGAAGGAAGTGGATACGAAAGCTCGAGGACTTGACAATTGTACTGACGTGCTCTTTCCAATTCAGTTTGTTATGTATAGTGACTTGGCCGAGGATCTTGATGGAGTCCAAAACAGTATGTGTGTGTGTGTGTGTGTGTGTGTGTGTGTGTGTGTGTGTGTGTGTGTGTGTTCGTTCTGGAAGATGATATGTCCAAACGATTTGTTGTATTACGGGTATATATTATTATACTGTGCTGTTTCTTACCTATACACGATAAATATCAGCGGGTGCAATAGAGTGAAGTTATATGTTTGAGTTTGATTGTGTTGTTAAACGGGGCACAAAAGCTTCATAATTTATTGAATTTACAGCACCAACAATATTAATTTATAGCGTTATTGGCTGTTGGTCAATGTAATCAGGCGTGATATTTCAATATTTGTGTTTGGTGAACCACCACAATACATAGTTAATCAAACATCATTACCTGTTAGTTACAAAGAGTTTGTGTGTGTTGGTAGCTGACCCATAAACCATTATACTGTAAGTGTCTCTGGGTCATTAAAAATTAGTTCCATCATAAAGGTCAAGTCCAAACGTTAATGTCAAAGGTTAAGGTCAAAGGTTAAGGTCAAAAGTTAAGGTCAAACGTTAAGGTCAATGGGTATCGTCAAACGCTGTGTGAGTTAGTTTTGTCAACACTGTTCTTCACGTTTCTTTTGATAAGTTTAGCTGAATTTAGAAATTAATAATTGTTTTGTAAATAAAATTTTTGCACAAATGTTTCTATTGTTATTGCAAGGATAAGACTTTGGATATATCTGCATATACTATTTATAAAATAATGAGATATTAAGGTGTATACAGAAACAACAGCTGACGAAAAATAATTGTACTCCATTTTTAAAAGGATACTAATTAAGAACTGCTATTACCTTCTCTCTCTCGTGTGTGTGGTGCGTGCGTGGTATGGAAAACGATTTGCGTATACAATTTTAAAATATAACTATGGAAAGGAAAATACAAACTTATAATAGTCGCCTAAAACGACTTTTGGATACGAAGGACGTGACCTCTTAAAACGTAACAACTAGTTTTGTCAAGGAGGTATAACGTTTGGTCCTCATTGCTATAATTTATTGAATCTTTTTTCACATATGGCACAAAAGAAAAAGAAAAAAAAGCTTTCGTTTATGAAGTCATCTGCTGTCATAAACAATTTCAGTTAAAGTAGATGAAGTATGGGAAAGAATCGACCTGAGACCACAAATACCCTCAGATACAACCATTCAACCTACCTATTCCTTCTCTACACACAAACCTGCATCATACTCTAATCTACTTCCAGATATTCAGTATTTGTACACTCTAGGATTTTTTTTTAACCGAAATAGGTGTACTTAACCACATGTGATTTTTAAAGCAGTATCTTATTTTATTTTTAAACTCATTAAACTTATTATTTTATTGATATATCATAGTTTTAACTCGTCCGTTTCCGCATTGCCAGAGGTCAGTAGTGTAGGTTGCGTGTGTCTGTCCTAGAGTGTACGTTGAGTGCCTTCTCTACCGGTAATTTTAAGGGGGATTAATCAGTCTTGGCAAGTCTGGTGTTAACCTGCATCTTTGCAAGTTAACACAAAAGTTAATAAAATGTTGGGTGCAAAAACTATAAATGTTAAGGATATTATCATTAACAGTACACATTATTTCCAGTATGGTGTTATTTATGCAATGCGAGAATTTTAATCTAAAATAATTTGACTGATCGTGATTAAACTCGCTGGGTAAATTTCTTCAACAGAGGAATGGGTAAGTTATTCAGCAGGTACACGACAGGTACACGACTATTCTTAGCTGATATTTAATAAAATAGACAATGTCTGTCGCTCTCATGAGTCGTCCTTATGTACTACAGTTTCTTTAACAGTAAGTGTACACAGTTATAGCTATTGTGTACTTCTGCGTCTTCATCAGTCAGTGTACCAGGTTCTCGCTACAGAGTACTCTGGGGCGTCACCAGTCAGTGTACAGTACAAGGTTCTCGCTACAATGTACTCTGGATCATCACCAGTCAGTGTACAGTACCAGGTTCTCGCTACAGAGTACTCTGGGGCGTCACCAGTCAGTGTACAGTACAAGGTTCTCGCCAGTATAAGAACTATTTACAACTTTTAAAAGAATTCCAGTTTTCCTTGGCAGTTTTGGAGTCAGTTTAAACGACGTACATTTGTTTCATGAACGACTTCAAGCAAACTTCTACTAACTTTCTGAAAAGTAATCAGCTACGATACCCAGAGTTCTAATACAACTTTTCTGTATTACCATTGGTGTTCTAATGCCAAATTTCGTTATGAAATGGTTTGGTAAACAACACAGTGAAAGCCTTACACTATTTACATTCAATATAAGAACACCAGTATCCTCAACTCTCTACCTAGATTACTTTACCTTCAAAAACAATGTTATGGTCAATAATTTAAACAAAAGGTGAAGAAGACTTGTTGAGCTCCTGAACCAATATAGTGACACAGTTATGTTACTCACCACGTCCCCAAAACCCGAAATAAACCCTAAAATTAACTTTATTAACCAAAGCCGAGGTGTTGGCTTCAGTGTCGTCCAATCACACTCAATAATAAAATCTGCCATTGCATAAGGAGAAATGCGCTTTATATTTACACTATATATTGGTGGAATAAATATGCGTCGTGTAAGTCACATGTGGTGAAGGGATAAAATGAGTGACATGATAGAAATGTGGCTGGCAAAATTAACTAAATTTCAAAACGTCATTTCTAAACTCTTCTCCAAGGTGACTTAATATTATTTATTATCTGTAATCTATTCGACTAAAACCAAGTTCGGTGTCTGTATGTATCACTCATGACGACTCTAAGCAAATATGTGAAGGGTAGTCCTACCATCACCACCAGCACACAACTTCACTCACAGCACACACCATGATAAAGCCCACCACTACCCTCATTTAATCTACCATCTCTTACACTATGCTGGTCGGTTTCCTACCAATAAAAGAAAACTGGTAAATTTATGCTGTGTAAATATTTATTGCTACATATATATTGATATGTTTATAAGTAACTCCTATGTGTATATTAAAATTCATATCTTTTTGCAATATTGTGACAAATACTTTTAAGGTATTAGGAATGTTAGTTGGTTGACTGAAGCCGAGAAAATCAACTTTAGGAGAGATAGTCTACTAAAGTGAGTCATTCAATAGAGAAAATGTTATCTTCCACAAGCAGTTAAAATAGGTATACAATATCAGTGATGCTTGTGAAGTAACAACAAATGTTATGGATTATGGAAATCCCTAAACAAGTAACAAGTTGACCTCTTCATGTATCAGAGGGTGGTGGCCAGGAGAGTCGCTTCCTTGATACTTTTTTTTTTAATTAACAGCCAGCGAAAGGTACACGTTATTTTGATTTGATGTTACAGTATAAAATAACAGCCAACCAAAAGAACTGACTGTGAATCTATATTTTGTTTTCTCGGTAGTACAATGAACATTAGTTTACCTGGATTTCCGGGATAAAGTCGCTGACAGCCATCCCTTACACCTGATCTTTCTCACCTCATCTTATTAACTACCCACAAATAATGTCCTTTTATGAACGTGACATCTTTTCCCTTAAGTGAAATGCAATTATCGTCTGAAATATATATTAGTAATAAAATCATAATTTTGTTTTTATTTGTATAAACAAAATCCCTACACGGTCACTATTAACCATTTTTAGAAGAGTATATTTAAACATTTGACTCAGGTGTTTCATTCCCGGACGTATGCTAAGTGAGAGTGAGCGAGTTGGTCTTCAAGGAACGATGAGAAAAGTTACCGCAGTCTCTTTCGACTGTAACATATGAATGAACAATGCCAAGGCAGGTTCCGTAACTAGTCTGTCTCCATATAGGAAGCTTTTTAACCAATGGGGCGTGAAATACGTAATCAATTGGGAACGTCATCCAATTAGCAAGTCACCGGGAACAATGCAGCCAAGAGCTCCCCTGTTGGTGGACGTAACTTGGTTACTTCCAACTATGTGACAACATTACCGTCCATGGTAAACGAGGTCCTCCAACGTCCTCATATAAACTTTGTTAATAAGTAAACTTGTTGGTAACACTGTTTGTGGGTTCCGTTGTGACCCTGAATATCGCCTCACAGTAAATCTGCTATTACAGTATACGCTATTTAAAGATATCAATGCCGTGGTTTAAATCACATTTAACAACGTTCTAAAACATTATTTTAACGAAATTTATTGTAATTTAATGAAAACTGGACCAATAATCCCTCTTTACACCATTTGACTAAAGTAGTGTCCTCGTGCCCAGAAGGTGCAGTCCGACCCAACACTGAAACATGGCAGAAGGCGATATATATATATATATATGTGTGTGTGTGTGTGTGTGTGTGTGTGTGTGTGTGTGTGTGTTGGCTGTCGCTGTTCACTCACACTAGTGAAGGTAGTGATCTAAATATTGTACATAGCACCGATTCTACATCAGTGGACAAATAAGGGAGGTGGGTCACTTGAACCATACATCCCACGCACTCTATTTTTATTTGTCCGTCTTTCCTCCTCCCAGCGATATTGAGCGCCTCCGTGTTTACAATACAACATTCACCACCATCCTGAAAGCTTGACCGTCACGCCGGGACCGATCGTTAGTTTTTATCGCTCTTTGAACGCAACACTGGCAGAGTCTAAAATGAATCCACCAACAATGAATAAAGGTTAAATGTCTTCACAATGATGAAAAAAAAAATCACTGTGTAGTCCCATCGTATGAGTGGCTGATGGCACAACTATAGTGGCAATTTCTCGATGGGTTCAGAAGAGGAGAGGTATCATGGGGGCGCTATCAGCAAGGGACGTCCTCTGGTACCCCCATTATGAGGAATGTCCCCCGCCCCCCCCCATTATGCTGGAAGTTTTATTATGGCGTGTCATGACCGGTCACCTGAGGCTTTACAATCTAGTTATCTTATGTAACCATCTCTGATACAACCATACATATACACACGCACAAAAAAGAGAAAACAAACACACACACACACACACGTACAAAAACAAATCACTAAGTTTTAAATTACAAAGATTATTTAATAGATCACAGAAAGTTACACCAAGTGGGTCCCTTTATTCTAAGTTAAGTTACGCTGATTTGAATACCTACATTAGTACCTGGCAGGCAGTGATTATCCTATACATAACCACCCACGACTTGACGACTGAACACAATACTTCACGTGTCTTTAGCGACTTACCCAACTGAGTATGGTAACTGTATCACGGTTACAATATCTTAGTCACTGACATAATTATTCTGTCAACTAAGCACGATGAATTATTTAATCGACTATGATTACTTGAGCATAATAATTGGGCATTATATAATCAAGGTACCATACAACACGTGAAGGTCACACTATGTGTCTGCGGGCGGCTGTGTTATAAATAGTTACAGTAATAAACACTGTGGTGAGTCACTGGTAAGATGTGAGCAGACAAACAACAGCTGCATCAGTCTAGTACAAGAGGAAGGTTGTATACTTGACGGTGGTGGTGGAGGGTGACCAGTGGTGGAGCAAGACACGTAATATTGTGAAGCTTCGCAAAACTGATATGGATCTCTCCGTGTGACTGACACTAATTGGACGGAGGAAGAAAGGAAAAGTTTAATTGAAATTGTATTGTGCAGGGGAAGAGTGACTGACACGTGTGTACGTGTGTGTGTGTGTGAAATACATTCATGGATGATGTGTGTATAATACTGTATGTTTCATGTGTGTTAGCATACAACGGGCGGAGAAATAAGTTTTAACAAAACGATACAAAGATAAAAAGTTCAGAATGGCAAATGAGGGACAGACTGGTACAGTAATTTAACTGTCAACTGTGTGTCACTTTTACGGAAGAGGGAGGGAGGAGGGGAACACTTTATGTGGAGTTTACAATTGTTTGGTGTAGGGGAGAATAATAAGCTTTCGCACTCAAGTGTGTGCGCGTGTGCGCACACACACACACAATCAAGTTTCTTTCTACTATTGTGATCAACAGAGCCTTGGCGTTCAGCGGGTAGGGTTACTTTACCCACAGCCGATAGTGTACATTTACTAAGTGAACAAGAGATGGTGTACAGTGTACACGAAGGGAATTCAATCTCCTTTTCCACTGGGAATCGAAGCAGTAACCCCGTGCTTGCGAGCAGGACAAAATTATGTTGCCAGTGACGGCAAGAGAGGCAAATGTTCAGTTAATTTGTGGTTGGTGACTCGACGCTAGCCGAGAAGTCAACAAAGGAGAATGGTAAACTGTGGCAGCCATTATTCTCGCAGCAGTACACTAATTAATATAGTTTACATACAAGAGGTAAAGTTACCATCACACCCAGACGCTATTCACCTCCTCTTGTCAACCACATTGAAACTACATATTTTTATGAACGAGAGTGTAGGAAAATTTATGAAATATGTAAATCATCTGAAACAGTAAGTGTTCGCTAGTATTTTGACAACTGTTTCCTAGATCAATGTATCACATTCTGATAAAAAAATATGTGAATGTTCTCAAACACATTAAAATACGTTACTTCATCTTACGTCTGTAACACATCTATTGTTGTCTATAAAATATTTTACTGATACGTAGCAACAAGTACATACGCAAGTAGGTACAGTAGCTGAAACAACTATCTGTGCATACTTTGTGGGAAACAATATGAGACCAGGGACGATAAATTTTGGTATACGAGGGCTGTCACTAGTCACACGTAAAATTTCAGAGCATATCGACCCCCACCTGCACAGATAGTTGTTTTACCTACTGTACGTGTATGTGCGTGAGTGTATTAGAACTAGAAGGAGCGAAGCTTGGAAAAGTTTCAGCAGAGGCGCCCGTACAGTAGCCTTAACCATGAACAATGCCAACACAACGTTCCAGAACCTGTTTGCCTTGTGACCAATGGGGCGTGAGAGAAGTGATCACCTGGACAGTGTCATCCAATTAGCGAGACGCAGGAAACTATGCAATCCCACCTTTCCTCCAATCGGTGGGCACGACTTGGTTGACTCCAACTATGTGACATTACCATCCATGGTGAACGTGAATCTCCAGCGGCCTCATTTAAACTTTGTTAATAAGTAAACTTGTTCTACTGGCAACAAGCAATGTATGTATGCGCGCGTGTGTGTGTGTGTGTGTGTGTGTGTGTGTGTTCTGGCCTTAAAAATATTGTTGCCGTAAATGTTACTGTTGGCCTCAGAGGACAACCACCTTTAAACAGGTAGTGCCAGTATTATAGACGTTAATATAACAGACTGAGTTTCGTCTAACAAAGTTGTATATTAAAGTCATACAAGATTAAATATGATTTAATAAAAAAAGCTGGTCAATTATTTCCTCTTTCAGGGAGTAACTGTAACAGAGTACTAGTGGAAAGGTTTAACTCACAAAACACAGCCAAGTATGATCTGTGTGTGTGTGTTGGTCGATGAGTTGTAAATGATGTATGTTGAATGACTATGTTTCTGTTAAGAGATTAGTATGGTTATACAGAATGGGTCAGCCTAATATAGTGATGCCAGCCTAATACAAATGTTTATAAAAATCTCAATTTCATTCAAAAAAATTCACTTCAAAACTTTGTGCTTTTATTTATTTATTTATTTACTTATATCTATTTCATTTATTTATTATTTATTTATTTATTTACCGTGGAGTACTACACGAGCTGGGGACGCACGATAGTGGACGTGGTGTCAGTGGAGGCCTCTTTACTTCTGTCAGCAAACAAGATGAAGAAGGCAAAACTCACCCAACTTAACCCTTATGTTATGTTTGGTTGGTTAATGTAGTGTGTCTGGAGCACAGTGGGTACAGTGTTTCTCATCGACACTCCAATTGATGTATTATTACTTACCACCAGCCCACCTGAATGAACGTTTCTCTATACAATTTTAGGTCTAAAAATATAAATAAAATTGCGGAAATTCATTTTAAAACTTCATTCACTCGCAAGATTATTTTCGTTAAATAATTTGATTATGGATTCGCTACACAACTACCACCGAAAGAAAACGACATCTATCCATCTCCCTCGTTCCATCTGTCTGTCTGTCTGTCAACAACGTACAGCTCCTCCTTGTTTACAATACAACATTCACCACCACCCTGACAGTTTGACTGTCACGTCGGGACCGTCACTCAGTTTTTATTACCGTGCGAACACTGTTGGAGTTCAAACTGAATCTAGAATCACGGGAAAGGTTAGGTGCCTTTACACTTTTACAACGATGGAAAGTCACTATGCAAGTTTATGAGGCACGTGTAATGGGGGGTTCTATAAAGCTTCGAAATGGGAAGATTTAATGGGCCTCTTCTTCTAAAAGAAGCTTTTCTAGGAAGCCCATTACGAAAGGCATCCCTCACAATGCAAGTAGTCTTACTGTGTAGTGTAATGAGCAGTTACCTGAGGCTTCAAGATGGAAGGATCTCTTACACATGAACATACGCACATTGACAACCCCCCGTAAATACCTTTCATAAATCAGGGGGTGTATTCATGAAATACAACAAATTCCGCTCCAACACCAACCACAACAAAAACAAAAAACACTACTACAACAACGACTTCAATAACAACAACAAAAGTAACACTCAGACACGCCTGTAGAGTCATATACCCGCCATATTAAAGTCAGAGGACCTGTTACATCCTTCCATCTCCACACTCTCGCACGGTTCCCTTCGGTCATTATTAAAGAAGCACAGCGTCTCTGGCCTAAAAAATACGATGGATAAAACTGAGAGATCTTTTGAGTGATGCAACGAGAGGGAAAATATTGACTCAGCGCTCACCTCAGACAAAAGCTCTTCCTGGGTTTTGTTCCCGGATACCAAATTTTATTTAATTTACTGAACTTTAACCCATCATTATTAACTACAGTAAATAGAACAGTATAATGCTATCATGTATTAATATACTGTAGATGGTGGTATATTGTATAGTAATTTTCATACTAATTACAGTAGCAGTTTGTGTACAGTATGAAGTTTGTTAAAAAATATTGTCACTATTATTATATGATGCAACGTTAATTAGCAATGGTTTTTCCTTCGACTCAGGACTCAGACTCACTACATCTCATTTCTAGTAAATTATGTCAGACAGATACGAATTCTGCAGGAAGCAATGGAGCAAAACTTTCAGGTCTGGCATCTGGCGTGGGACATTGACGTCTGACCGAGTTCATTACGGTGCATACAATATTCTGTATTGTTCCAGATGCCACACGTGTATACTTTTTCTCGTGTTTCTAGACAGACAAAGATGTTTAGTTAGATATGAGACACTGTTGAAGGCGTCACCATGTATTGTGATTAACTTATCGATAATTAAGTTGGACGATTAGGTGCGTTAAACAGATAATGATACCAAAAGAAGACATGTAAATACTTTACTTTTAATTGTCCTCGACCACATTATTATTGACGTATCTTGTAACAGCATCATTATCTACTTTGAGTAAATAATAAAGGTAAATGGACCCTGTCTACACTACCATAACTACTGTTCATGACGATAATGAAGTAATTATTCCAAAAGATGATTTTAACAACTTTGACAGCTGCTAACATGTCAGAACTAGTGGGTCATGTTGCCCGTTGGTAGATGTCTTGCGTTAGGTACCTGACACCAGAGGCGGAATGAGAAACCTGGGCTGCGCTCAGTTGCGAGCTACTTCCGTTCCGGGAATTCATAGAACGTTACGGAGCAAACTGAACGGTTGTCACAACGGTTTCAAGGTTAAGCTTATCATGGCGGTACATTACCCAAAATTTTCAACACCACCACGGTCTGTAATCAGCATGAAAAACTCCATTAAAAACAAAAAGTTGTTTTTCATGCCCAAATTGCCAACGGATGTTTTCAGAATCGTCTAAAATTAAACAGTTATTTTGTTTAATGCAATGTAGTAATTATGTACATTTGAGTCTTTGTAATACTTACTGCAAGTCTGTATGTGTGCACATAATTATTGGAGGTCTGTAAATACCAAACTAGAGCCACTGCAACGATATACTTCTCCAGTCGCCATCTTTCTTGCTTATAAACATCACGGCATTACTGACCTGCCCACCTCTATAAGAACATAAGAATGAAGGAAACTGCAGCGGGCCTATTGGCCCATACTGGGCAGTCCCATTTACAGTACACCCAAGCCCTATTGCTCATATATCCATCCAACCTATGTTTGAAGCTATCCAGCGTATTCGAGTTAATGATGATATTTGGTAACTTGTTACACTCGTCCACTACTCTATTTCCAAACCAATGTTTACGTATTTCGTGCCTAAATCTAAATTTGTCTAATTTAAAACCATTGTTACGAGTTTGCTCCTGGTTGGATAGTTTGAGTAGCTTTGTAATGTCCCCTTTGTTTAGCCCCGATTTCCATTTATACACCTCTATCAGGTCGCCCCTCACTCCACGTCTCTCGAGGGAGTGCAAATTGAGATGCTTTAACCTGTCTCTGTACTCAAGGTTCCTAATGACCGGGATTAGTCTTGTCATTCTCCTCTGAATTCTTTCCAAGGATTCTATATCCATTCTGTAATACGGTGACCAGAATTGAACTGCGTAATCTAGGTGAGGTCTCACAAGCACAAGATGTAGTTTTAGGATAACCTCGCTAGTCTTGTAACTAACACTCCTTTGTATGAACCCAAGTACTTTATTAGCCTTGTTTCGAGCAAATACACATTGTTTACTTGGCTTAAGATTCCTACTTATCATTACTCCTAAATCCTTCTCGCAGTCGGATTTCTCAATAACATCGTTGTTCATCTGGTATCTGGTTTCCCTGATAACATCTCCTATACTAAGTACTTTACACGTTGAATTTCATCTGCTATTTTTCAGACCATTCGAAATTTTTTTAGATCTTCCTGTAGTTGTGCGGAGTTCTCGTCAGATATAATTACATGCCCTATTTTAGTGTCATCAACAAATTTACTTATGTTGCTGTCTACGCCGAAATCTATGTTGTTTATGTATATAATAAATAATAATGGTCCAAGTACTGAGCCTTGGGGACCTCTACTAGTGACCAGTATTTAGTGTGGATGACGTGGACACCAAATGAATAAATTATACCAACACCACCACGGAAGCTCACCACCACTTCTTCCCCGAGAAGTCCGTCAGATCACACCCAGCTGACTTACCCTGGATCACACCTCGGATCAAAAGACTTATGCAGCAGGGAGAGAGTGCCTTTTATTTCAATGACCACAACCGCTATAGGTCCCTTCGCAACCAAGTCATCCGCGAAATACGCACTGCAAAGAAGTCCCAACCAAACTTAAGGAGCTCTGTGGAGTGTGGACTAAACAATAAGACACACCCTTTCCCCTTCCCCTTAACCATCGTACTACTGCTGACGCAGCTGAGCAATCAAACAACCATTTCGCAAGTATATTCCAGACGCTCCCCCGGCTTTACACAACCAGTCTCCCTGCTTACCTACCAGCCCCCTTTCCCGACTTAGTAGAAGAATTTGAAGTAGCAAAACGTCTGGAAAACTTAAGTTAAAGTGCTCCACCACCCCCATTGACTTACCAAAGAAACTCAACAAGGAGTTCTCCCCGGATCTAGCTAAGCCCCTCTGCTCCATCATCAATGCCTCCCTCAGCCCAGCGAAATGCCCAGCTGACTGGAAGACCTCATTTGCGTCACCAGTGCCAAAGTCAACCAGCCCACAATCCTTAAATGAGCTACGACCCATTGTAATCACCCCAATACCCAGCTTAATATGTGAACGTTTCGTGTTTGACTGGACTTATGCTGATATTGCAGGCGCCATAGACCCTCAGCAATTTGGCAATATGAAAACTTCCTCCACCACTCACTGTCTTGTCAGCTTTCTCGACTACATATACCGCCATCTGGAAAAACGAAAAACGTCTGTGGCTGTCGCCTTCATTGACTTCACCAAAGCATTTGACCTAGTTGACCTCGGGTTTCGAAGAAGTCTTATACCATGGCTTACACTCTTCCTTCGTGACCGACGCCAAGCCGTACGCTTCCGAGGGGCTGTCTCCACTTTTCAGTCACTCACCTGTGGCGTCCCCCAAGGCACCAAGATGGGACCGCTCTGCTTCCTTATGTTTATCAATGATGCCCTAAGCGAAACCCCTGCTCGCTGGAAATATGTCGACGACTCCACCAATGGGATATGTGTCAACAACTCGGCTCCCGACTATACCGCCCTCTAAGATTTATTGAACAGTCTCCAAAATTGGGCCACCAACAACCACATCACCATCAACCATACCAAGACCATGATTGGTTATGCACATCAACCTCTGCTCCGACGTTGTCCCACCCCCTTCCGTTACTTTAGGCCCCAACAAACTCCAGGTTGTAGACTCCCACTAAGCTCCTCGGCATCACTATAGATAACAATCTAAATTGGAAAACAAACGTCAGTGAAATAGTCAAATCCTCCAATTTCCGTCTCCACCTCCTCCACCCCTCCACCGACTCAAGTCCCTCGGAGTTCCTGCGCCCGAGCTCCTCAGTGTTTACTCAACATCCATAATTTCCAAGCTTACCTATGCCTCCCCTGCCTGGACTTCCTCCATAAATGCCAATTATGCCACACAACGTAAATACCTAGAAAAAGTGCAAAAGAGAGCAAGCAAGATTATTCTCTCCCCTTCCTACTCCACATATCAAGAAGCGCTCAACACACTGACCCTTTCGGCTCTCTCTGACCATCACCACGACTTCATGTGCAAATTTGGTGAGAAGCTTCTGCACCATTCTCGACATCGGTCGACAGCAACCTAGGCAAGCCTGTTGGCACTTACCCCAACCTCTTCCACTGGGCTATTAACAAAATCCCGCCAAAATGACAAATTTGTTTTGGAAGGAGTGGAATCAGTGCTGAACAATGATGAACAGTATTTAAGCCAGTGAAATCAACACTAAACAGTATCAGCTTCGATTCGTTAACCTTCACACCCATCAGTAAGGTCCGAAGAAACTCAGAGACACCGCCTCTGGGAACCTACCATCATCATCTGACGAGGCGGTACAGTGTTAATCAGTCCTCTCTAGGGACCACCTTCGGTCGGCTTTACACCTGACTGTGAGGTATTACACCACCACTTGGCACAGAGCGAGTTACTGACACCACACCACACGGTGTCTCCATGACACTGCGACAATGATCGAGTTGCTATGATGCCATGTGAAGTACTCCTGTCAACACCTATGGACGAGTTACTGCACCACTTGGCCTACGTAAACTTAAACAGAAAAGCAAGAGACCAGCCCCTACCATCAACTGTAAACTATAATTTTTATGTTCAAAGACAGACAGACGAGACAGATAGACAAACAGAAAGACAGGTAGATAAAAAAAATAGCACACACACATTGGATCTAAACAACACCAGAGGTACAACTGCTGATCAGCTGATGTGTTTAGTGAAGGGAGACATTGCTGGTAAGCCGCGCGGTGACTCGCTACACTTACCCGTCAATATTGATGATCGCGTATGTTCTGTCAACACTGGACATTCACTGTCAACAATGGATCTACTGTACATATAGCTGAATATTGTATGTGTATTTTACAAAGTGTGTCTGTAATTGTTGGGCACAGTATTGTGTTTAACACGGAGTCTGTGTCACTGGGTTTTCAAAAGCAAAATATTAGTGTATAATTTCTATTTATGAACTTGTTACGAAGTCAAATAGAAATTATTATTCATAAGTCCTGTTCTCAAATAAATATTGTGATTGGCAAAAATATAGTGTTTCGTTTCACTGATCAAAACAAACGATAACAATACTGTTTTTAGCAGCTGTGTCGAACTGTAATGGCCTTTTTGATATATGGTAAATGTTCATTTAAAAGTTCTCATATATATATATATATATATATATATATATATATATATATATATATATATATATATATATATATATATATATATATATATATATATATATATATATATATTGCAATAATACTGTGCATCAATTACTCATGCACTGAATAAAGGGAAATCTTACGAAGTAAAAGTATATTTTTTTACCCATTAAAAGATGATGTTATAATTACTTAGCATGGTCAACCTGTCAGTCTCTCAGTTCTTCGATATTTATATGAAAACTCTTAAAATTTACCAACCCTTTAGTCTCCCAACTCCTTACTCTCAACTTTAATTTTTTTGTTTTGTTAAATTTTTCAAAACAAAATTATTGATTTCGGTATCAATCAAATCAGCCATGGGAAGATATTCAGCGTAGCATCACCCCCTTTAATGAATGACTTGTTTATGAATATACAAAGAAAACTGAAGGATTTTCTTCTTTTAACTGATTCGCTGCAATAACATTGGACGACACAGTAGAAGCAAATCTTACGTTATGACAAAATGGTCGACACTGTACCCAATGTGTTACAAACTTATTAAGAATGTCCGGTTTCAAATTCATGGATCGTAATGTCTTACTACAAATGGAAAAATTTAAACTGAGACGGCAAGGGCCATGTTAGCTCACCGACTGATTTATATATCAGTAATTTACAAATCGTCCGACCACTGTAATATGTATCATGCGAGTAATTAATTAATTTATTTACACTTTTTTGAGAGAAGAAAATAATACTTTTATTAATGACATGTTTGTTACCTGCTTATGAAAAACGGTAATAATTTCTTCTGTGGAAAACTTCATTCACGAAAGAAATTATATTCAACAAAGCGGGTGAAAACTTTACTAAGGAACACCTGGCCCACCTGATTACCAGAACGATGTAAATTGTTTATAGTTCAAACATGATAATGACACTGTGATGGCTGCTTACCATGAACGCTTTAAGATGAAACTGTAGCAGATAAATAAACACCCTGGCATCCCTGCACTACCTCGCTAACTCTCACGGACACAAACATTCTCTCATAGTATCCATTAATTGGTGAAACAGAATCAACCTATCGGATATCTGTCATTAATTGAAATTAGAGTCCGCTCCCTTGATCATTATCCATTTTCAATTAATATAAAGTTATGTATGTCTCCTTCAACCTATATTAACGTTATTACCTTCTCAACTTTTTTTACCTTACGAATATATACAGTAAGATAAACCTTTTGAAGATGAATATAAAACTACCGTTTTACTACACAGAAAGCATATTCCCCTTTTCTAGACAAATAGATATTGTGTACCCAAATTAAAATTAGATATATCGTAGTTCCTGAATATAGGATTTTAGTCATATACTGCCGCACGCAATTACTGCGCTTCAACAGCTAAGGTCTTTAAGCGCCTAACAAGGTTAGGAATTATACTTCCATCAACAATTAAAAATTATGAGACAAAACTCTCAAGGTTAAACAAAGCAGAACCTAGATTCCCTTCGTAGTGCGGATAACCAAAACTAGACAGCAGCTCACTTAAATCCATTCAAAGCCTTGTCGCAGCCCATAGGTGTTTCAGGTTTGTCAAGTGACTTGGTTCGCGGGTGTACCATTGTCAGTCGACTACCGAGTGAAGCTGGACTGTGGAGCCACCCACCTTGTGACGCTGGTGGAAGTTGATGGCGTTGTTATGGTAATCTCCTTACAGGGTGAACCATGACATCATACTCCTGCAGCAACACACCTGAGGGCGGTCACGTCCTCCCGGGGCATACCACTAGGACAAAACACCTGCAACATAACATAGCACTAGATTAATGAGGGTCATGGCATAACTTCACAGTATATACGAAGTAATAAAACATTAACATTTAAAATTGGAATAGAGTACAACAATATCCCTCCCAATAACAAGATAAACAGTAACAATAGCTGCCTTCAGAGCTCTCCCCGCTCCAACTTGGTATCATAGCTGTAAGTATTCAATTACTATACACTAAGTCATGTAGCAGTAATGTTTAGGTAACTATCTCCAATATCCCTTATTACTGATAACTTGTGTTGACAATACCAAGCACCTCACGTAAATACTGTGCAATCACCCATTACTGTGTCTAGCCTCACGAGAAATAAAAATTCACACTGACATGAAAACTCCCACATCTATTACTGAAGTTCATCCATTTTCGAAACCAAAATCAACTTGTTCAGTGGACGACATTTCCTTTAACGTCTTATTTTTTTTCAGTCAATGACAATAAAAGCTTACAAATATTTGGTTTCGAGTTATCTTGTTATACAAGTTTATTACTTTTTTGAGATTCTGGTGAGGGCAGGCGTAGTAAACTCAAAATTTAGTGTCATCTACAACGGTTTAAAACTACAATAATCATCCTACTTTTAGTTTACTCGCCAACTTGAAATTTCGACTGGAACTTAAACTTCCAGATTGTAGCAGCTAAGGTTGACAAATATAAAAAAAAAATTGTACGGGGAACTTCTCTATTAATCATTTTTTTTAATTCCAAGCGAAAACATCAAAAACAAATTAGTCTATCAAATTAAAATATAAATGAAATAAAACGGTAAACTAGAAGACAAACAAGCAAGAAGGATACCGTATAAATAAACTATAAAAGTAAAGGTGTAGAAGAGGCCGCCACTTTATTACTTGGAATTTTTTTGTGGTTGGATCTTTACTGGTACGTTCATTTTAATGCATAGAATGCAAATTCAGTGGGGGGAGGGAGTTATGGAAAGGCGAGGGCAGATTTACGAAAATAACATTTTATATCTCCATACGAAGCCTCGCGGTCTTGTCAACAACTCTTGTCCCGGGAGACAACAGCCCTAAATAAATTCAGGCAACTGACAACACAAACAAAACTTCATCAAACTAACTTAACCTGAATAAAACAACAGTCTAAGAACCTTAAGTTTGGTTAGGTCAAGTTAGGTTGGTTAGATTAGGTTCGGTTAGGTACTCAATGAGTACCAAAAAGTACCAAAGAAGTTGTAACGTCATCACCGGGGGGGGGGGGTTACGATTAAAGAAAGGAGGGTAGGGTTGGGTTAGGTTAGTAGTCCATGTTAAAACGTCATCCCGGGGGTGGTGGCGGGGTGAACAAGACCAACGGAGGGAGGGAGGTACGAGCATCTGAGGTTTTATTGATATTTGAAACAAGGAACCATTTTTTTCCATACTTTTGTCCTAAGTGGTTCATAATTACACGCGTTGTTGTAAACTATACTTAGTGGTAATATGAAATAAAGAGTCATCGGATTATCAGGCTGTATTAAGTTTATTTGTTTGAGTATTATCGTCTGCATTCATTAACTTGACCTCCAGCCAGCAACACGAGCGTTAACAATCATGGCAGTTCCCTTCGTATTGACAACTGCAAAGCTATTCACCGAATTCAATCTCATTTTCACATTGCATTTTACATTTACCTTTCCTTTCCACAAGCTGTACTCCCGTGTTTCCGAGGATCACATTCACGTCAGACCTTCACTCCGCTAAGGTGGCCAGACTAATGTCCAAAGTTTGTCTCGGTTACTCGTTCTATGTGAAACCACTCGTGAATATGAAAGCAGTGTCAAACCCATGAAACTGTCCACCCAAACACTGTCTTATCATATTATTTTGATGGATTATTTTGTTCCGTTATTACATAATTTGGCCAAGGCAATATGCGGTACATATCTGAATAAAATTGTAAACTGTTACATATAAACAATAGCACTATAGGGCGTATACTTCTAGCATCGTACAAATCAAACATGAATCAGTGTATTTGGAACTCCCGAAGCCTTAGTATCAAAGAATGAGTCCACACGTCATCAGTTTGTCAGTGCAATGCCTCTGGCCTCGAGTAACTTTATTACGTTATTTTACTGTTTAAACTTATCTCAGTAACACGTGAAATACTGGCACAATTATTTATTTTATTACTCTCGAACATTGTGAATAATGGTGATAAATGCATTGTAGGTGAATCTGTTTACGCACATAATGACAACTCAACAAATCCCAACAGTTTTCAAATAGGTAAGATGGATAACTGAGTTTTTATTGGCGGCTGTAGTGACCTGTGTACAAAAGTCTTGCTGTATAACAAGGTTCATGATAAAGTTGACAAAGACATAGTCTTTTGTTGATAGAATAAGCACAATGAATAATAAGCCAGCGTTATTAGCACCGGGACCCACACAGCTGACATGTCTGACTCAGTATGTCAACTGGGTAATTCTTTATTACATGAAGGTTTCTGTTAAGAAAATATGATTTTTTATCACATTATAATCAGTCGACGAAAAAACAACACCACAAGTTTGTGAAAAGAACCCTGTATAAATGTTAACCGCTGTTTATATTGTTGCAGAGAAACGAAACTGTCAAGTTTTGTGTTATTCGCTTGAAGTAAAACTTATTTAAAGCTTTATGAGAAGAGAAAAAATGTGTGATTATTAACTATCAGTATAATTATCATGCACATGGGTTGCAAACATGTGGAATTAGTGAAAATATGGTTTTAAAACTTGAAGTGTTTGACACGGCTAAATAATTTCTGTAAGTAGAAGGAAGGAACTAACATGAACAACGAGTTTTAAGAGTCCAAGGTTAATTTACGCTTCGTTGGTTCGTTTCGTCTACTGCCTGGAGAATCCTGTACCAGCCTCCCAGTACTGAAGCAAACAGGCAGGGAACTCGTGTAGTTGTTTTGGTTTAATTGAACCGAAGGTGGTTAAAAAAAAAAAACAGGGTCCACCATTCTTTATGAGTTCTTCAAATTCGTAATATATTTTTTTCGTCATCAGACATCGTGTCCATCTTTACTAGATTATGAGAAATGTTTATATTATCATAACTTATCTACAGTGTGTATACACAAGTAAGTAAGTTTACATTGTTAAAACTAATACAGCCAACACTCTTCACTTCCTTTTGTGTTTTACAAAGTATACTACAGTATACTGGTGTCTAGCCTGGCGCCTGGTGTCTAGCCGATGCTGATGTTGTTGTTATTTTCCTGAAGTGTTTGATGTTGCAATATTGGTCAAGAGCCTCGCAACACTACCTGTCATGTTTGGTCTGTAGTCAACCTTGTCTACGGCGTCAATCAGCGAGCAGGTGCGACGCGCGTCACCTGATATCAATCAATCAATCATTCGCGTCGAGAACCTTCATTGTGTCCGATGGCAGCCACCATGTGTACCTGTATTACTGGTGCAGCTGTGTGCGTGTGTGTGTGTGTGTGTGTGTGTGTGTGTGTGTGTGTGTGTGTGTGTGTGTGTGTGTGTGTGTGTGTGTGTGCTGCAATTACCTTAGCCTTACCATTCTATATTTCTATTATCTTATAAAAAGAGTATTATCGCGTCGAACTATGCTGTAACATTTGACTTTGCCAATAAGTGTTAAAGGTCAACTCTGTTACTTCTGCTTCGTTTCACTCTCGTCATCCTATGAGAACTGTCAATATTACCACATTGAAACATTACGTAATTAGTATAATCCATTAAGGAATTACGCAAGTGACTGGTTAAATGATCGACCCATGGTTGTAATTAATGTTTCTAAATCTATCAATTCCCTTCAACGTACAGCAGTCATTAAGGTGAATACCCAATTATCACACATTAACGTGGGGAATGAGATGACCAGGAATTCCAATGGTAAAAAAAAAGTTATATTATCTTAATTGGGTGACCGCGTGAGTGGTTAAACTGTTATTGGCAATATCTCGGTCATTACAGAGTGGTGTAGCATAAATATCCCGGGGCGGGGCGGGTCAGCAGTGTGATTGCGGCTACAGACCTAACTAAAACACTAACATTTCCAGGCGAAATTTATATCCAGTTTAAAAATTTCAATTAATGGGGAGTGACTATTTCCTCCCAAAAATGATTCACACTGAGCAATGAATTGTTTGTGCAGTAAATCACAATGAGGAACATGAAAATGTATTTAAATGAAAGATAAATATACACATTTGCAGATTTTTTTTTTTATTGATTACTGATTTTCCTAAAGGGCAAATGCTTTAAAAGGTAACTGAAATGTGACTACTATAAGATAAACTATGTTCCAAGTACTGATGTTATGGTCTTCATAGCACAGTGGACTGCAACACTGGCTTAACATCGATTAGCGCTGTGTTGAAGACCTAAACAAAATAGCATTGTTTTACAGAAAAAACAAAATGCCGGTTAGTTGTCTAGCGGCTGAGACCTGTGTGATGATGTTGTCTCGTGAATATCTAAAGCCAGAGAGGAGCACAAAAGGTGGATAAGGCTCTTGAATATACTGTGGATGGAGAAGAAAAGAGAGCGGAGAGTTGAGAAAAAATATGACGGGAAATTCGAGCGAAAATAAGTAATATTAACGTGCTATTGCATTTATGAGGTCAAGTGACAACAAGCAAATATTACGACAGGAACAATTTATTCTGGAAGATGACTCAAAGAGTGTTGGTGGTGTAGCGGTTATAGCACCTCTCTGTGTTCGATCACCGGCCGAAGTCGTGGTACAAAGTCTTCACATTTCTCCTACACTTTTACTCTTCTACTTAACGCTTCAGGCATTACAAAATGTGCCAGACACCAGGTGTTGTGGGGCTGCCTGCTGAGGTGTTGTGATGCCCATGTTGTTCTCCTCCGGGATTGTCACCTCCATCACAACACAACCAGTTCCCATCAAAATTATAATTTTACATCCACAACTTCTCAACTTCTCTATTTAAGCTGAGTGATCGGAAATATTGACTCTTGCATTTTTCAGCCACTTGTGACGGTAGAAAATCCAGAGAGTATTTGGGGATTACCAATTAGTGTTGAGTCTAATAAGGTCACACTAAAATGAGGCCAGTGTTTGAGAACTATTTATAGAACCGTGGTTTAAAAATATGTTCTTGAGACAACGACCTCTGCCTTCATAACTCCTCAAGCACCAAACACCTCAAGTGCAGGTCCCTTTATAATTATCTTGTGTAGAATATTGTTTTCCAATTCCTAATAAACGGAATCTTCCTTCCGTGTTTTACTCAAAACCTCTTCGTCTTGTTTTAAAACTACATCTGAGTCATATGTATTTTTCTCTATTACTTACTACATTCTTTCTCTTCCTCCAAACGTCAGAAGCTCCAATTTCCCGGTGCAGGAGACAGCGTGTTGGTGTTGTATTAGCCGCGCTTCAACATCTCCTGTTTGTAAAACTCTGACAGCTTCAGTAAACATTTTCCTCGGTAGTCGCTGAACCACCACACAAACTGGTTGTTGACCCAAATATTCACTCCAGTCTTTCCCCACTCTCTCTCTCCTGCTTGCCTCCACCTGTCTCTCACATCACCTCTCCCTCACTCCATCCATCACCCTCACATCTTGTCAATTTCTTTTTCGTCCCCTTAATCCTGAATCTCTCATAACTTCCAGTCCTCTCACTTTCCTTATTCATTATCTTCTCATTGACTCATTTACTTTTCTCCTCATTCTTCACCTTTAGCTCCCCTTTCTGCCAGTCCTTATTTTTCCTCTTCTATCTTCCAACAATTGTCACACTCGACAGCCAGTAAAATATTTCACTCAAATTACAAATTACGAAATATATATTCTTCGTTTTTGTGTATCACAATAATTCTTTTATCATTTATTTTATTTCCTATTTTTTGTCCTAAATTGCCTTCGTTTTGATCATTATATCCATAATCCGTCTTACCTTCACTCCTTAACTTACTTTGTCGTTCAAATGTTATTTCCTTATCCACCAGCCGCCCTCCTCCCCGTCACACTACCGATTTTTGCCTTTCAAACATCTTCTGTTCTTCCCATCCATTGTTATCATCTTCGTTTCCCTTCAGTTAACAGTACTTGTCAGGAAGACATAGGGATGTGTGTAGATAATATTGAGACTCGTCCGATTAATTCTTAAAATTCAATAGAAACTTTTACTAAACAAAGACAGTTTTCTTTTAGTTTTTTATATAAATGGATGGAATGCAGGATATGTATGTTATATATCAACAAGAACATAACATACTAGTCAGAAACAAAGTAACGAAATAGAGTTGTGGAGGTTCAGGACTGGCTGGGCCCCGCGAGACTATACTGGTTAGACTTTACAAGCATCAATTCTTCAAACCATTTTACCCAACAACAGGATTAGTGACTGTGATTCCTGTTGTCATGTTAAACTGACCTGACCTTACCACCCAAGCTGAGGACAATCAGGATTAGTAAAGTGTGAACAAATACTGCAAATACAACAATCGAATACAAATAAAATTCAAATACGGAAACTGACAGTACATTATATATAGTAAATTCACGTACAAATACAAAACGTGTGTGTGTGTGTGTAATAATAATAATAATAATAATCAACGGTTTAATGAAAAAATTCTGCAGCCCGAAGGCTGGAAATATATATTGGACATAAATGACTTATTACATACATTGGTGGTTTAACAAAAGCCTTCATTAGAGAAAGGTAAAGGAACATACAGTGAACATACAGATTAATGTAGGTGTTGAACAGCAAACTCGTAGTGTAGTAACTCCCTCCCAGATGGTGTTAGGAGGAACTCACGTGGTGTAGTAGTTCCCTCAGATGGTGTTATGAGGGACCTGGCGTGGTGTAGTAATTCCCTCACAGATGGTGTTATGAGGGGCCTCACGTGGTGTATGTCACGTGGTGTAGTAACTCCCTCACAGATGGTGTTATGAGGGGCATCACGTGGTGTAGTAGTTCCCTCACAGATGGTGTTATGAGGGGCCTGACGTGGTGTAGTAATTCCCTCACAGATGGTGTGATGAGGGACTTGACGTGGTGTAGTAATTCCCTCACATATGGTGTTATGAGGGACATGTGGTGTAGTAATTCCCTCACAGATGGTGTTATATGAGTGAGGTTTGGTCCCAGGCCTTCCTATCGTAGACGGATTAACACATCGGTGGATGTTGTTGGGTCTCACGGGCCGTTATCACTGGGTACCTGGGACCTCACTGTGTGAAGGTTAACTTGGGTACGACTGTTACTGTTGAGTTGTTCTCACTGACTTAAGCACTGTTCACCACTGTTCATCTCTGTTTAACACTGGTTCCGTTCCTTTCCGAAATGAAATTGTAACTTCTGGCGAGAACTTGTTGATATTCCGGTGGGGAGGAGGGTTCAGGGGAGGGGGTTGGTATGGGCCAACTTAACAGTTGACCTGGCTGCTCCGTGTGTGTGTGTAATAATAATAATAATAATAATAATAATAATAATAATAATAATAATAATAATAATAACAATAATAATAATAATAGTAATAATAATAATAATTAACGGTTTATTGAAAGAGCATGGCAGCCGGAAGACTGAAAATATACAGTTATATAATTGGGGAATGGGTCTCTTGATTTACAGATGATATACAGGTAACATAAGTGATACAAATACGATATATATTAATTAGGTGTTGATAATTTTTACAATGGTTGCGACTGGGCAGCTGGGCTGTACTTATAGAAATCATTTCGTGCTCGTATGGGCTGGATGCGGTTGGGCAGGTGTGTGGCCACGTGGACAGGACAGTAGCTTGGGGCAATACAGGTGTGCTCCATCCTTCAGGTTAGGTCAGATGAAGCCGTGAGGTCATAAGAACATGAGAACATAAGAAAATAAGGAGTCTGCAATAGACTGGTTAGACTGTGCATGGCAGCTCCTGTCGAGAGTTACTACCACTCTCTATCAATCAAAATCTATCTAGCCTCCTTTTAAAACTTTCCAGCGTTCCAGCACTTACTACAAAGTTGCTAAGCTTGTTCCACTCGTCCACCACCCTATTTGTGAACCAGTTCCTTCCTATCTCCCTCCTAAACCTAAACTTATCCAACTTAAATCCGTTGCTACGAGTCCTATCCTGCTCGGATATTATAAGAACTTTATCTATATCCCCTTTATTGATTCCTTTCTCCCACTTAAATACTTCTATTATATCTCCCCGCACTCGTCTTTCTAGGGAATGCAAGTTTAGTTTCTTTAACCTATCTTGATATGGAAGGTTTCTAAGTCCCGGAATCATTTTCGTCATTCTTCGCTGCACCGACTCCAGTGAATTGATATCCATTCTATAATAAGGGCACCAGAACTGAACTGCATAATCGAGGTGCGGCCTGACTAGCGCAAGATATAGTTGCAATAAGACCTCTGCACTCTTATTACTTACACTTCTAGATATAAAACCTAATACTCTGTTTGCCTTATTTCGAATATTAACGCACTGTTTTCTAGGCCGTAGGTCCGGGCTTACAAGCACCCCTAAGTCTCTTTCACAAGTCGACTTCTCTAGGTTGATGTTGTTAGGGCTGTATACATTGACAGTATTTGTTCTTCCAATATTAAGTATGCCGCACTTGCTGGTGTTGAATTTCATTTGCCATTTTTCTGACCACTCCTGCAGTTTATTTAAATCTTCCTGTAGTGCATTTGCATCCTGCCCTGAATTAATCTGCCGCCCTAATTTGGTGTCATCCGCAAACTTGCTTATGTCACTGCTGATCCCAGTATCTAGATCGTTTATGTAGAATATGAACAAGAGTGGGCCTAGTACTGACCCCTGGCGAACCCCACTGGTTACACAGCCCCACTCAAATTTAACACCATGTACGCTGACCCTCTGCGTTCTATCGGTGAGCCATGATTTTATCCAATTTAAAACTTTCCCCTCGATACCATGAGCCTTGTAATTTTCATCGTTATCTACTACCTCGAAGACTTTCCTAAAAAACGTCAGCAGATTTGTTAGACAAGATTTTCCCTTTGTAAACCCATGTTGAGAGTCGTAGATTAATTTGCTTCTCTCTAAATGCGATCGGATGCTATTTGCTATAATTGATTCAAGAAATTTCCCCACTACTGACGTCAAACTGATCGGCCGGTAATTTGACGCTGATGCTCTGTCTCCCTTTTTGAATATGGGTACTACATTTGCCTGTGTCCACAAGTCTGGCACAACTCCCGTGTCTAATGATTTTGTAAACAAATTTACAAGGGGTCCGCTAATCTGTTCCCTACACTCTTTCAAGACTCGAGGGAAAATTTCATCCGGCCCTGGGGATTTTGTCTTCTTTAATTTATTTATCTTTTTAAGAACATCCTCTTTTCTGATAGTGATATTCTTTAATTTCTCTTCTTCATTTCCCCTAAATATCAGTTCCACCTCTGGAATTTCCTCGTGAATTTCTTCTGTGAAAACTGATAAAAAGTAGCTGATTAATGCTTTGCTTATTTCTTCACTGTCATCGATCACTTCTCCCCTCCCTGACTTTAAAGGCCCAACTTTGTCCTTGACCTTTGTTCTATATACCTGGAAAAATCCCTTGGGATTCGCCTTGGATTCTCTTGCTATCCTAATTTCATAGTCTCTCTTTGCCATCCTTACATTTTTCTTAACATTCCTAAATAGTTCATTATACCTATTTCTGAGCTGCTCCTCCCCTCCCTTTATTTTCTTATAAATTCCTTTCTTTATTCCTATGTCATGTTTAAGTTTTCTGGTCATCCACCTTGGCTCATTCTTATTTGACCTAATTTTTCTGTATGGTATATATTGTTCTTGTGCTTTACGTAGTATACAAGTGAATATATTATAGTTATGATCAATTGTGGTGTCACATGTGACCTCACCTGTTCCTACCGAGGGACTGACCCGACTGTTCCCAGGTGACCTCACCTAGGTACCTTCTTAACCCCTGATAATCCGCCAATCGAAAGTTTGGGACTCTGACCATATTGTCATTGTTTTTCGTTTCCCAATTTAGGGTGAACCTGATTTCTCTGTGATCGCTGTTACCTAGTTCTTCCCCTACTGTGATATCTCTGATAATATTTTCTTTATTTGTTAATACTAGGTCTAATATATTGTCACCTCTAGTAGGTTCTGTAATTAGTTGTTTCAAAAAATTGTCCTGTACTGCATCTAGGAAGTCTTCAGATTCATAGTCACCTACAATGTTGTCCCAGTCAATATTTCTGAAGTTGAAATCACCCATAATTCACAGGTTGTTATATTTTGCTGCCCTACTCATTTCCTGCCATATGGGCAGAGCTGCTTCTTTCCCAAGACTTGGGGGGCCTGTAAATCACTCCCATAATTAGTTTTTCTCTTCCTTCCGTAATTTCTACCCATACAGACTCGGTTCCTATTTCACCCTTTATTTTTACAACGAAGAGTGCGACCCCTCCCCCCTTCCTACCTTACCTGTCCTTGTGAAAAAGGATGTACCCTTCTATGTAGTACTCTGATAAAAAAATTTTGCTCGCCAGATTCATCCAAGTTTCGGTGATTGCTATGACGTCTACATTCTCGGTACATACAACCGCTCTCAGCAAGTCTATTTTATTTCTAACGCTCCTACTGTTTGTATAGTATATATTTAAACCTACCCTTCCTTGGTCCTGTTTCGCCCCTTGTCCTGAGTAACCAATTTTACTTCCCAGGACCTGCTTGTTTTTTGACTCCCACTTACCCCAACCTCTCTCTACTGGCGAAACCCCCCCCCCCTTTGGAATGACAATTTCACGCTCCAGGGAGGCAGACAACGTCTTTACCCCCGCACGAGACAAGTGTACTCCATCACGACTGTACAGGTAGTCGTTGCCATAGAATGGTTGCCAGTATCAATGAATGCCCAACCATTGTTTGCACAATGTTTTTTCCAGTCGGCAATTATAGCAGTTGCCCTGGACAGCCATTCACGACCAACCCCTCTTCTAGGCAAGACACCACATACTATCGGGATCCCTCCCCTATCTCTAACCTTCCCCAGCGCCTCCCTATACCTCTTAAAAAGTTCCTCACTCCTAACCTTTCCTATGTCGTACCTCCTACACTAAGACACACTACTGGATTGGTACCCTCCCCTGACAAAACCCTCTTAATTTACTTTAATATTCAGGTTCTAGGCGTAACCAAACAAAAAAGTGAAGTAAATCAAAAGAGAATAAAAATAAATAAAGTAAACCTTTAAGAATTTAATTTAATTAAATATTAACAAAATAAAGAGCCCCGTAGGCTGTCACAACAAATTGATTCACTATCGAAACCTTTAAGACATAAATGATACTAGAACATCGAATCATCAAAAGAATAAAAATAAAGCATTGGATTACGTTAACACTGCATAAACATATTCATAACTAACACTGAAATTAACTATCGTGAACCAACACTGAATTCCTTAAATTTAACTAAGCAAACACTGATGGACACATAAGAGACATAAATAGGTACTCACATAGATATACCACATTGGTGGCGACAGGAACAACACAGAAATAAAATGAAGTATAAGTAACAGGTGACAGGTGTCACTCAAAACAACGTCAACTGAAGGACAAGAGGACTGGACTGAACTCTGTCTACAGGTGGAGTGCTATATATAGGGTCAGTTCCCGCCAGTGCGACAGGCCGGTGAAACATGAGTCGTTTAACGATGCAGATGGTCGTTAGAGAAACAAAGAATGCTTGTTACAATACTAAATGAAGAAATAAGATGGGCTTGAACAAATAATAACAGTTAAAACCTTAACAGCACAGGGTAAGGTGACTAGATTATATAATAGTAAATATAACACATCATTACAGGAATAATATGGAACAACATGGAAGTATGTTATATAAAAAAAAATAGAAAAATAGGACAAGGTCGTAACACCTCTCACCATAGTCCTACGTTTCCTATCTCTTGCATAAAAAGTCCTATCTAAAGACCTCACCTGGCTGTCCCCAGCTACCACGATCTTACCACAGTCAGGTCAGGCTATTTCAGATCCAGCCACACTCAGTATTGTATTGCTGTGTTTTTGTGCTTTTCCTTGGAGTGCACAATAGGAACACTGTTTGGTAGTCAATTGTTCACTGATCACTTGAATGTTTTGCTGAATAAATCCCGGTGTAGTAAGGCTGGTAGGGCGTTGGGATATAGCAGGGGGAGGGGGGGGCAAACAGACTAGGCCTGGCTGCTCAAACTGGGAGCGCCTTCAGGGCACGTCTTGTCTCCCTGGTGGTTGACAAGTGTGTGTGTGTGTGTGTTTGGCAGTAGTAGTAGTCCGCAATGTATTTTACTATTCAGATGCCATCCATAATTAAGAACACCTGGAATAAACAGAAATATTCCTAAATAACATTATTTTTTTTATTATTTGCAACCGACGAAAATATTGTTATGAGAAGTGTATAGAAGTAATAATAATGTTGTACTCTGGGTTGACCAAGTACTTTACTCAAGCAAAATACTGAACAAAATGCGTCAGTTTAAGCGACAGTACCCAGGTATAGCAGCCAGTTTACCTAAGGCACTGTCAGCATCGGATGTAATAACCTCCTTTTTTTCAGCGAGAAGCAACGACATAACTTGATATTAACTCCACTAACTGTGTTCATTATACTAATTTGGAAAACTGGATCACGTGAAATAAAAGAGCTATCAAACAGGATTTCTGTGTCGTTATCGTCGACTGTTCTCTCGGGGTTTGATTAGTTCATTTTACACCAGGTATTTTCTACATATCTGTTATGTAATAAAGGTGTGTGTCATTACCTGGCCAGATGATACACGCGTAGCAACATTTACTAGCATGTGTCAGTGTTTGTTACATATTATTCCATGGTGTGACAGTCACTGGATACAAACAAGAATAACAACACAAATAACACCGACTCCGTGAAAAATGATCTTGGTGTAGCCATTACGAACAACAGTAATAGTAACATAGACAGACTCGTGGATGCTTCTGTGTATGAATATAACGATATCATAAATGTATATGTTCACAACAATATATATGCCTGGCATCACAGGGCTACGGACAAGAAGAAAGATGTACAATAACTCATATTGTGATAAGATGGAGCAACAAATATTAACATAGCAAAGAGTGAAATATTGACCATAGAACCGTCCAGACCATTTCCCACTGATGTTACCTCCAACGCTCCCAAGTTCTTGTTTGGTAATACTATAAAAACAAGAAGAGAAGGATATATGAGGAGTGAACGCACGGTTATACCCTTATCCCGATGCGACAATCAACATAGGGATGATCCAATTCTATGTTCATATGTGACAATCAGCGTACTCTTAACACAATTCTATGTTCATACGTGACACAGTATATCCATGACATGTCTAGCGGCACAATACATGTTAATATTCCCTCCTTTCACTCGAAGACCTGGACTGTGAGCCTGGGAGGTGATAAGACACATTCAAAGGATGCTTTTGGTGTTGTCGACGTGAGCAGAAATATGAAGTGACAGAAAGAGGCGATCTTGTTACCTGTAAATCCTGGAGCTTTGTTGTAGGTGAGAGGATGTGTGATGGTCGACGAGGAGTGAAGCTGAAGGAAGGTGTTAGTGTAGATAGAGGAAAAAATAAAAAAAAATAAGAAAAACACGAGCCAGAATGAATATTACCACAACTCAATGAGGTCAAACCTCCCTATGAGAAGACGGAAAAACGATAAATGATATTTGTTTCGATAAAATTAATTTATCAAAACACCAAACGTGCTGTAATAACACCCACATTATTTTCCTCTTCCTTAATATGTGCAATATTTCTCCAATCAAAGGATAGAACGTAATTCACGGTTTCCACGAACGCGAAATTGTCCTTGATGAACAGAGTGAGAGATGGTGTAGGGTAGGTGATGGAGAGAGTAAGTGAAGTTAAGGACTATCTTAAAACGAACTGATAATTGTTTTAACTGTTACAAATCGAAAAATTAAAACAAATAATGAGACTCTAAATACTGTTAAATCAAATGTGTACAGTTTGAGTAAAGTATTTTGGCAGGACCTACACAAAAGCCGAACATATTTACTGCAAAAGCAA
Source organism: Homarus americanus (assembly GCF_018991925.1). Taxonomy (NCBI): domain Eukaryota; kingdom Metazoa; phylum Arthropoda; class Malacostraca; order Decapoda; family Nephropidae; genus Homarus; species Homarus americanus. The sequence goes on from NW_024712913.1 coordinate 2,987,198, forward strand.
ACTAGTCTCAGAGCAGAAATACGTGAATTATGAACTAAATTAGTTAACTGGGGACCTAGACTGTTGACGGTCGGGTGGGACAGTCATAACTCATTTCCCAGCAGCAGTAATAATGATCATGAACTTCCTGCTGTTTGTAATTCATTGCACGCCCGCAACGCCTGACATTACATATAGTGTGTTTCTCTTCATAAACGCACACTCAGACAAACTTGCAGTAATTTATTAATGTGTGTCTGTGTGACAAAGAAGAAATGAACATACATTAGAAGAAGCAACTAATGAATAATTCCAATATCTTACAAAGAACTTCATAAAAGATAATGAATTCATACAAAACATGTGTGTATTTGTGACAACAGTGTGAACTGAGTAAAAAACAAAATGCTTAAGCTTTAAGAAAAAGTTGAGATACGCAAAAGACCCGCTAAGGTGAGCTGTATTATGATGGCTTTCATAAAATTAATAAAAATAAATATATTGAAATTTATTTACGTCAAGGCTGACTAGATATATACAACAGCAAATTCCCGACAATTAAAACTTATGCTTTATAATTTCTATTTATATTGAACGAGGAATTTAACGAGGATTTTCAGCATTTTTTAAACTGTTGTCCACAACGGAACAAAATTTGGTCCAGACAATTACCTCCTGAATGGGGCTAATGGGCAGTAAGGTCGACGGCTGTTACTGCTCTTCTATTGAACGAGCACAACGCTATGACCCGTTCACTAACTGGCTCTCCCTCTCTCCCACTACCTCTCTCTTTATCATCTCGTTTTCTCACTTGCTCTCCTCTTCTCGGGTTTTTAACTTTAGTCACGGTCTCTCTCGTGTGATATTGTTAGCACGGGTTTCAGTTATATGATTCTCTTCACCAAGTGTTATCAGGTTATGGAGAGGTACACATTGAGAAACCATATCAGTTCCATCACTCTACACTGAATACATTTTACGTAATCCTGCTAACGACTGAGGGTGGAACAAACTCACGAACGTATGCACTGCCATCCTCTTTAGTCAAAAAATATATATAATGCTATTAATGTATATGCGTAATAACGTAGTATTAAAACCCCTGATGAAATTCCAGTGAATTTACATAAACGGGATTTGGTACATTTATTGTATTAATTTGTTGTTGTTATGAAATAAAACAGTTTTGTGTAGTGGCCACAAGACGTAATATCTATTAAAATCAAATCCAAAAAGGGAACGTCTAAATCAATCTCTTTTGCACGTAATCCGAAAGGAAGACAGCATCTCAATCTCTCTATTGCATCAGGATCTCACAAAGAAAATTTAAACTGAAATATTTAAGTCATCCGTAAATGTCATCTCTCTCGGCTCTATAGGAGGGAGGGAAGGAGGGAAGATGTAGCCTCAGCTGAGAGTTTCACGGTAGAGGGGAGTAGGAAGACGTCGCCTCAGCTGAGAGTTTCATGGTAGAAGAGGGTGGGAAGATGTAGCCTCAGCTGAGAGTTTCACGGTAGAGGGGGGTGGGAAGACGTCGCCTCAGCTGAGAGTTTCACGGTAGAGGGGGGTGGGAAGACGTCGCCTCAGCTGAGAGTTTCACGGTAGAGGGGGGTGGGAAGATGTAGCCTCAGCTGAGAGTTTTACTGTACAGGGTGAGATACACACAACCTCGCTTCCGAAATTTTGCTCGTCCCATCTTATTCACAATGAAAGAAAATAATGAGAATACTTGGAGGATTTGAAGGCCATTTTACAATGAGAGAAACGTTGAAAAGGAAGTCGAACAATTGGACCATAACAACTGGTGGTCATGATATACATCTGTGGGTTTACTGAAGTAAGGAAAACTTCAGATAACATTAACTTTTCTGTTCAGGTTAAAAGAATAAAATAATGAATTTATATCCCACGTAATGGTCATTTTGAATTAACATTATCAGCATATATGATAATTTAGTTCTGACGAATAAAATAACGAAACCTCGAAAATTAATAGGGCGCAGTCTATATATCATGTACATAAGTGCTCTTGTGGTATAGTCGGTAGCATTCCCTGGTCCCATGCATTAGGTCAAGGGTTCGACTCCTGGCTGGTGAGGTCGTTGATTATATGTTCAAAGTCCGCGTGTTATATGGACTAAAAATGAAGATTATAGTGGTGACCGTATAGACGTACAGTTCGTTGGTGATCTTGGTGACAAACATCAGCACTCAACACTCACTGAGTATATTATTGTGCAGTTAATGATTCATTGTTTGTTAAACAACTTATATTTTTACGTCTTGTGATTATGATTACTGAGGACAATACATTATTTTTTTCCTATTTCGTGATATACTACAAGTTAGAATATAATCTAAAGTAATCATACAGAATACTTATGGTGTTCATACATCAATACCGTCTGACGTCATAGTGACTCACTACCACATTCCTACACACTTCATAATTAAAAGACTACAAGTATTATATAACGTTATTTAATCAATAATGCTACATTTACTGACTAAATAACATATGTATAAATTTTTTATTTAACATTTAGTAATACCCGTTAGTAATGAATAACGAACGGATCAAGCCCAGACAATATAAATAATACTAAAACTTTTGATAATTTATTCCATGTATTATTAAACGTCCTGTGTGATGACCATTACATATTTTGGTGATGAAGGAACAACTGAATGTGAAAAATGATACATCACAATGATCACAGGACATATATAAAATGAAGTACTAGAATTTATAAAGGTATGAACTAATAAAGGATGAATCTAAGTTGAGAAGGAAATGGTGAGTAATGTAGGAGGGAAATAGAGATGTAGAGGTGTGTAGTGGAGAGAATTAGGGAGGAAATGGAACACTTTCAACATGACAGTTTCTGCATGAAATAAAATGACACAAATAAATTAATTTCAGGAGAGGACAGGGGAGCACTAGCTTAATTGAAGGCGTCCCCACACATACGGAAAATGGATGTGCTTAAAAGAAATTGCTAAACAAATAGAGTAAAATACATTATTTCAAAACCAATCAACAACACTTACACAAATTATTTTCCCCCCAGAACATGACACAATATGTTCAGAAGTACCATTGATTAGGTTTTGAGCTAAATCGAAAATTCAAAGACCAAAAATAGCAAAGTTGTCAACGATGTTTTATGGGATCGAATTACCTTTTGTTATCGAACTGAAAACTGATGTTCTGAACTGGTAAGGGATTTGTAGCATCTGAGGGAAGAATTTTGTTATTTACAATTTACAGGAATCGCCAATTAATTACAATACGAAGCTAATTATCAGATGAAGTTGCCTTGCACATTTGATTCCCATAGAAAATACAGCTGAGAGAAAATAACCAGCCATATGGTTATCACTGACAACATAAAACGAAATAACAAGATAGTGAAGATATGATGACGCAATAAACAACATGTCGGTGATGAAAAGAATGAATTACGAAACATTATGAAAGATATGGCCAACTGGGAGACTATTGTGTATAACGAGAGACAGTGAGAGGGAGAGAATAATGATCGAAGAGAATAGAAGGGGAAGAGAGGGGTGATGTGAGAGGCAGAGAGAACAGAGGGGAAAGGGGGGGGGTGAAGGGGAAGTAAGAGAGATGAAGAGAAGGGAGGGAGAAATGGGAGGAAAGGGGGGATGTGAGAGAAAGGAGGAGGAGGAGGAGGAGAAATGGGAGTAGGAGTTGTAAGAGAATGTAGGAGGAGGAGGAGGAGGAGGAAAATAAGAAGGGTAGTGATGAAACAGAGGAGACAGGAGGGAGGAGAGGCGAAATTGAGACAAAGGAGAAAGGAGAAGAGAAAGTGAGAGACAGGAGGACGTTGAGAGAAAGAAGCTGAGAGAACAATAGCTGAAAGAGAGCACGTATATCAACACACAAGTCGTTTAAATAAGAAAACCTAATCAAACGGCATCAAAGAACGCAGGAGAAAATTGGCTGATATTCTCAATGAGTTTCTTTTATCTGTAAACTACCAAAAGAAGTGGAAAGTCCGGTAGGTGATATATTCTCACTTTTGGGGAATTAAAGGGGGAAAGGCGTGATAGGGCAAAACAGATACAACACTATTCCTTTCATTATTAAAAATACAAGTTATAACACTGGATTCCTCTATTATTTAAGATACAGACGAATCTTGTTCTCTGTATTCTTATATGACATAGAAACATATATATTTTGTTCTCAGCTTTATAAAATATACTTCAATAAACCAGCATTTAGCTTATATTTAGCTTTCCTGAATGTATGAAAAATATCGAATTTCCTCACTAATTATGACAGTCGAAAGCAGTGAGGTGATATTATTTTAGTCCTGGACCAGTGGGAATGTGTTTACTGTGTACTACGTAGCCGATAAGCTGCTGGAGTTGGTACTGTTAATTAAGAGTGAATTACCTGTACGCCCACCTGCCTGTGTAATGTTCACCAGAGCTAAATGAAAGTTGTATTTATTTTTCTAAACTTTAATACACTCACTATAAAAGTTATTCCAAGTTGTTGTCATCATCTCACCACCTACATCCCTCACAATACCATCACTATCCTCACCATACCATATCACGAAGCCAAAACCAGATGATCAACTTCAGCATTCACTTTTATTACTGCGGATAAACCGATATTTTAGGATACTATTTTTAGGTAGAAATTTGGGTTTCGGTTCATATAAGTAAGTTATTTCAGATTACATGAATATTAGACAGCCAAGCTTATTTCACATGATTATTGAAGACACCTAATGCTACCTGGAGAGTTTGGTTAGATTAGCTTATATAATGTTAAGATAGATTAGGTGGGTTAGGTTAGATTAGCGTTAAGGTGTAGAATCATGAGGTGAAATAAGCTGAATGTCTAATCTTCAGGTGATCCAATATCTTAAGAGGGGTTGAAGTTCATGGATGATGGAGGTAACTATTATCTTAAAACATGGAAATATCTATTGAGCATCGCTGTGTTGTGTCATGTTGTCAGGTCATCAGAGGGATCGACGCGGCACAATGACCTCACCTGATATAGTGTGATTATAGTCAATCTGTCGTTGGTACCGCATATAGTGAAGTGTTAGAGTCATCAGCGCCAGTATGGCAGCGTAGTGTCATCGATCAGGTCAGGGTCGGGGGTGCAGAGGAGAGAAGCACCCAGGTCCACCAGCGTAAGTTTATCCAGGGTCCCAAAGTGTTAGAAATGGCCTTGGGTAATAAAGTACACTAATTCACAAATTCAAGATATTATAGTAAACATGTTGAGCCGGATACCTAGGTAGGCCTGCGTCACCTTGCCCAAGAAATTTCTAGTTATATTATGGTCAACACTTCCCAGATTCAGATAGTAGCCCGAGGCGAGGTAACTCTCACTGTCTGAACCCAAATTTAAACCAGTTAACAACTTCATCCCAACAGCCATGAAAATTAATGAAAAAACTGCGGCCTATATCCCTGCTATCTACACCACCCTCACCAATGATCCACTCACATCACTCACAATACCTTCACCCTTTTCACCAAGCAACTCACCACCTATACCAACCTAACCATAAACGCCACCCATATCTCTCACAATCGTTTCACCATTCTCACCACGTCACATCACTATCTACATCATCCACATATTAAACATCATTAACATAATAGAGAATATTTTGTTAATCCAGAAGCTCATAATTTGTTTTCATGAAGTTTGTAAAATGGGACACACGAGTGATTACGACACAAACATTCCCTGGACATGATGCTCTAAACGTTGTGTGTTGCTGTCAGACCTTTAACGGTATCATGGTCATATCAAAACTGTTATCTAATAAATATTACTGAACAACTCCCAGTAGAAATGCGTGGTTGTGTTTGTGAGTGTAATTCTAACGATTCTATTTTGAGCATGTCCTTGTAATGTTGTTGTCGCTGCTTAACTAATAATAATATTTATAAAATTTCCGAATTCGTTTTATTTTATTTTATTTTTTGATGATTGAATAAATAGATCGTAATATGTGTATCTTATTTATAATTTCTTAAAAAAAAACAGAAAATATTATGATTTACAAAATTCTTTGTTTAAAACACCCTCAAAGTACTTCTACTCAATTCTAAACAAAATTGAGTTCTCCCACAGCTACAAATGGATTGAATATAACTTAAAATAAATAATTTCCCATGTATAAAGTAGATGGAATTTCTGCAGCTTGATAAGTAGTCATATATCATTGTTTATCTAGGAAAGGATTTATTATCTTGTTTCTTTCAATGTTACCCACAGAAAAATGCTTTAAGTTCTGTCTGATGCTTAGAACAGTGAGATATCAGCTTCCAGATTCTCAGATGATAGGAAGTAGCGCGGTAGGGGTCGGTAGGGGGGTATATCACTGACCTCCTTCTGTTCAAGCCAATAAGAGCTTAAGTTAAAGACCCGAAATGTTGAGGCACCACAAGATCTCCATATATGTTCAGGTTATATTTAGTAATTTCCGTTTCTACCCTTTATTCAGGAAGTGCTGATGTTTATACTCTTCTTCACTTTCCCTTCTCTCTCCACATATCTCATATCTATTAATTATTATTATTATTATTATTATTATTATTATTATTATTATTATTATTATTATTATTATTATTATTATTACAACTTTAATCTCCCTTTGGTGTTTGTAATTATTTGAAAGCCTGACTCAAAAATAAATATATTCTAACTGATCATTTCCTGGACGATCGCTTATTAAAAAAAACAAAAACAAAAACAAACTTCTATGGGTAAAAAAATTCATAACATTGAAATTAATTGTGCATGACATATTGTAGAAGTGTTTCAATCATTGATGACGTTTTACATACATTTGGGGACCAGAATTTAGTCAACAATGCCGGGATGCTCTGTGGAATTAATTATTCCAGGGATGCCAGATATAGATATTCCTGACCAATATATCTCTACTCGACTACTCTACCTTTGTTGCGCTGGACTCACTGAGGTAAGATATAGAATATTCTACTGACCACAAATGTTGTACTATCGATTCAAATTTTCACATATAATAACATATTATCATTTATACACACTCCATTGTCTCAGTTAAGTCTATATTTAGTCACGAGGATGCTAGGTTTTATTATTCACCGCGGGCATCAATAATTCTCTCGCCTACCCTTGTGTTCGGCCATCATAATCATTTTTCTTTTCGGACTGAATTTTTTTTCATTATTTTTTTTCCTTTTTTTTTGTAGCTCCTGGAAAGACAGCCAAAATTTTCTGATTTTTTCGAAACATCTTTCCTTTCCTTATCATTCATAGACACTCTGTTTCCTATCGGTATTATTTTTATTGTTTTTCTTTGCCTTTCTTATTATACTGACTCCCCTCCTTCGCATAGTCTAACTTACCTCATCATAAAATTATTCATCATTCATCCATCCATTACCTTCCTCAGCTCTCTTCTGCCTTCTCAAGAGACCTAAGAAACCAATATCACAACCCTCACCCCACATCACTCTCCACCACTCTCCTTGTTCCTAATACACACACTATTCCTAAACCTCTTTCCCATGTCACAACACCCAGTACCCCATCTATCTCCTCCCTGTACTTTATATTTTTATTTTTCCACAGATAATAATGAAATCCCATACCTCTTAACTCCATATCCTGAACATCCATTCCACACATCTACTACACCCTATAAATATCCACCCTACACTTGTATATAATCTTAACATTCACTCAATACATCCACATTCTCAACATCCAAACCCACACTTCAACCCTAGAGCCTTAACCCTCATCTCCAAACCTCCACATTTACAACATCCTCTCAGCACATCCATAATGTTGACACCTTTATCACTTCTCCTTCTACTTCACCACCTACCACAGTACCACTTATGTCGTCCTTGTCCCTATAGCCTCCACAAAATATACTGTTAAAAGAATATATGACGGTTTATTGCCTCTGAAATCACAGCGTTGATGAGCTCTCACCCGTCTGGCTCACCAATGATCTGTAAATCACGAGTGGTTATTTTCATCCCCTTCACCGAATTTATATCAAAATGTGTGTCTAGCTTCTGCCTCAATGGGAAGGTATTAAAGTACGTCTTCTCGGTGTTCGTAAAAAATAAAAATACAAATAAAATAACGTAATATATACTGTACAGTGTACACTATACGGGATATAACTTATGTTTGGACGATTTTTAGATTTTAATTGTTCATGTGGGAATCATCTTTCTGGGAATAGTCTTTCTTGGAATTGTTTTTATGGGAATTGTCTTTATGAGAATCATCTTTATGAGAATCGTCTTTCTGGGAATCGTCCAAGTGGGAAGAATCGTCTATCTGGGAATCGTCTTAGAGAGATGAAATTCGTCTGGCAGACATGTTGGTGGTCAGTCACGTAGAAATATAACCCTCGAAGCATCAGTGAATTATCACAGTTGTGCTAAAATATATGTTGCACGCACGCACGCATTTTAACAAGTTTTTCATGGTAGCTTCATAAAAGGTTCAGTTAATTACTCCTTTAGTGCTTAAAATTTCCACATTCTAATTTGTTACCGCTGACAGTTAAAATTGTAAAGAACTTCTTTGATGGAAATTTTTGACAAGTAACAAAATTAAGTATAATAATGAAGCGTTGAGAAAGCGGAGGTGTTGAAGGTAAGGCGGGATAATAAGTAGTAGAGAGGAGCTTTACATATACATGAGGTAATATTGTGTTGGCTCTGGCAGCAATACACCAACACGACGCTCATTAATATTCTGGCTACTTCTTATAATAAGTTTCTTAATTAATTGTATCGAAATAAAACTAATGTTAAGCAGACTGTGAAATACTATTGTCTCGACCTTGTTGTTAGTATTGCCGCAGTGTGTGTGTGTGTGTGTGTGTGTGTGTGTGTGTGTGTGTGTGTGTGTGTGTGTGTGTGTGTGTGTGTGTGTGTGTGTGTGTGTGTGTGTGTGTATTTCTCTTTACCATTCATATGAAATATTCCTCAGAGAAATATTCATATTACAAACCGATACAAAAATGTCTGTTGTCGCTCTCTTGATGAATCTGTTTACATGTTCAGCACTATCACCTTATAATAAGTTACATCACCATCAGACACAGAGGAAAGCGTTAGCAACAGTACGGTGAGTCACAGCAGGTGTCCTCTCTCTGCCTGAGAAGGGCATCACTTCTGTGTTTCACCACCCAGACGTCCTCTGTCTAGACAAGGATAAACCTTAATTGAAAGTGTGGGTATTATTTTTTTTTCTTATATAACCTGGCGTACAGGGGGATGATTATTCTCTGTGTGATAAAACCATGTATCTTGTAACATAATTACACGATACTAGACGTTTCCCTGATTAATGATCCCTCGCTCGAAAACTAAGAGGCTTAGAACCTCTCTCTGGTGATTTCAGACAAGTTAACGTGTTCGTAAAGTTGGTCAGATCACCGTCTCCACCGTTGCTAAACACAACTGCTACCCCAGCCGTCTAATGTTGACTTTTTTTTTTTATCAGTTGAACCCAGGTAACGCTGGTACAGCTTGTCACTGATATGGACCTTCTCCAACATCACAAAGAATTTCTCAAACCTCTTATAATAAGGAAAAGATTGAAATTAAAACTGTGTCCTTTTTCAGAATAAGACATTCTAGAAAGTGAAGCTCATCAACTCGTCTGTGTTTGTGTCAGATCTAGTTCCCAGTCGGTAGGTCTCCAGTGACTCAGTGATTTACACTTTTGGGAAGAGTTATTAGCTTAAGTTAAAGTTATAGTCAACAATGGTCTGGTAAAGGAGCAACTGCCAATGTCTCTTATTTTGGGAGGATGGGGGATGGAAGTGGGAGACAATGTGCAGTGTATATTGTACACACTTTTGTTTTATTACCGAAAAATCACATCGTGTATTTATTTAATATCATTTAAGCTTTCTGAAGAGCAAAGCGAAACAAAAAAATAATGGATTTTTACCGTCGTTTTTCATCGAAAAAATAAATCATATTTGAGTGATGTTCATTATTATCTCGACAATATCTGATCTTCCCTTTCGGAAACGCAATATGTAAGTTTGTGCCAGAACTCACCAGCATTAGTTATTAGAAAATAATATTGTCAGATTATGTAGTTCTAACCATATGACATTTGACCACCCCGAAACAGTCAAATAATACAGTGAGAGATAATTCATGGGCCATGGCACTCAAATCTTGTCTTGTTGTCCCGAAAATAAGAAGCAGTGACTCAGTTGGTAAGATCCTTTACATGGCTGAGATGATCGACGACTTTGAGCATGATTGATATGTAATCTCACTCGAAATTTCCGCTGGTATTAGCAGACATGAATAATGCAGGCGATCTGTAATTATGGTTTGGCTGATGAATATACAATTCTGGATTTTCTTTACATGCAATGAATTCAAAGCTCATGGTATAAATTTACATTCATTAATCTCACTCATAAATGTTAATAGATTTTTTGTGAGTAATTATGGTCTGGTCTCGGTGATAACTGGTTAAACAATATGAAAACTGCATAGACATTTACAGAAATTGTCATAAAACCTTTGAGTTGTGCACAAAATCTTGCAAGAGACATTAACTCACAAGAGAATGACAAGCGAGAGAGATAATGGACGTGTCACTCATGCTTGGCTGGTGTAGCTGTTCTCTTACACGGTATACAACACTCAAGGTCTTGGCTGGTGTAACTGTTCTCTTACACGGTAGACAACACTCAAGGTCTTGGCTGGTGTAACTGTTCTCTTACACGGTAGACAACACTCAAGGTCTTGGCTGGTGTAACTGTTCTCTTACACGGTAGACAACACTCAAGGTCTTGGCTGGTGTAACTGTTCTCTTACACGGTATACAACACTCAAGGTCTTGGCTGGTATAACTGTTCTCTTACACGGTATACAACACTCAAGGTCTTGGCTGGTGTAGCTGTTCTCTTACACAGTATACAACACTCAAGGTCTTGGCTGGTATAGCTGTTCTCTTACACGGTATACAACACTCAAGGTCTTGGCTGGTGTAACTGTTCTCTTACACGGTATACAACACTCAAGGTCTTGGCTGGTATAGCTGGTCTTGGCTCTTACACGGTATACACGGTATACAACACTCAAGGTCTTGGCTGGTGTAACTGTTCTCTTACACGGTATACAACACTCAAGGTCTTGGCTGGTATAGCTGTTCTCTTACACGGTATACAACACTCAAGGTCTTGGCTGGTGTAACTGTTCTCTTACACGGTATACAACACTCAAGGTCTTGGCTGGTATAGCTGTTCTCTTACACGGTATACAACACTCAAGGTCTTGGCTGGTGTAACTGTTCTCTTACACGGTATACAACACTCAAGGTCTTGGCTGGTGTAACTGTTCTCTTACACGGTATACAACACTCAAGGTCTTGGCTGGTGTAACTGTTCTCTTACACGGTATACAACACTCAAGGTCTTGGCTGGTATAGCTGTTCTCTTACACGGTATACAACACTCAAGGTCTTGGCTGGTGTAACTGTTCTCTTACACGGTATATAACACTCAAGGTCTTGGCTGGTATAGCTGTTCTCTTACACGGTATACAACACTCAATGGTATAACTGTTCTCTTACATTTATACAACACCAAGGTCTTGGCTGGTATAGCTGTTTCTTACACGTACAATACTCAAGGTCTTGGCTGGTATAGCTGTTCTTCACACGTATACAACACTCAAGGTCTTGGCTGGTGTAACTGTTCTCACACTTGGTATACAACACTAAGGTCTTGGCTGGTATAGCTGTTCTTCACACGGCATAATAACACTCAAGGTCTGGTTGGTAACTGTTCTCTTCATTACTTACACAACACTCAAGGTCTTGGCTAGTGTAACTGTTCTTCACACGTGTATACAACACTCAAGGTCTTGGCTGTGTAACTGTTCTTCTTCACACGGTATATAACACTCAAGCGTCTTGGCTGGTATAGCTGTTTTCACACGGTATACAACACTCAAGGTCTTGGCTGGTATAGCTGTTCTCTTACACGGTATACAACACTCAAGGTCTTGGCTGGTGTAACTGTTCTCTACACGCTGGTATAGCTGTTCTCTTACACGGTATACAACACTCAAGGTCTTGGCTGGTGTAACTGTTCTCTTACACGGTATACAACACTCAAGGTCTTGGCTGGTATAGCTGTTCTCTTACACGGTATACAACACTCAAGGTCTTGGCTGGTGTAACTGTTCTCTTACACGGTATACAACACTCAAGGTCTTGGCTGGTATAGCTGTTCTCTTACACGGTATACAACACTCAAGGTCTTGGCTGGTGTAACTGTTCTCTTACACGGTATACAACACTCAAGGTCTTGGCTGGTGTAACTGTTCTCTTACACGGTATACAACACTCAAGGTCTTGGCTGGTGTAACTGTTCTCTTACACGGTATACAACACTCAAGGTCTTGGCTGGTGTAACTGTTCTCTTACACGGTATACAACACTCAAGGTCTTGGCTGGTGTAACTGTCCTCTTACACGGTATACAACACTCAAGGTCTTGGCTGGTGTAACTGTTCTCTTACACGGTATATAACACTCAAGGTCTTGGCTGGTGTAACTGTTCTCTTACACGGTATACAACACTCAAGGTCTTGGCTGGTATAGCTGTCCTCTTACACGGTATACAACACTCAAGGTCTTGGCTGGTGTAACTGTTCTCTTACACGGTATATAACACGTAAGGTCTTGGCTGGTGTAACTGTTCTCTTACACGGTATATAACACTCAAGGTCTTGGCTGGTATAACTGTTCTCTTACACGGTATACAACACTCAAGGTCTTGGCTGGTATACCTGTTCTCTTACACGGTATACAACACTCAAGGTCTTGGCTGGTGTAACTGTTCTCTTACACGGTATACAACACTCAAGGTCTTGGCTGGTATAGCTGTTCTCTTACACGGTATACAACACTCAAGGTCTTGGCTGGTGTAACTGTTCTCTTACACGGTATACAACACTCAAGGTCTTGGCTGGTGTAACTGTTCTCTTACACGGTATACAACACTCAAGGTCTTGGCTGGTATAGCTGTTCTCTTACACGGTATACAACACTCAAGGTCTTGGCTGGTGTAACTGTTCTCTTACACGGTATACAACACTCAAGGTCTTGGCTGGTATAGCTGTTCTCTTACACGGTATACAACACTCAAGGTCTTGGCTGGTGTAACTGTTCTCTTACACGGTATACAACACTCAAGGTCTTGGCTGGTGTAACTGTCTCTTACACGGTATACAACACTCAAGGTCTTGGCTGGTGTAACTGTTCTCTTACACGGTATACAACACTCAAGGTCTTGGCTGGTGTAACTGTTCTCTTACACGGTATATAACACTCAAGGTCTTGGCTGGTGTAACTGTCCTCTTACACGGTATACAACACTCAAGGTCTTGGCTGGTGTAACTGTCCTCTTACACGGTATACAACACTCAAGGTCTTGGCTGGTGTAACTGTCCTCTTACACGGTATACAACACTCAAGGTCTTGGCTGGTATAGCTGTTCTCTTACACGGTATACAACACTCAAGGTCTTGGCTGGTGTTACTGTTCTCTTACACGGTATATAACACTCAAGGTCTTGGCTGGTATAGCTGTTCTCTTACACGGTATATAACACTCAAGGTCTTGGCTGGTATAACTGTTCTCTTACACGGTATACAACACTCAAGGTCTTGGCTGGTATAGCTGTTCTCTTACACGGTATACAACACTCAAGGTCTTGGCTGGTATAGCTGTTCTCTTACACGGTATACAACACTCAAGGTCTTGGCTGTGGTTTAATAACGGTGGGAGGGAGAACTTACACACAGAGAGAGAGAGAGAGAGAGAGAGAGAGAGAGAGAGAGAGAGAGAGAGAGATTCCCCATGTGGAGTAGGCAAATGAATTGGGAATCTACCAAATGGCTCCAGGTCGTCGAATTCCTTTGTGAGCAAAAGTTTTTTGAGGCGACTTTACTTCCAAAAGTGAGGAAAAACTTGTATTGTTGTCATAGGAAAAGTGAAGGACTGGGAGACGGGAAAAGATATATACATTATAAAGAACAGAAGGAGGAAGTAACACGAAAGAGAAGTGAGAGAAAGGTATAATAAATGGGAGATAGGAATAAAATGATAGGTAAAAGAAAGGACGACTTTCCTTTTGCGAGTGAAATAGTTAAACCCTCTGTAGGCTGTTCCTGTTCTTACCATGAAGTACACGGAGGTAAGCATGCGAATATGCACTGTAGATGGCACACATTTACAAGTTGGAGTATAAATGAAAAATAATTTGCTCTACAATCAACAAATAGATTATTCTGAAGGATAATAAATTACAGAGAGTGAAGCAGTAGAGGCAGCGTCTTGGACCACATGGGTCTTCTTATCTACTGGCTGCTTCTTGCTGGGTGGGGAGTCCTTCACCAGATAATAACCTTTGTTCCTCCTCCTCAGTGATATGGTCATAGAGTTTTGTTGTTGTTATGGATGTTTAGTCTTTAGCTTTATAGTAAATAATTTGTTCATTAGAATAACAAACGTGAAGGTCTAGGTGTTATACTGGTCACATTGCATGTCTCCAGTATTTCCCTAGGTTAATGTTTCACTTTGTTTTTCTTTCAATATTTTAATTGTAGGTACATAATTTAGATATTATTACATACAGCTACAGAGAATCGCATGACACATACATGCACACACAGAGAAAAAGCTGTGGTGGTCAGGCCATACAGGGTGTGCGTGGCGCGGTGTGTTTTGCGTGTTGCCAAGAACCCGAGAAACTTCCGGTAGCCAGGATTTATTTGTCCCCTCGAGGAGGTCTTTTGTGCTCCCTCACTTGTGCCAGTGCGCGCACGCTCCTACAGGCTCCAGGCTTAGTAGTGTAACACAGAGAAATGCATAATCGTCGACTCTATACATTGTAGCAGTTATTGCTGATCTTACATGGGGAACACATTACCTTAAAGGCTTAAACAATAGGATATAGTAGACAAACAGGCATAATATTCTATCATGTACACTGATGTTGATAATATGGGCTAATGAGACGTATCATGTGCTCGGTAATATGCAATAAGAATAAAATTTATATTGCACATTCCTATCTCCGTATTTAAACTAAGTCTCAGTGTCATGGTGGCTAGTAAGGGTACTGCACAGTAAAGGCTATGCCTTATTCAATCGCCTGTAAAGCTAGTTATCCATTCTGCGTCTTACTCGGTGGGTGGTCGTGGGATTCGCACCAGCAAGGGTGGGATCAGATGGCGATTGCTACATCCACCCAGCAACCTTTTCAGGTAATTTAGGTTACCGTAATACACAGTGAAGAGTAGGATATTAAAACACACAAACATGACCCCGCCTCACCACTATTAACTCAGCTCATAATACACAGTGTCCACCTTAACGCCTAGTCATAAGTTTCTTCAATGTCTATCTGCCTTACTGATGCTCTCTTCTGCCGCCAAATATTTAAAAAAAAAATCTTTCGAACTTGATAACACGGATCTTTTTATTTCGTCATTAGTCGTCTACTTTCAGTTTAGAAATATTCATCATGTTTACGTGAGAAATGTGATTGGTAGAATAACCATCCCTCGGCCACCTTCCTCCCACCACCTACTCCCTTTCTCGTCCAATATTGTCAGCGATTCCTGAGCGGAACCAACGTGTGCGTGTAGGAGTCTGTGTTTCGCTTTCTCGTTTTTCTCTCTTTTTCTCTCTCTCGTTATGCCTCTCTGCCCTCTTTCTCAACTACCCCCAGGGAGATATTTTAATCTAGACCATGTGTGAATATTTCATGAGGTGGAATACGCATTTTCTGTAAGTAAGCCTCAGTTAGTCCGTGTACCAACTCTTACCGAAACTTTACATATTATCACAGGTTATCTAGAAAGATGAAGGATTATGTTCCTTGTATATTTGGGAACTTATTCACATGCACAAATTCAGTATACTGTACCTATACTAACATTTAAAGATCTATAATGTGTGTGTGTGTGTGTGTGTGTGTGTGTGTGTGTGTGTGTGTGTGCGCGTGTGTGTGTGCGTGTGTGTGTGTGTGTGTGTGTGTGTGTGTGTGTGTGTGTGTGCGCGTGTGTGTGTGCGTGTTAATGACCAGATACCAACAATGTAGAGCATGAGTCAATAACGCCTCCATCATTGAAACTAAATAGCAAACACAGATGATCAACTGATGAGAATAAACAATAAATTAACGCTTATAAACAAAGCCGAACATCAAACAATCTTTTTTTGTTTTCAATTAGTCTGGTGAAATATTAATCAACAATAATAGATGACTTGTACATCATACATATAAAGCGGTTTTCCACTTTTTTTTTTCCACAGCATAAATTTTCCTAACTCAATATCTTGGTGTTTTTTCTTTTTCTTTTTTCTTTGGAGTGACGACATTTATTGGACTGTGAAGGACTTGATGAGATACGAAGCGTTTTGTAGGAATAAGCGTGAGTTAAAAGAGAAAAAGTGAGGGATGATGGATGTACACAGGTGCTGAGAATAATACGTGGGATGGGTACAAGGACGACGGTAAAAGAAAGGAATTGTCTGGAGGGGAAGAGAAAAGTGTGTTAGAAGTGGCATTAAAGTGTGTGGGGTTGGTGGAAAAAAGTGTGTGGGAGGATGGACAAGTTGTGTGAGGAAGGAGGGGGGGGTAAGAGCTACGCGAGGGTAGATGGTCCTGGAGTGCTAGGGAGAGGGAAGGGAAAGAGAGAGAGATCTGTGGTAGTGAATGGAGAGATGTGGTGTTGGGGAGAGGAACGAACACACAGGGGCAGAGTGAGGGAAGGAAAAAACTCAGCGTGGGAGCTTACAGTGGGAAGGAGAGAGATTATGGGAGTGGAGAGAGTTGGGGGAAACCGTGCGTGTGTGTATAGGTGGTCTGGGTATTATCATTCTCTATTTAATTAATTACGCCTACGCCTCAGGGGTGGTAAACTTAGTGGAAGACAGTGCGTGTGTGGGAGTGTAATGAATGGGAGGAGGGCTGTAGAGTGTGTTAGATGGGAGAATGTGTGGGAGGTGATATGGGGTGTAGAGGAAGGAGAATGGGGAGTAGGAGGAGGATATGGTGTAGTGGGGGGGGAGAGGGTGCAGTGGGAGGAGCGGGGTGCATTGATAGGAGGATGAGGAGTCAGGGAGGGGGTGTCGTGCACCACCTGGGTACTAAGTGAGGAAGGTCAGGTACTTGTGGTGAACAGGTGCCGTGCATCACCTTGGTACTAAGTGAGGAAGGTCAGGTACTTGTGGTGAACAGGTGCCGTGCACCACCTGGGTACTAGGTGAGGAAGGTCAGGTACTTGTGGTGAACAGGTGCCGTGCATCACCTGGGTACTAGGTGAGGGAGGTCAGGTACTTGTGGAGGTGAACATGGGTCGTGTTGGTCCTCGAGCTTCCATATTTAACTTGGTGAGTCACGTCAGCAAGTGAGGCAGCTCCTGAGAGGACAACCTGCGGGAGGCTGAATGGTGCACTGACAAGTCTCCAAAACTCCCAACCATTTTTGCTTGAATGTTTGCTGATGACGTAGTGTGGCGGGGCGGCGTGATGCATGTAAGACGGACACACCCACAGGCGGCCATGATGACGAAGTACGAGGAATTGTGAGGATATGTGAAGGCTTTAAGAGACCTTGACCACTTCCTTCCCTGGGGTACTTTTATCTGACAGAGGAAAGTGTTGGATCATCTCATTCACTGTAGCGGAGTTTCACATGACTGTCTGACATATATTTCTGGGTAACTTTCGTACAACGTAAAGATGAATATTGACGACAGAAAAATAAGAACAAAATAAATAATTCACGCAATGAAAGTTTAACCTGAACCACATGCAATAATATCAAGGGATGGTCTACTCTGTACTACTCCTCTTGGCTAAACTTTCTGGTAAAAAATAGAAGAAAAAGTTACTGTGTTTCCCTAAGCACAGAATGATCCTCGCACCTCCCAGAGAATAATCCTCTAAAGCCAAATAATTATTACCAGAGCCTCAGACGAGTAAGAATATTATGAAGCCCCATACACTTAAAAGACTATTACCAGAGCCACGATCATTTAATGTTGCCAGAGACTCTGTTTTTAAAGAATATAACCAAAGCCCCAGTCACTTAAACCAGTAAAACCAGAATTGGATTAACTTAATGAGCAATAACCGAACTTCAGCCACTTAGTATTATGAACGCCTTCGTCAGATAGAGAATGTACCAGAACCTCAAGAACTTAATAGTACCGGTATTATCTTAGCCTCGGTCACTTAAGAGTATTTTTAGAGCTTCAGTCACTTGAGAGTATTACGATAGAGCCTCGGTCACTTAAGAGTATTACTATAGAGCCTCGGTCACTTAAGAGTATTACAATAGAGCCTCGGTCACTTAAGAGTATTACTATAGAGCCTCGGTCACTTAAGAGTATTACAATAGAGCCTCGGTCACCATCTTTTTCTCATTGTCTCTATTCATCCTCTCTTCCGTCTCTCTCTTTGTATTCTTCCTTTCTGAATGTTCCCGGGGTGATGTAAGAGGGGAGACAGTGTTCCCGGGGTGATGTAAGAGGGGAGACAGTGTTCCCGGGGTGATGTAAGAGGGGAGACAGTGTTCCCGGGGTGTTGGTACAGGGGAGACAGTGTTCCCGGGGTGATGTAAGAGGGGAGACAGTGTTCCTGGGTGTTGGGTACAGGGGAGACAGTGTTCCTGGGTGATGTAAGAGGGGAGACAGTGTTCCTGGGGTATGGTACAGGGGAGACAGTGTTCCTGGGTGATGTAAGAGGGGAGACAGTACCCGGGGTGTTGGTACAGGGAGATAGTGTTCCCTGGGGTGATGTAAGAGGGTAGTGTTCCTGTGTTGGTAACAGGGGAGACAGTGTTCCTGGGGTGATGTAAGAGGGGAGACAGTGTTCCTGGGTGATGGGTAACAGGGAGACAGTGTTCCTGGGTGATGTAAGAGGGAGACAGTGTTCCCGGGTGATGGCACAGGGAGACAGTGTTCCCTGGGGTGATGTAAGAGGGGAGACAGTGTTCCTGGGGTGTTGGTACAGGGAGACAGTGTCTCTGGGTGGATGTAAGAGGGGAGACAGTGTTCCCGGGGTGTTGGCACAGGGGAGACAGTGTTCCTGGGGTAGATGTGAGGGGAGACAGTGTTCCTGGGGTGTTGGTACAGGGAGAGACAGTGTTCCTGGGGTGGAAGAGGGGAGACAGTGTTCCCGGGGTGTTGGTACAGGGGAGACAGGTTCCTGGGGTGATGTCAGAGGGGAGACAGTGTTCCTGGGGTGATGTCAGAGGGGAGACTGTATACCTGGGGTGATGTCAGAAAGGAGACAGTGTTCCTGTGGGGTGATGTCAGAGGGAGACAGTGATACCTGGGGTGATGTCAGAGGGGAAACAGAGGCTCGGGGTGATGTCAGAGGGGGAGACAGGTTCTGGGGTGATGTCAGAGGGGAGACAGTAATTCCTGGGTGATGTCAGAGGGGGAGACAGTGTTCCCCAAGATGTCAGAGGGGAGACAGTGTTCCTGGGTGATGTAAGAGGGGAGACAGTATACCTGGGGTGATGTCAGAGGGGAGACTGTGTTTCCGGGGTGATGTCAGAGGGGAGACTGTATACCTGGGGTGATGTCAGAAAGGAGACAGTGTTCCCGGGGTGATGTCAGAGGGGAGACAGTATACCTGGGTGATGTCAGAGGGGAAACAGTATACCTGGGGTGATGTCAGAGGGGAGACAGTGTACCTGGGGTGGAGACATTGAGGAAACAGTTGGCACTTATCAACATTCAGGTGTCACACTGACCTGAACTTGTGATCATTTCCAGTCCCTTTATGACGCTCACGTCATTTCCGCCAACTCTCCCTCACTCTCCGTACCACCTCCATCACCTCACCACTCTCCCTTCCACATCAGTCACCTCTCACTGTCACCCTACCTCCTCTCTCTCTCTTTCACCTCCTAACACCATCATCACCTATCACCCTCACCCTCTCTCTCACTCTTTCAGCAGTCTAACTCCTTCATCTCTCTGTCTCTCTCTCTTATTGTAATCTTCTTTATACTGTACAGTCACCATGCATAACCTCCTCCATAAATATTTGTATATGTAGACATGGGTTTATATATTGCTATTGTATATGGTGAATTTTATGTTCATTAGGTAAAGGGTTAAACAAAAAATCCAGCACCTACAAAAAATTATTCTGAAATCTATATCAAGAAAATTCTATCATTTGGTGTCCATTAATTTGTTTTTTTTTTCCAGCCATCGCAGTACATGGTGAAATATAAACACACGGTGGGAAAATGTGGAAAATTATTAACGAAAAATATTTCCCCCCGTCATTCTGGTCGAGGGGAAACTATAAAATACATGTATGCAATCTTAGGGAGGAGATATTTTATTCCCATGTACAGTATATACTATACACATGCATTTGTTTATATCTACCCAACACATACAACTTTCTCATAATGCAGCATATTTTTACACTTTTTTCACACACACACACACACACACACACACACACACACACACACACACACACACACACACACACACACACACACACACACACACACACACACACACACACACACAGAGAGGTAGGGTGGCAAGAATCCAGAGTAAACACTACTCTCCTTTCACTGCTGTTATTGATTCACTCTTACTGCTGTTATTGATTCACTCTCACTGCTGTTATTGATTCATTCTCACTGTTGTTGCTGATTCACTCTTACAGCTGTTATTGAGTCACTCACTGCTGTTATTGATTCACTCTCACTGCTGTTATTGATTCACTCTCACTGCTGTTATTGATTCACTCTTACTGCTGTTATTGATTCACTCTCACTGCTGTTATTGATTCATTCTCACTGTTGTTGCTGATTCACTCTTACAGCTTTTTATGAATGGTTTCCCTATTGGTTAATCCCCCACCCCCCCCACAACAAACCTTAATTAACTGTCTGGTAACTGCCTTGTCGTTTCACACAACCCAGAATCACACATATACTTCGAAAGTCTATCTCTTCCTGCTATTCTCAGAGAACATTTAATCCTGCAGTTTTTATATATATGCAGAATAAAAAGATAAGTGTAGTGTTTGTGATTAAACCGCTTAAGTGTTTACAGTGACATGTATAAACAACATTCTTTATACGTATAGTTCAATTCGCTAGCAAAACGAGTCGATAAACTTACTAAAATTTAAGTTACTAAATCCCGCCGGTTCGAGACCCATAATAACGAGGAAACTCCGCTCACCTGCAGTCAGTATATAGTAGGGTATTGACCATCCCTGGAAAGTTAGTCTATTTGTGGTCTAAAGTTTACCGAAAGTAGCTGTAAATTTCACACTTCTCTCTTAATGCTAATTCGTGGCCACCTACTTGGCAAAAGATTTAATTTCCTTCAGACTGCTGCTTGGTATAGGTGTGTCTGTTAATCTGTCTTTGTGTTATTGCTAATGAGCGTATTTATGAATCGGAAATTTTGACATTTGCACACCAGAAAGTCCACCGATAATCGATTTCATATTGTTGACGCCTACTACTTTTACACACACACACACACACACATGAAACCAATACACATGCTTTTTTTTTTACACTGATCCATCAAATAGTTTTCGTCCAACAATTACTAATTTGGCATAAACAACTAGTGCTTCATGAAGCTTATGAAGCATTATGATTCGCTCATTCATAACTAGTGAGCTAACAATTAATCTATAGATCAGTGATTGGATGACGCCAGAGCTATCAACTCAACTTCCATCTGTGTTTAATGTTTAGTGTTCTATTTGTGTGTGTGTGTGTGTGTGTGTGTGTGTGTGTGTGTGTGTGTGTGTGTGTGTGTGTGTGTGTGTGTGTGTGTGTGTGTGTGTGTGTGTGTGTGTGTGTGTGTGTGTGTGTGTGTACATAATGTATGGGACTATTTAGTTACTATATTCATGCATATATGTAACCATTACATTTGTCATTTTCGTAATGCATCGGAGGCTAAAAGAGATAGTTGAAATATTACCAGTGTTCGACTTATTAAGGTTTTCAGCGTTATGTGGAACTAAATTAAAAGAACTAACAGGACATAAAAAATAAAGATAATAAATCAGCCATAAAAACTCTGAAAAAATTAGAAAAATTAATGTGAAAAAATTAGAGGTCGAGGCAAAGTTAATGAAGTAATACCGTGTTGCAGGTTGTACACAGTTGTAGTGATTACCATGACAGTAAAACGCCTTTATTCGTACCTAATATAACCC
Source organism: Homarus americanus (assembly GCF_018991925.1). Taxonomy (NCBI): domain Eukaryota; kingdom Metazoa; phylum Arthropoda; class Malacostraca; order Decapoda; family Nephropidae; genus Homarus; species Homarus americanus. The sequence goes on from NW_024712913.1 coordinate 3,009,482, forward strand.
AAAACAAATGCATTATCCTTCAGGCTCAACATTTCCAAGCTCACCTCCCAAAGGAGACGTTTACTGCAATAATATTTACATTACAGCTACCAAACAACCCGGACGCCCACAAATGGAAAACAAATTGTTCTCGGTTATATTCTGCTTCACCTCACGACAGCCATAAAAACGAGGGTTCATTTCTATACACAATAGAGTCAATAAATAATACTGTTAGTGATGTAACTTACCCTTTTGTTCTGATGTATTTAGAAATATGTGCTGTCTGTAAGAAAGGTGTTGGCTGCAGTTCAATAAGACGCAGTGAGTGTGAAAGGTATAGTGGTGAGACTGACAGACTGCAGGACATTGCCAACTTTAAGTGTCTTGTATGTTCAGGTAATCATGTGGTCTTAACAAAGCTGGAGACTCTTAACAATGGGGATAGATCCTGTACCGTGTCGATGAGCTGTGATACTTGGGTGAAATGATCAGTTCTGAAGTGGCTGAACTGGCAGGGGAAAGTTTAGGGAGGTCTTACTTAACTGACGGCCAGAGGGCTTTGCTTTCGCGTGAAATATAAGATTTACGCAACTGACGTCAGAAGTGTGATTTTATATAGCAGCGAAATGTAGGCAGTTAAAAGCTAAAGTACAGAGTCGTGAATGAGTTATATTGAGAATGGTGAGGTTGATGCACAATGTGACACTAAAAGGTAGGAAACGTCAGCGTTAAAAGGGCGGCTGGGTATCGAGGGTCTTGGCGAGGTTTTGCGTAGCAGTAGGCTGAGGTGGTTATGAGATGTGGGGCGAATGGAGGAGACTAATCGAATCAAAAGGTGAATGAGTCTAAAGGTGGAGAGGAGGAGAGTCAGGGGTAAGCCAAGAATGACATGAAATGAGGTTGTAAGATATGATGTCAGTTAAGAACCTGACAAGATATGCTAAATGATACAGCGCAACAAGGATGATGATGATGATGATGATAAAACTATCTGTGATAATTAATCATGTAAATGAAACTTCATACAAGCCAAGTGGGTGATCACGATGAGCTTCACAGATTTTATTATTAGCTTTTATCATATGCAAAGTTCTGTATCAGGAGGAGTAAGTAGCTGCAGGTGGTGCAGGACAACTCCACCCACAGCCAGAGTTTAGACGAACATTCGTGATGTACCGTTAAGTCTTTCATATCAACACAAAGGAGGTTACACACGATACCAGATGTATTCCCGTAATAACTCGGCAACTGGAGAACTGTGTTTGGAAATTAACAATACTCACCGTAACGTGAAACTTGACAGTGATTCATGTCTTCATTTTCCATTCATTAAATCGCTGAACCTATATCAATCTCCAATAATGCTCTCTCTCTCTCTCTCTCTCTCTCTCTCTCTCTCTCTCTCTCTCTCTCACCTCGTGTACTGTTGGGTATTGTGAGGAACAATACAACAAGAGCGCCAGGCTGGTCTGGTATTGATATGGACACTGTTAATGGAAGGTTTGTGGAGGTTGTTTAGGATGTCGTGTCCGATGTATTGAGTGAACATTGTCGCCATGATTGAGCGAGAAAGATGAATGGCTTAACATGAAAGTTTGGTCGATTACGAGGTTTTGATAAACGTGGTCCAGCTGTGACGTACTCGGTGGTGGTAGACGCCATCTCCAAGATTTATGGTCGTATTACACAAGTGGCCATAAATCATAACGTGAAGCTTTTAACACACGTTTGATATCCCGATTGATGGCTGGATCACGGAAGCTCAAGGTGACGTATGAGACATTATTTATACAATATATTAAACACGTGACCAACACACTGTCCATGACCAGAATATCGAGTATACACTTTAACGATTTGTACTTTATTGTTGGTGTTGATCTAAGGTAAAGGCAGTATGGTAACACTCTTGGCGTGGGGGGTGGAGGTAGAGTTGACATTTTGAAAGGAGTGACGTTCAATTGAGGATGAGAACCTCTTCCAATATCCCGTCCTAACTTATGATAACACGGAGATGTCTCTTGGTGCGGCACTCAGCTTGTATGTGTGCACAGTCAAGTTATTCATGTTGTTGGGGGTAACAAGTGTTTACATGTGAAGCAATAATGAAATATTGTTGATATTTGTTACATTACAGATTCAGAGGGAGAGGATTGTTTAAATTTCATCTAAAAGAATAAAGTATATTTTGCTTACCAGTCATCTAATCATCCACATATTGGTTAGTATCATCTACCACCAATTAAATAGCAATTATCAAACTTTTGTGGATATAGTTAACGATCTAAGAAGGTTTCCTGTCCAACAAAGACTAAACGCCTGCGCCGTATTCTTGTGACCACTTGGTAACATTCGTATTCAAACCTGAACTTGGCATCTCTAAGGGGGTATTTCCATGCCAATTATGACCATCCCAACCATCATGCACCTTCCTACACAACACGGAAAGGCACACAAACAAAGACAGGAACACCAACGCCTGGTTGTATAGTTCTTGAGGACTATAACGAGAACATTATTGGCACACCGAAATGGTCAGCAATAAAAAAAAAATATTTCAGAAAATATATTAATTTAAGAATGAAAGTTGATTTATTCTGTTAAAATATGACCTTGACTGTTGGGTATGTGTACAAATATATACAAGATATAACGATATAGTAAAAAAAAAAAAAAAGCGTGTGATAGTAGGTGGAGGAAGAGGATCTGGGTTGGCGAGAAAATACTATGATAAACGTGATGGAACATTCTGATTGGTCCATCATCACGAAGAAAAGATCTAACTGGTTCATAAACTTGTACGATGAGGACACAGGCGAAGAAAAAACACACATATATAATTCTCTCTCTCTCTCTCTCTCTCTCTCTCTTTCTCTCTCTCTCTCTCTCTCTCTCTCTCTCTCTCTCAGTGTGAACCTCAAGGCGGGTCTCCAACGCGTAACATTCATAATATCTTCAATGTAAACATCATTAGGGGAGGCGGGTCTTGCTACACGACTTAACAATGAGGGATGGACACTATTTCTACACTTAGCTGAGTCTTGTTGAACGTCTGGCGTGTCTTAATGTGTATTGTTGAGTGTCTGGTGTAAGTAAGTGTTGGGTGTCTAGAGTGTCGTCTAAGTGTGTCTTGTTGAGTGTTGAGTGTCAAAAGAGAGTTGAAGTGTTTCATTTTAGGTGCCTGGAGTGTTTTGCTGAGTGTCTGCTGTGTCATAGTGTGAATTGTTGAGTGTCTGGAGTGTCTCAAGTGTGTTTTTGAAGTGTCTCTGTGTCGAAGTATAGTATAAGGTGAGTAAGGTACAATACAGTTAATTCTTGAGATGTCGTCCTTACGCTTAAGAGGCTGCAGTTACGCTTCCTTCCTATATTGCTTAAGCTTTGAAGACAGGATTTACCCTTTAATTATCCACTGTAAGCTCGGAAAAATATGCTTGAGCTTATACACTACGATATATGATGAGGAGGAAATAGCAAGTCATCTTCCTTTCCTCTGAGGCTTTGAGAGTTATGATGTAAAAAATATCCTAATCTTGAAGGTTAAGAGAATACACAGGATCTTGGGCGGAAATGTTCTCTTTAAATTATATTATATTTTACCAATTTGCATATGTTATGTTTATAAGAGGAAAGTCTGGAAAGGAAAACAGAACAATGATTTCCTTCCCTCTCATAGTGTAAATAAAAAGCAGTGTTCTTTAACATGAATTTCGAGATGAAGTAAATACTTATTATGTATAACAATGTTCTTCACCAGGTGTAACAATTTATGCCATCTGTTCTTCACCCGACATATCATATGCAAGTTGTTCTCTATCAGGTCTAATACCGTAAACCCACTAAGTATCTTTAAGAAAAACAACAGATTGATCTCAGACACTTCCCCATAACAGTGATGTCAAACGCCTAAACACCAGACTTTCCTTACACTATTCTTTCTGGAAATACACAGATAATTATATACTACATGCACCCATACTAAAAAAAAAATATGGCTTCCTAATTTTCTTCATGTTACTTTGTCTTTACTTAAAAACACTATGCCACGTCTCGCTATCACTCAGGCTCCCTCCTCGCATCCGCATCAAGGAAGAGAAGGCGTCACCCATCATTCAATCAAATGCGCGTTTCTAAGATGAGAAGTCACAATCCCGATAATTTCTCACACTCCAGGCCCATACTAGGCCTTATCCACCTGCTTCTCAAGGACTCACTTTCGAGCACTCCTCCCTCGCCCCTTACTCTATCAATGTATATTCTCTGCTCTCTTCTTCCCTACTTCAACAGACTGTGCGTGAACATCTCACGACTTTCTCCTGCGCCCAACTCTGTCTAGTGTCAGCTACATTACGGCTAAGTGATCTTTGTGCATTTTACCTCTATCGTGTAAGTGATCTTTCCAGCCTTATGTGTTACTTAAGCGCCACCTTTTGTGCTCCTATCTGACTTACATGCCCTTGCCAGTGAAGTGGTATAAAAACGCCTTATTTATTAGTGATATAAGATGAGAGACTATTATTTAGGTAATTTATGATCGCCATTATACGGGACCACCACAGCGTTTATCTACCCATTTACTTCTTTAAATTCTTGTACATTTTGACTATACTTGGAGTAGGACCGACTTTTTGTCATGACTCAGCCTATCCTGTTGATGTAATTTGTTTATATACAAGGTAATAATATAATTTTATAAGCATGTTTAACTAACCTCCCTATATCTGATATTTAATACTTAACACTTCGCTGGGAACACACTGTAATTTGTTCATAAGAGGAATTTCTAGTTAACTTCTTACTTCTATATTTAACTAAGTATTCCTTGGAAGTCCTGAAGAAACCTTAAACTGTTCAGTAGAAGTTTGTATTACCGTGACACCTACAATGTACAAAAGCTGTAGGTAAAACATATCAATGAAATATGTTTATTCTTCATTATATGCATTTATTATAACTAAAGTAAGTTAGTTTCCTCACCAGCACACAATATCGTCATCGTTTGCATCCCCCTGAATGGTAAATGACCGTATAAATGGTCCCTGTCCCAGCTCCCTAATCCCCAATCAGTCACAGATCACCAGCCAATCACCATCTGGCTATCCCCCTCAGCCTTCATGATATGTCTGCCTGACTGAGCGTGTTTACATTCTGATGGAAATAGATCACATCTTCGTGACTTTCCAATTGAATATGTCATTTTATATCATGTCGTTTCTATACTTCATACACTTTCTGCAGGGGAATATTCACCCATTGAAAACCAGTAAACATGCAGGATAATAATCGTCTTAAACATTTACACATATATTTTCGTTCATTTATGAGGTAAGAACGATACATATTAGAATGTTTAGTGTTTTTCTGTGTAAAAGCTCAAGCTCTCTCTCTCTCTCCTTTCCATCTTGAGTCTTCCTCCGCCACCTGTTTCCCTTCATTTCACACAGTTGTATGTTAATTTTCTACACCACCGATGGCGAAGGTATGAAGTGGCGGGAACCTCGGGATGTGTACCATTAACAGTGTTTTGGTAATGGTGTGACATTAACAGTGCTGGAGTAAGGGTGTGACATTAACAGTGCTGGAGTAAGGGTGTGACATTAAGAGTGTTGTGGTAATGGTGTGATATTAACAGTATTGGGGTAAAGGTGTGGCATTAACACAACAAAAGAGTCCAAGGAAGATGTGGAAGTAACAATATGAAGCTGTACAAATGGATGGCTCAAAGAATGACACTGTACAGTACTATTCGGGAACGTTGTATAATAAACAAGGTTGAGGTAAAGATGTGTGTGTGTGTAGGACGCGTGAGAGATGACTGAGCTAAGATGTACTGGAAGGGCGTCAGTACCTTGGTTTTCACATTAGGGTTGTACTGGCTGTTTAAGGTGAGGGCACGATGTCAAATGTGGAATTTGGAAAGGCGTTGCTTTCTTGGCTATCAGAGTTGACTTCTGGTGGTCGTTGTAACCAAAATAGTTACTTATATTTGTCCTTATTAGTCGATAACATTGTCATCCTTACCCGTTATGTGTATCAATGCAATATAAAATTTCTATATTTCACTATGGGTAAAATATTCAAACCGGAATAAAAAACTTACACACATTATAGTTTAGGTAACAAAGGGAAACAATGCAATAAATGTTGGAATGTTTCTACATGGAAAGTTGATCAAAAACTATACGGAAACTATGACAGGAAAAAAACAATGGGCAACATTTTGTAACAGAGTGAGGAGGGAGCACATGATGATTTACCTCACAACTGTTCTAACACACAAACGGAAGGTGTTCAGCCGACTCTACGTTGGGTGGCTCGTCGACACTTAGCATTACAAATCTATGTAATGAGTTTGGTTAACACGCACCCGCCTGCCAAGTACATATGAAGTGTTGATTGAGTAGAACACAAGGTGTTGACTCAGCAGGAAACAAGGTGTTGACTCAGCAGGTCACAAGGTGTTGACTCAGCAGGTCACAAGGTGTTGACTCAGCAGGACACAAGGTGTTGACTCAGCAGGACACAAGGTGTTGACTCAGCAGGACACAAGGTGTTGACTTAGTAGAACACAAGGTGTTGACTCAGCAGAACACACGGTGTTGACTCAGTAGGACCACAAGGTGTTGACTCAGTAGAACACAAGGTGTTGACTCAGCAGGACACAAGGTGTTGACTCAGCCGGACACAAGGTGTTGACTCAGCCGGACACAAGGTGTTGACTCAGCCGGACACAAGGTGTTGACTCAGCCGGACACAGGGTGTTGACTCAGTAGGACACAAGGTGTTGACTCAGTAGGACACAAGGTGTAAACACTCAGACTTCACAGCTGCTGGAAATGTTGCCCGCCATAAAAATGTCAATAACACCCTGGTGGCAGCTGTGACGTTCTCTACGATTTGTTATTTTTGTTTCAACCTAAAGTTGTTAACACCACTGCATTTTACAACCACATGATTTTCCCTTTTAATAATTTTACGTTGAAAAACTGATATGTTAAATGCAATAAATTCATATTATATTTAACATCGACTTAATACTAATTATAGATATCATCTCACTATCTGTCAATCGAAACGTGTCATTACCACATAAATATCATGTTAATATTGTTATTTCATTGTTAAGAAACTTTAAATACGAAGTTTACATAAAATAAATTAAAGCCCCGAGTACAATGAATTACCCCACAAAGATACCTTAACGGCTTAACCCTTTGGATACGGTGAATTAATAGTTACGCCTGTTAGTCTCAGCATGTGGAGTACTGCACAAGAGTTATTCCAACAGCTTCCCTTTATATAAATAATATTACAAAAATGTTAACGTTTATAATAGAAGTTACACATGATGTTTGGTGACACTTTACCGACGTTTACTATTAGAATGAAAATATGCTAGTGAGTTACCTGGTGAAATGCCTCGGGAGAGAGAAGAGTTAGCGATCTTCTCAAACAAAGAAAAGAAAAGAATTTGTAAACAACATTCAACAAATAACCTTTTTCGCTCCTGCCGAAACCTACAGCCTGAAACTTGTACGTTCCTCCTTATATATCTTGTCGATCTTCACGTTCAAGTTTTGCCATTCTTTTATACTATACCATCTGTGAGTTGCTGATTCTTTCTTACTAATATGTATTTCTAATTATGTATATTGATAAGCAAAATGCATTCTATATGTATCTTTCAAATTCGAGTGAAAATCTTAACTCAGGTTCTCGTCCAGGTAAGGAGTTACTGTGACAGTTTCATACCAGGAGGGGCAGTATAAATGTTTTCGAGTGTTGTAAAATGTAAATGTTACTTCCATCATCTCTGTAATGAAAACTGTAACATCATCCTCCAGACTCTCTAAGTACAATGAGGATTTGTTGGTAACTGTTTGCTCTTGTTTCTTGTGTATTATGTTACTGTAAGTTCCCAATTCTTCTTACTGATTTATACTGTACTGGTTGCAGCTTGACTCATAGTTGTGTACTGTTAGGTTACAATAATTGTTCCAACATTTGTAGTGTAATGCCACAGATGTTCACCGTTGTGTTCTTGGTCTGGATAGCCGAAGTTTTACTTATGTTTCTACAGACTACATTTGTGATTCTCTTTCAAATTATATTCCCCGCATGTTAAGAAACTGTCTCCCTCAAAAATTCAAAAAATTTTAAATTATGAAACATGATAGCTGTGTTCGTAGACAAGATGCTCAAGTACCTCAGTATTGTTCAAGTGAGTTTCGAAGAGACTCACTATCTTTCATCTCGCTGTAAACAAGATGTAAAATACTGCCATCACAATCACATTGGCGCAGAGAAGAGAGATTACCTAGTCAGGCATTTGAACTTTAGGTTATTTACGACCTGGAAACTCACTGATAAATTGTGACAAATGTTTTCCTTTCCAAACACTGATGAGAATAGATCTTAGTGGTAGCAGTATTTCGTTCTGCTTCGCATCTGTATTATCTCATTTCGCACTGTCCACATAAAAACAGATGATGACTACTTGGATTATAATGCATAGGAATGTCTGAGTGTCGCAGCTTCTTCTTCAACCATCAAGTATACCCTAAGCGTCCTATACATAATGTGAACAAACAAAATGATTGGAAGTCCAAGTGATTGTTTTTTGAGGGCAATTACAAATGTTTTACTCAAATTTCCTATCATTTCTATTCGACGTGAATCACATTACCGATACAATTTTATCTTCTGTGAATTGTTTGTAGTATCCAGAGGTACAGTCACACTCCCATACCACTCCCATGTACACATAAACAAACGCATGCATCACAAAGACGAAACAAAAGATCACTGACCATCAACTTAGCAAATTGCAGCTTCAACTCTAACAGATAATTTATTAAGACAATGCATGATCTTCTGATTTTGAAACTTAACCACAACTCTTCAGTCTTTTCATCTAACCTCTCACTCGCCCTCATCTCATTACACCCAGAGGAAATTCATTTCCACTCTGTTCTTCCGGTTCGAGGCAATCATATCTACCTCTACATTCCTGTCTAGTTAAAGCCTACATCCCACACCCTGGTCGTCCAGGCCAGGCCAATATTACTATTCAACCAATCTTTGTAGAAAAGCACTCGTCTATCCATCAAACAGGACAATCGTAGTCTGCCTCTCTGTCATCGATAACCTCATGGAAACTTTACAGAAACAAGTTTTCGTCATTTGGATAAATCTAAGTTAATTTGTGCCATACAACTTGGGTTACGTCCAGACACTTCCACTGCAGATCTCTTTTTCTCTCCTCATTCACATCTTTACTCTCGACAACTTTGGGGAGACTTTTCTCGTTGCTCCATATATCTCAAAAACTTTCCACAAAGTTTATCATCGGTCTTTTCTTACCCAACTTTTCTCATTTGTCCTTCCTGCTTCTCCCATCTCGTGGTTCTCTTCTTTCCTAACTTTTTCATCTGTGTACTTGAAGAAAGATCATACTAACACTACCATCTCTTTTATACTGTCTCAACCCAGCGGTCTGGTCTTGTCTCATGACTGTCACTGTCAATAACCAGACCGTGTACAGACTTACATACAAAAACACTCATCACCGCATACAGACATAGGACACTCACACTACCCATTAAGCAAACTACCAGCTCAACATTACTCCACCTTTAACTGTAGTCCCAAGTCAGTTATTCCCGGAGGTCTGTCTAGGCATTTAAGAAAGTTTAAGGCCTACGTAATATTGTTTCCGCTCACTGAAGGTCTCCGGGCACCACAAAGCTACAATTTTAGGGATGGCGGCAACCTCTTTTACCCAGACAGAAACATATTAAATTCTGGTGTTTACATTCAACAAAATGTATGTAGATTATGTAATTGTAGCACACTAAAAGTAGCATATGGTGTATCTTTCACAATCTGTCTCCGTCACTAGAACATTGTCCCTCATCACATACCTGACTCACACTTTTCACACACTTTGGTAGACAAATTCACATTGATGAATACTGCTGACCATGACAAATACAGCAATGCTTACAACATCTATACATAATGAATACAGTTTTCATAGATGAAACATTGGTGGAATAAAAAGCAATTACTCTGAACGTTTTAAGTGATAAACAGTAATTTGGCCACCATTAGCCTGAGGTAATATGTATTGATCTGGTGAACCTTCATAATGATTCTCCAACATCAAAAGTGTTTATAATTTTCAATCAGTTGCTTGATGAAACAGTTATCTAACTAAAGGCTTATGGGAGCTCGGGGGTTTGTTAAAGTGCAACATCAAGGCCAATATTAATTATATTAATTAAATATTTAGATCAAGAATAGCAACGAATTATTAGTCGGATCCCTCACGTGAACTAATTAGTGGCGTGTTCTGGTCGAGGTTTTTCAATAAACTAATTGAAAAAATAAATTTGTTAGGAGAGTTACAGTGTGTATGGTATCTCACCTTACAGTATTGCTTAATAACACGTAACTATTGGGATAAATTGGCTGTACTTATTAAGACAACTGCGACTTTATCGTTCAAGTACGACACTTTTATTTGAATATGAGATAAGAACTAATCACATAAAGCTTAGGGACGTAGTAAGGCAAGGGGAAGGTGGAGACTAAGATGGATGAATAGTTTTAAAAGCCGAGTCCCAGGAGTGATACAACACATAAGAAGGTTGAAAAAGACTGCCCGAAAATATATGAAAAGGTCGGCCATAGTTGGCAACCTTCACACCTGAAAGTGACACCTTGACTGATTGATTGACGTGTGGGTAAAAACTAACATGATGTAGATGGTTGCCAGATAAATCATAAATGTCAGCAGGTGATACAGATGGTAGCCAAGTATACCTCTAAATTCTCGTACCATCATCGATATCTCCACCACCACAACCACCACCACCACCATCACCACCACCACATCTTTACCATCATCATCACCACCACCACCACCACTACCACCCCCACCACCACCATCTTTACCACCATCACCACCACCACCACTACCACCACAGCCACCACCACTATCACCACAACCACATCTTTACCACCATCACCACCACCACCACACCACCACCACCACCACATCTTTACCATCATCACAACCACCACCACCACCACTACCACCCCCACCACCACCACCACCACATCTCTACCACCATCACCACCACCACCACTACCACCACAACCACCACCACTACCACCACAACCACATCTTTACCACCAGCACCACCAGCACCACAACCACCACCACCACCACATCTTTACCACCATCACCACCACCACTACCACCACCACCACCACCACCACCACATCCTTACCACCATCACCACCACCACCATCACAACCACCACAACCACCACCACCACCTTTACCAGCACCTCCACCTAACAACATTTACAAGTCATGGCTGCCACACAGGAATCAATCTAGAATTTCACGGGTGACTAGACATCACAGCCTCGTGTATACCATCCTCGTGAGCAGTGGAAGACCAACCATGGAGGGATGAGAAATGTAGGGTGGAAAAGAGTCGAGTAATTAAAAGGAGGGCGAAGAGGAGGAAACATATAAACAGTGAAGGAAAATGATTAAAATAAACGAGGAGAAAGAGATTTTGAATACAGTTTTGAGAAGAAGAATTATGAGACATTAAGGCGGTGACAAAATAATAAGAAAAATGTGATGGTTGCAACATTGTGTTACGGTGTTGACAACCAAGGTTTTACAAGTCACTCAATGAATGGAAATATTCGCTCCGCATAAATTTCTTCCCGTTTAGGCCACATACGCATAATTTATAGCCTCTTGCTAAAAATTGAGGCTTAATTCTTCTAAGGTTTTCGATATATTGCACACGCGAGATATACATACAAATCTTACACACGGGAAACATAAATATCCATCGTACGGGTTTTGTGGATTGTACTGGGAAAGAAAAAAATATCAAATATGAATAGGAAACCAATTGTTACTAGTTAAGGTAAGGAACAGATGTGTCATGGGTGTGGATGTACTGTAGGTGTAGTCTTGGTGTAAGTGTGTAGATGTGAACGTAGATGTAGCGTAAGTATATGAGATGATGGTACCCAGTTTTAATGTGTGGGTGAAGGTGTTTATTTAATATGGTGGGTGTTATATAAGACCCAAAAAGTTATGCAATATGGCAACATTCTTGATCATACGTTAATGTACTGGATATGTTAAAGAAAATGTAAACTTACTGAACAGTCGCGAGGCATTAATAAGCTTCTCAGATTTCACAGATAGTGCCGAAGTTTTCCCAAGTCCCGGTACACATAAAACTAGATGACTGTTAACGTCCATCATTATCCATTACGTGTTTAATGAACTGTGTGTAAATAATGTGTGCTTTATGCCTCTATTAAATTGCTATAAAAAGCAGTAAAAAGGTTTAACTCTTTAACATTTTCGGGAACTTGACTGGATTCAGGTTTGTCTGTGGAGTCAACTTCATAAAGTTTATTTAAGATTGAATTTGATAATTTTCTTATGTTTCTTCAGAAGTCTAAGGAATTATACTATTTTTCTCCTTAATCTCGCTTGTTGGCTCCTTTTCCTATATACTTCCTCGTCGTTTTTTGTCTCCGGAATATAAATATTACTCAGGAAGGAGCCACAGAAGCGCCGGTAATACTAGAACACAGCAACTCCAGCAGGTGCGAGACCAGGTGAAAATGTGGAGGTCCTACATTGTTATAGTTTGTCTCCAGACATAAACAAAGTGGACAACCAGCGACCATCAGGCAGATTCTGTTCCCAGGAATAGTCCTGCCAGACCAGCTGGTTATGTGGCCATCTGATGCCTTAACCAGCTGGTTATGTGGCCATCTGACGCCTGAACCAGCTGGTTATGTGGCCATCTGACCCCTGGACCAGCTGGTTATGTGGCCATCTGACGCCGTCCAGGAGGTGGCGGCGGTGTTGTTCAAGGCTTCACGAGGTGTGTTGGTGACAATAAAGGATTCCAGATAACCACTCGAGCTTAGGAATGTTCCCGAGTTTGTTTTCCAATAATGTTCATGGTTCACACTCACGAGAACGGCCTCTTTTAGTGGAGTGAAAGTAGAGGAGAAAAAAGGAGAGGGAGGACTGAGGGAGAAAAAACAGGTGGACGAAGAGAAGTTTAAAGAGAGAAACTCAATGAGAAACAGAGATAACAAGAGACCTTTTAGTTTATAATGAGATAATATACTGAAGAATACTACAAATATCTTATTTTAGAATCTAGATAAATGAGGATCCGACATAACATAAGCAAAAACATGCTACTGAATGCAGTATAGTAATAACGACATAAAGGGGCTTTTTTTTTTTTACCAATGCAGGAACTTTTAGTTTACCCGGAGTCCAAGAAGTATAATCATGTTTTGTGTTAAATTTTATAAGAAACAACTTTTGTTCTAATAATACAAATATAACCATGAATGTATGAATATTATGCAGTACTATACTATGTTGATAACACCCAAAAATGAGAAACATTTACACCAGATCTCTAGAAGCAAACTTCAGTGAGAGGCTGAATAAAGTAAATCAGTTAATGGGAATGTTAACAGTTCAGAATCACAAGGCTTATGTGTATACACCAAATACAATGGTACTCATCACTGGTAAAGTCAGTAGTTAAGTGTAGGAGAGAGTCGCAGTGCGATAATAAAACGATCGGTAAACGGTTCTGTGTCTTTCAAAACAAAAGTCCTGAAAACAATCTTGGGAATCAGATGTCAAAAACCGGGCCAGGGAAGACACTACTAGAGATTACGAATAACCCAAACGTTGACGAAAACTTGATGAAGGATAAATGGATGAGGCTGAATTATGTGCTCTTTAAGGTAAATAGAAAATTTGTAAAAGCAGCATTTAGGTGGAAACTAAAAGGAACTATGATAACAAGCAGACGTCACCCAACATGGAAAAGAACAAAGACGTGAAGAGCAGCAGACATGTGGGTGAAGATAACAGAAAAGGCTCAAGGCAGAAGTTGGCAAAGTAATATGTATCCAACTTTTGTTAGGCCTTTTGCGTCGCACGGCGTTCGAGACGATACTGGTAATGACAATTGTGAAGTTTGGGACGCGCTGACGGGGTGGATAAAACACTTGCTTCCTGACCCAATGGTAAGAGGTTCGACGCCCCCAATGCACCCAACTGAAGATATGATACAGGTTTTTACAACTGGGAAAGTTAAAGATGGTAGAGGTCGGGTGAGTGACACATGTAGTGGGGAGGAGGAGAAGAAAGGGGGGTAGGGTGAGGGACATGTGATGGGGAGGAAGGGGAGGTAGGGTGAAGGACATGTGATGGGGAGGAAGGGGAGGTAGGGTGAAGTACATGTGATGGGGAGGAAGGGGAGGTAGGGTGAAGGACATGTGATGGGGAGGAAGGGGAGGTTGGGTTTGGGATACATGTGATAGGCAGGAGGAGGGACACATGTGGTAGGTAGGAGGGGGATAAAATATGTAAATTACCCTCGAGTCTTTATCGTCAAATTTTGTGACGTCATTCTCTGGTGTTATGAACTTTATAGCCTAACATGTGACGTCATCAGCTGTGACGTCATTCTCTGGTGTTATGAACTTTATAGCCTAACATGTGACGTCATCAACTGTGACGTCATTTTGTTTGGCGCTGCGAAAATTAAAAGCCATATAATTTTACTTTACCAGCAGTCTGTCTCGTGAACTCTCACCTTATACCTGGAATGTCATGAACTTTGAACTCATAACTAACTGTACTTGATGTGCTCCCTTCACACTGGTTGAGGGTGAAGGCTCTTACCCCATTCCCCCCTTTACTTAGTCTCCCTGTACTTCATTAGCAGATCCTACCTGACCTGAGGACAGACTGTAAACATAAATTGTGTTATGACCTTGTAAACAAGATCCACAACCTACTAACGTAATTATCAATATAACACAATACTCGTAATGCTTCGGAATATTCTGTAAATACCTTGATCACTATTAACAATGTATACCTGGTAATATTAGGCAGTAAGGATAATAGTTGACTATATACTACGTGCAGAAAGAGAGCGGGATATTCATACCTGCCTCGTGCACCACACCTCCAACAAACACACCTGCCTCGTGCACCATACACCTCCAACACACACACACCTGTCTCGTGCACCACACCTCCAACAAACACACCTGCCTCGTGCACCATACACCTCCAACACACACACACCTGTCTCGTGCACCACACACCTCCAACACACACACACCTGTCTCGTGCACCACACACCTCCAACAGACACACCTGCCTCGTGCACCACACCTCTAAAACACTTGCCTCAGTGCACCATACCTCCAGCGGTCACACCTGCCGAGTGCAACATATAATTACAGGTGTGTGTCTTAAAGGTACAAGGCAGGAAGGTTGGATGTTTGTCTTGAAGACTTTGAGTTGTTCTCGTGTCAACAAAGACCCGCCCAGGAGAGAGAACAGCTGTGTGGACGCCGTGTGCTGCATGATCTTTATAAATTGTAGTGTTTGTTTCTCAGTGACTTCTGACCTTTCGTTTTATCTACATCTTTTTCCATGGATTTTTATTTTTTTGTCTTTCGTTTTTTATTTGTTTGTCAATTATCTTTACCCTGAACAATGGAAGTTCTACTGTGGCAAAAAGTGTCTGCTATTTGTGTTTGTCTGATTTTTATTGGAATAATTATATTTGATCGGTTCGGTTCGTCATTACTTTTGGAGTAACAAATTTTCAAGTTTCAAAACAAAATGGTTCCCACTATTCTAATCTGCTGCACCTCCTGCCATCGCCAAATTAGCCTGGTATTTACATATTATATTTTTCTTAATATTAAAAACCTATCCATGTTAACGTCTTAAGTCACTGTGCAAACAATGTTTTGATGAGTGTACGTTTTTCATATACCTAGTTTATGAAAAAAACAAAACAATTGCCATTTCAGTAACGGGATTGTTGCCTTAATATCAACTGGTTAATATGCACTAAAATACTTCGGTTTACAATACTAGTCCCGGAAAACCTATACTGTCCATGTGCATCAAGATCACAAGTTTCCTTACTTAGTTGTTATCATTGACACCAACAGCACTAAGACAAGCATCATCACCATATTTACGCTGCTCTCTAAAGGGTTAACGTTCTTTGTTATTTTTATACGTCGCATTTGATGTTAGTTTTAAACTCCCTAATGGTTCGTACATTAATTTCACTGTTTAGAAGCAGCTAAAGCCCGTTAAGATTACAATTCGTACCATACACACGAAAGAATCTTCATTAAAGAATATGTTGCAGAATCAAAACTTGGTCATTGCAATTTCAGAAGTTTCCAACAGTTTCTATCGGAAGTAATTCAACTGTGGTAAACAACATATTGCCAAGTGTTGCGAGGTGAAAGAAGCAAACTTGTGCACGAGGATTCTAATAGACCCAGCGGATAAATGGTGTTAAAGGGTTAGCTTTGCTGGGGTGCGTCTGCTAGAGCAGAAGTTCCACGCTGCGGCCACAGCCTAACTCTCGCTGTCACTCACACTAACCACCTTCTCCACTTTACGTCAAGCCAACCTGAACAAGCAAACATATGTATGTCTTAAGACGGCTTGGTGTGTACTGTAGGAAAGTTCATCAGCTACAAGTTGATGTATCTTGTTGGATAGATGAACAAGTTAGTGTATGACTTGTGTTTTTTTGTAGACATAAACAAATGGGTCATTAGTCAGACGCTGGAGTAAGTAAGAGATCACCCGCCTGAAGAACGAAAATACTGTTAATGAGGTAATGTCGAGGACTGTAGCATTAGTTCATACAATTAACAATTCCCCCAGAACATCAATGTTCTATTTAAAATGCTAAACGCTATGTAGCCATTTTCAAGAAACTTGTATTTTTTTAATGTGCCGGATGAATGGACACAAAATTAATCTATTGCGCTAAACATTGAGCGACTTCTAAACGTAAGCGTGAATTTCGTTTACTAGAAAATATTACCCATTTACTGTGTTGATGAAATATGTGGTTTTACTCCCCTCTCAGTTGCATAAACATACACGAGACTGGTTTCATTAGACCCCAAGGAACACTGGCTAGCAATCTATGAGAATGTATCGTATTATTCTGGTTGAAGGAAGAAATATATTGATACCAAATACTGGCACCGACTTAGTTAGTGCTTAAAAAAAAAGTTAATTCAAAGAGGCTTAAGAAATAAATGCATAAACTTGAGGATCAGAATCAGTAGTAAGAGAACGAACTGTGAAGAAACATCGCCACAAATTCTACGATCAATAGTTAGCACACACACATGACAAAGGGACAATTATACTGAGTAAACCTGCGCAGTCAGAGGATTTCCAGGAACAGTTAGTTATACGTTAATGTCAGTCGTCTGTCACTAATACGGCAAAAAAAATATTGATTAAGATCACGTGATATTTACATAAAAAATTATACTGTACTATTAGTAAGAATTAAATACCAACCTGCACTGCACGTGAACGAAAAATTAACGTTAAATAAAAGAATATCGACAAAGGAAGTTAATATGCAGGTGTTGTGTTGATAATACAATGTAAGTTTCACACTAAAATTTCAGCGTCAAATTTCTTCATCCCTGATTTTCACTCAGCAACAAGTGAAAGCTTCTCTCATTAATCACTCACACGTAGTTACCTGATAGTTCAAGCTTCTCCTTCGTTTATCATCCTGGCATGATGCTGTACTTGACTAATAATAACTTTACAGGAAGAACTTCTACAATATCAGATATCCAATTTGTCGTGTTTTCATATATACAAATAAAAAAATATGTTGCCGCCGAGCAAGACGGTAAGAGGGACATGGTTTTGTGCCGCCCGACATTTGTTAGAAGACTAAGAAGGACCTGTGCTCGATGTCTGATAATTCCGGCACAAGAGCCACTACACTCTATAACAAAAATAACAACAATAACTTCCATGAAATAACCCAACAGGAAAGGAGAACAATATTTAAATAACATTCTAAAATTAAATTACGTCACCTCTCGCCCATGTGCAGCGTGAAGTACAACACTCACTGAAAAATTTGTTTTACTCTTCCACCAGACGTGCGTGAACAAGGCTGCCTGGGGAACTCTCTCTCCTCCTCACTCGTCCTCTTCTCTCCCCCTCTCACTCGTCCCCTTTCTCCCCACTCTCACTCTTCCCCCTTCTCTCCCCCTCTCACTCGTCCCCTTTCTCCCCACTCTCACTCTTCCCCCTTCTCTCCCCCTCTCACTCGTCCCCTTTCTTTCCGCTTCCCTCTCTCATTAATTATCATCTGGACGTCGAAAGTAAATCATTTCAATCTGCCGTGGCAACACTCGTCAGTGATCAATGTTTCTATAATAACAAAAGTGTTTCCTGTAACGATTATTCCTAACGATCATTATTAATATTCTGTCAGACACGAAGACTTCAAACTAGAGACAATACGAAATAGGTTAATAATGATATTTTGATTTAATGTATAGCGTTGATATTGAAAATTTAATCCATTACAAATAATTATGTCTCATTGTCCAGTAAAAACTTCTTCTAATTTGTCTCAGCCATGATCCTTCTCGACCTCGCATGACCGCCTTGTCTCCCTCATGACCGCCTTGTCTCCCTCATGACCGTAATCATCTGTCTCATCACCATAATTTTCTCCCATTACTCGTGTTATCTTGCTCTTCATCACCCTTATCTTTATAATGACCAGCTTAGTTGTCTTCCTCATTATCTTTGTCTTCTTCTCACGCGTATTAATTCTTCATGATGAAAATAGTCACGCCCTCTAATGCTCATTTTACAGTGGAAAAAATACACAATATATTTAATCTGTCTAATAAAACCTGAAACCAAAAATTCTAATAAAAAACGAGAAATAAAAAATTATATACGAGACATTTAATAATATAAGACACGTATTAAGTTACATAAATATATTACACAAGAAAATTGATGATATATATTGTCAGGTGTGTATTACTTCAGGTGTGTAGTGGATGTGGAAAGCTGTAATCAACCGCAGGAAGTATTTCAAAGGGAGAAGCTACTGTACACTTGATTACCGAGGTGCATTTTTTTTTTTTTTTTATGTAATATTGGAATAAGTTGCTTGTGTAATGATCACTTGACGCCAACGAAATCAAGATGTGTTCCCATGAGTACTTACTGCCATGATGAGTTTAAAATTTGTTGATTAAAAAAGTCATTATGTAAATTTTCATCCAAAGATCGACTTGGTCACTGATACACACAACTACTACGAGTTGTTACGTGCTAAGATAACGAAGACCATGGAGAAAATTTAGGTAAAGCTAGAGTAGTGAAGATCCACATTGAACCCAAGATAAAGCTGATCAATTTGCATCTACTAATAAATATGTATGAATTATGGAACGTTAAATTTAATGAAAAATAAAACGGTTTATCTTCCACATATTAGGGACCATTTCTCCTGCGCCATCCGTTCGAGATGTGTTGTAATTTTCCATAATAGTTATCATCCTGGAATTTTTAGGTATAGAGGGAGTTATTTGTCAGAGATATCACCTTTTTATGGGTAGACGAAAAGAAGTTAAGGTGACCTGCCCTGCCCTGCCAGACTAAGTTGTGAGGTGAGGGCGGCGTGTTGTATCTCACCTGTAATACTTATTAAGTCCTGCATCATGGGAGACGCGAGAGTTTGACTTCTCTTGGAATAATTACATATTATATGAATAAAATTTACATTCCATTAACAAACTTTGGTGGTCTCTGGTGAAGATCAAGATTTATCTCTCGATTAAAGAAACAAATAGTTTCAGAAATAATGAAGTAGAGTCAATCGATAGTTTTTGTAATGAAATGTCAAAAAATATATATTTATAATATTGCTTTATAAGATAATATGATCAAGTAGACGATTCGTTTTTCGTTCAACCAAACAATGAAAATAACTGCATAAAAATCTCTCCACCCTGAATACGAAAGTCGTGTTTTCACAACTTTTTATTACGAAAATCTGAATATATTTAAAGGAAACATTACAGTTTAAAAACAGCACATGAAAACAACTGCTATGGTAAT
This sequence comes from Homarus americanus, assembly GCF_018991925.1. Lineage (NCBI taxonomy): Eukaryota > Metazoa > Arthropoda > Malacostraca > Decapoda > Nephropidae > Homarus > Homarus americanus. The sequence continues at coordinate 3,029,516 of NW_024712913.1, forward strand.
GCCCTGCACAAGCACCCATCATGACAGCTGAACGGTAACCGAACACAGCTGGCCACCAACCCAGCCCTCTTGACGTCTTAGAGAATTTGAAATTATATAATATGATTTAATTTTCACGATGAATTATGGCTGTGAGTCTTCTTGCCTCTGTTGACGTCAGGACCATCTGACCAAATGTTTGGAGCCTTTAGTGAAGTTTTTACCTGTACTTTTTCATTTAAAATTTGAAAATATAGCTCCATGAATCAGGCCTTTTTTTTACCTGAAAATATTTTATTAATATCAGACTTGAAACTCATGGGTGTTACTTAGACAAATAGTCTGGCAATATTTTAACAATGAAAAGTTATAACAAGACTTTTTATTCCATATTCTCCCCTTTTATTCGCACCTTAATTCTCTTCTTCCCTCGTTCGTTCCCCCCTCCTTCTCATTTCCTTATTCTTCTTCATATATTCTTGCTATTCTGCTGTTACGAACCTTTATCTCATTCCTGCCTTTCTCTTTTCCACACACACACACACACACACACACACACACACACACACACACACACACACACACACACACACACACACACACACACACACACACACACACACACACACACACATGCTCTCTCTCTCTCAATTATTTACTGCACTCTCTGACTCAATTCCTAACCTCTTTGCTTTGTACACTTTCCTTCATCCCTTTTCATTGTCACCTAAACAAATTTTTCTCAATTTCTCTCTCTCACTTTCGTCCTTTCTTATTTTAATAGTTTACATCTCCCAGGACCTTCAACCCTTCCTTCCCGCTTCTCACCGTGCCCTCCTATGAGCCCGCCCTCGCCCTCAGCCACACTTGAGCCCTACCAATATATCGAAGCTCTCAACTTAACGTCAATATGTATACAACGGTCTAATTAATACTGATAAAGTTCTAAGCACACATATCAAGTAACATATAACCTTTAATACTCTATATAAGTCATTTTCCATAATTCAAACAAATAGTAAATACTCTTTAAAAAGGTTTTTATTATTCGTATTGTGTAATTGTGGAGTTCCCTGAATAAAGAAATATTATTTTTTTTGTATCGGTGACTTAATAAACAATAAATATATAGCTCTCTTATCGGTCAAAAACCTGTTCCATAAATCAAGGGAGATTTACCACGACTTAATATTTTGGGGTGTCCACAGATGAATTAATGTAGTCGACGCTATAGCCTATAAGTTATCTCGGCAGCAGCCTAAATGGTGTCAATATTTACCTTCCCTTCCGGGTCTATATCGTAGGTAGTACTTTATTAAACTATGAGGAAACTGATCATGTGTTTCTCCAACCTTAAGTAAAGTAAGATTAACCTATGTCTGCTTTTTTATTCCATTATCGGTATATAAGTTATGACTAAACACTGTATTGTGATCTGTGATGTTTCAATACAGTAAATGATAATAATGGTCCAATTAAATACTACCACATAACTATACATTTTGGAACATGTCAGTTGTGCTACCCTACCCTACCCTACCTTACCTTACCCTACCCTACCATACCTTACCCTACCTTACCTTACCCTACCCTACCCTACCCTACCATACCATACCTTACCTTACCTTACTACCCTACCATACCATACCATACCTTACCGTCGTGTCTACCTCCCCCTTTACCGGCAGTAAACAACACACGTTTATCAATTTTAAACCTTCCTCCCCATTCTTGCAATACCTCCCACCCCTTCCCTCGGCAGCAAGACCTTCCCTTGTCCCATACTAGCCTCCCCCTCTCTCTCCCACTCAACTAGCTGTCTCTCTCTTGCTTTCCCTCTCACTTCAGCCCACTTGCCCCTCCCACTCCTCCTTCATTCTCATTTTCATCTCATCGTCCTCATCATCACACTCCATCTCTTCACTCCTTTATTGGTGAATTCCTCTTCCACAGTTGGACAGTATTCACCCTCCTCCCCTCCTCTGTCTTTCCGCCTCATATGTCCAACTTCCTTTCCTCTCTTCCCCGTCCTTGTTTCCTCGCCTCTCATCCCCTCGTTATTTCCTCTCCTACACCCTTCCATCCTTCTTGTTCTTCCTCTCCTCCTTTTCCCTTCATGCATCCCTCCCCTTCCTCATCCCTCGTGCATTCCTTCCCATCCCTCCCATCCACCACCGTTATTCCTTCGCTTCCCTTCCTCCTCACTCATCAGGAGCGACAAGGTGAGGAATAGCTAGCAGGGGTTCCTCAAGGGCCTCACCACGTGTCTCATTCACTATCAGGGAGAGGAGATAGAAGCAGATAAGTGAACAGGGAAATAGGAAAGGTTTTGAGAAAGAAAAACTCGATAAAAATAAAGAGAAAAAGCCGAAAGAGAGGAAGATTAAAAAACAAACAAAAAAGATGGAGGTGATGAACAGAGAAAAAAAAATGTACTGGAATAACGAGAGAAGGAACAGTAGAGGACGAAGAAAAGTAACAAGAACGGAAAGAAGAATGTGAATAAAAGAGATAAAGTGTAATAATGAATGTCTAGAATAAGCGAAGAAGAACGGAAGAGAATTGAAGGAGAGTTAAAACTGAGATGAAGGAACAAAAATGAAAGAATGAAAGAGGATAAGATGAGTAAGGGAGAAAGAAGTTTGCAGTAAGTGAAAGAAATCGCAGAAGAGACTAAAATATGATAATAAAAAGCAACAGAGACAAAAGAAGAAAAAGGGGATGGAAGATGGAGGTAGAGGGGAAAGGAGTAAGGACAAGAAATAGGTAGAGACGAACAAGAAATTGAAGCGGGTGGTGAAGGGGGAGAAGGTAGATGATGAAACAGATGGAGATAATAGGCAGAAGAAGATGAGAGAAGAGACGGGAGAGAAAATGGAGAAGAGAGAAGAGGACGAGACTGTGACAGACGACAGAGGAGGAGGATAAGTAGGATGATAAAGTAGGGGGGAGAAGGAGAATGATAAAGGGGAAGCAGGAGGATGATAAAGAGTAATTAGAAGGAGGATGATAGAGAGGAGAAGGAGGATGATAAAGGGGAAGTAGGAGGAGGATGATCAATGTAAAGGAAAGCAGAATGATAAAGGGGAAGGAGAAGCAGGATAATAAAGGGGGGGGGGAAAGCAGGATGATTAGGGGAGAAACAGGATGATAAAGGGGAGGAGGAGGATGGTAAATAAGAAGGAGAAGTAGGATGATAAGAAGGAGAGAAGAAGCAGAATGATAAGAGGAAAAACAGGATGATAAACAGAGATATAAAATAGGTGTCAACCCCCCCCCCCCACACACACACATAAACACTGAGACTGTAGTAAGTGGCGAGACGGACTAGAGTACATGCCAGGAATCCCGAGATCGCGGGTTCGAGTTGTGTTGTTCTGGTAAAATTATGGAATCTCACCCATACACTTCCCACCCACTCCGGATGTACAAGACACACTCAAGCGTTTTGCAAGTGTAAGGCAAACTAAGACACTAATAACTTATACCACAAAATAATACGTCATTAATATAAAAACACTGAGTTATGAAGTTAATACTGAATAAGGTAAGTAGCTTTAACGGTGAAAAAAAAGAGAGGCTAATGCAGTATTAAATATTCCTGAAACACACACAAAAAAAACAGGAGGCAGTTGGATTTGGCAGTAAGATAAAAGAAGGACATTAAAGAGAGGAAATGATCCCTCCTTCCCTCAGAGATAAAAACCTGTGCTTTATGATGCTTTCACCAGTGTTAGTTTAATGTCTTCCTTTTGCACTGTGTTTCTGTGTCAGGGTGAGGCTCTCATATTAAACACGAGGTATTCTTCTGTAAAAAAAATATTATGCCTCAGGATCAGACAGTCTTAGCTTTTGTATATATTTTACATTAATATTCCTTTTAAATATTAATTTCTAGAATAAGAATTGGGTTCTGTAGGTTAGGTTAATATTCTACTTTCGTTAAATCAGACCGATCTTAATTCGAGGTTTAGTTCAGAAGTTCTTTAATGTGCAGGAGTTCCCGGGTATGGTTGGGAAGGTTAGTTTACTTTGTCTATGAAATACATTTTTGGGGGGCTGAAGACTTACGTTTATACAGAGCTACTCCCACACAAGATCTGTCTCTGGAGGTCGGGTTGGTAAGGGAGAAATGATTCTAGTCTTCAACGCCTGGTGTCTTCCGGTCTCCATATTTCTGCTGCCGTCTTGATGTATCACTCTCCTTCCTCTCCTAAATCCCTCCGCCGCACCTGCTGCCACTCTTCTCTGGCCTGTCTTCCCTGTCACATTTTTATTTTATGGAGATAATTTTCCTCTAAAATAGGAGCTAATTCTCGAATATTCGCCAGCGTTGTTTGCACTACGTATACTGGGTAGCTATTGTCCTACACATAACAGCAATGACACGTGTCACTACATTCTGGGCGACAAGTATTCAGAGAACTCTATTCTTTTACACTAATAATATTTATGCCAAATTGTATGCTTGTAATCCAACTACGATAGTATACAAATGTTTAAGAGTTATGAATCAATTTGAAGAGTGTATCTATGTCAGGTAAACACATTTGTTGTATTAAAAAAAAAAGTTCGAACACAATTATCCCTAAACATAAAATGTCCTATGGGGAATAAAGTGACAATTTCTTTATCGGTTATAAAAGCCTAATAATAATTATGAGAAGATACTGGATAAAAAAAACCCACTATATTTATTGCAAAACAAGTATAAAATCATAATTCAAAATTCAAATAAAAAGATTAATGGGTAACTCGTAATTAAGTTAATAATATTGAGGTAAATTTATTTGCCAATGAAAACTATTATGTTATAGATCAACACAACCTCTACTGTGCATTATATAGAGGACAAGCGCAAAACCGTATTTTTTTTTAGAATTTTAATATTAGTTTCGTTATCGAGCAAAGCCTGTCTGACACTGCAAGGATCCGAGCTGCCAGGAAGATGACATAATTCAGCGGCGTGAGATCCCAGACACAACAACTGGGGAGGTTCACACGTATCTAGTGCCCATCTGTATGTGCAGGCTCACAGTTCAGGGCACGGCCTTCACCCTGTGTGTGTGTGTGTGTGTGTGTAGTATCTTACCATTCTTCGCCCCTAAAATAATATATAATGCAGACACTACACGACGAAACAACATGTGAGTGTGCATCTTTCACATGTTTCATTAAAATTTACTCGGAGAAATAGAGGATTTGCCAACTGTATGATGTGATGCCGTTTCTCTAGTTAGTGTCCACAACCTTGATCATATCTTTACCCAAATTTCACTGCCGGCACAGCTCTATTTTGGTCAGCACTGGACAACGATCAAGGTCACAGATCGTTGACGATGATGACGGCACGTCCGGAAGCTTCCATTACTTTGTCGAAGGCATTGACAATTTTCCAGATAAGAAGGATAAGTGTAACGACGTAACGATTTATCGCTAACATCACCCTCTGAGCGACGTGTCATTATTAGTTCTTCTCCACATATGGTGCATCTTGTGATTATTTTTTTTTCTTTCTAACATTATTGTACTACGCGGGAACATGGTATTTCGTCACACTAACATGCTTACTGTATACACCTCTGTTGAGTCTCGTCAACTTAATTCTTATGTCAACTCTAGGATAAATACTAAACTGACAAGAAATTTAGCTAACGCAGGAATATTCAACACGACTGGCAGTGTGGGAGCTCTGTAAAATGACGTCAATAGACGGAACCCACGACTCCGACTTTTTCGATAGCCAAGGCAACAACTCATTCCTAAGACTCGCTGACCTTATTGGATGGCTGTTCCCGTTCTGTTTTCCTATTGGCTATACTCGTATAAGTGGGAAAGTCCAATAGTTTGTTTGTTTGCGCTTCAGCGTTTATAGTTTTTTTTCTGAACGTTACTAAAATTTCACCATCTGTTGACCCTAGATAGGCAATAGATATTTTTGGCCAACACCGTACAATGGCCAAGTTCAAAGTTTATCGATTAGGGTCACCTAAATGTTGCTGTTCCTACTGACTAATCCCTCTGCTACAACCTCCAACATACAGACACATTTGGTGTTAATTACCCCGTAAATCGTGCTGGACGCTTCCTCTTTCTTCTCTAGGGGCGATGGTGTGATCTATCTCTACCTACAGACGTCACAGCCGCTCGTAAAAGATTTCCTCCTTCCCTCGTGAGACACAAACAAGACCATCCCCCACACTATGTCGCCACCTTGCTGCTCGAATAACACAATTTACGGATCACCTGAAAATTCGCCCACCCAACTTGTTTTACCTGAAGATTTACCACCCTAACGCTAACCTAATCTAACCCAGGTAACGTAAGGGTGGTTAATCTTCAGGCGAAATAAGGTGGGGAAGGTGATCCCAATTTACTTATAGCAAGAACATGGAAAGATTACACTTTAATATTAAACCATAACATATTGGCTACAGGTTTTTAATGTAATCTTCATGTACATAACAGATTCTTAATAAACGACACCCTAGAAAATGTTTCAATAATGAACATTAATATAACCAACGGGTAACGAGCGACTCATCTGCATCATAACACTGAACCCTGATTTATCTTTTCTAAAATTAAATTTTATGTTTGTAAATTATGAATAAGACTTTAAGAACTAATGTATAGAGTCATTATTTATCTCTCATACTGTTTAGACCAAGAACATGTACTGTACAGTCAACCACATCAGGTAACCCGCTTCATTTTTCTGAATCCCAAACCGAGGCCTCGAATTACGGTCGATTGCCCGCCCTCTGCCTACGAGGTTTTAAACTTAGGTTAGTCACATATGGCACTTCATGTGTACACAACTTAAATATGGAAATAAATGACGCCATAAGCAACACAAAGCCTGGTATGATTACATAATACAATAACGGTACGAATAAGAAAAAGGCTTTTATTATAAAAAAAATTAGAAGCAGTGAACATACAAATATAATTAAAGAACTTGCCATCCATACTCCTGCTGTGTGACTGGAGAACTAATGGAGCGTCACAAGAAGCCTAAAACGTTAACTGCACTGAGGCCAACATCGCCATTATTGTATATGGGGCTTAATAATGAAATTAAGGTATGCTAACCTAACCTAATCTACGGGAAAGGCAGTTAACTTCCGCGATGTATAAAAGAAAAAACACAAAACACTATACGCCAGTGGAATATAAGTAAATATGACTAGAAAAAAATCGTAATCTGTTCTTAAGAAAGTAATGGAGAAAGAAGATAATGTTCGTTTCCTTTACAATTACCGTCATTTCCTTTATACCTTTTGTTGGCCTCACTATTATCACCCAATATTAACCAAGAACACATAACAGATTATAGTTCCTGCTCCCTCACCTCCCTCCCTTCACCTCACACTTCCTCCCTCCCACATTACTTTCTAAAACAACATATATATATTACAATGCCAATTCAGAGTAGACTGCCAGTTGCGTAGGTCAAGGCAGCACCAACAAGACAGTAGATCAAGATTCAGCACCTGCAACAGACAGGCATACTTTACCTTCTTTCCTCTATCTTATATTACTTTATTTGATCCTCTTCGTCAATGATCGGCCAGCTAGCCTCTTGGGTTGTCAGTCACTTCTCTTTTACACACTGTTGGCAAGTACTGGGCATGTACTGATTCTAAAATGTATCTGAACCTACGCCAGTGTTGGTCACGTCTGATCCTGAATGAGCTCACACTCGGTGCCGTCATAACACGCTGTCAGATTGTTCCATGAATTCACAACACTCACTCCAAAAAAGTTTGCCTTGGCAGTTTTCTGAAGGTTTGGCACTGGTCACACTGGTCACCAACATATTGAGTAGATCATAAGCTCAGCAACAGAAACAGATCGGAAAGTTAAAGGTCTCATAACCAACGTCCCTCCTCTGGAGATGTACTGTAGTGCGTGAGCTGAACCACAGATGATACAAGGGTTGAAAAAGATTCGGTTTAGGAAAACATGAGAAAGTTAGCGGACTTTTGTGGACGACTGCACAGTACATGTATGATCTATACATGTCCAATAACAGTGTAACAGAGAACTGACAGACCCGCCAGTAAGATGACAAGTGGCAAAAAGGATAAGGTGTAATATTAACGCGGGACATCAACATTTTACCTAAGCTGCAGTGGTGAGAGATAGTGGACAGTAGAGCCTACACATGCCCAGTACGTTCAGTACCCGCTACTGCTAACAGTGATCAACAGAGGACTGATCGACCTCCTGACTGACAAACGACGAGTTTACCACAACAGTAAACAAAGAAAACGGAAAGTTTACATTCATCTAAAACATAATTTGAACGCCATTTATATGTGAAATTATTGACTACAGTTCGTTGAAAAACCGTAGTAACTGTCTAGTATCAACGATCTTTAAAAATTTGCCAATTTAAAGAGCCACGACAAAAATACATCGTATATAGCACAGGCGCCCACAGCCATCTTAGGCACTATCCAAAGAACCAAATTTATAACTGCTCAATTATACTCCATTTCTCTCACTAACTTGTCTTTCCTTCGTACATTGCGTTGAATATCATTATCAATATTTTGAAATTCAGTAAACAACGGTATATGGCATAACATTGTCAAGCTTTGACTCCGTATATTTATTATGAGTCATGGTCTGATGATTGTCCAGGACATACGAGTATATCGTCCATGTTTTGAGCTTCAAAGCTGAAATTTGGACACATCTTTAGCTTTTTACTTTTTTTCATGGCATGAGGTCAGAATATAAGACGTACTACGGGGATGGGGATCGTATTTTGACCAATACTTTCAGCTGTCAGCAGGGATCACATGTGAGCTCAATTTAATTGTGCTTGGAGCTGGAGGCCGAGTTGCCTGGATTTACGACACCTTTAACCCTTACTATTCATGGCTTAACGCGCATCGTCTGTTTTTACACCTGTGTTGCTGGAAGATTTTATGTGATAATAAACTCAAGGACACCTACAGGCACAGGTATACTAGGCAAGTGTCTATAGTTGATATTTGAGAGCCACCTCCAGGTAAAAATGGGCGCTGCAATGATGGTATTATGCGCAGCATTTTTTGTTTATTATCCTGGCAGCTACAAAGTATAAATATTTAAGTACGAAGTATACCAGTGTGATTTGTAAGCTCTAGCAGCCTACAGAATATAATGCTATAATCTAAAAACTATATACAGCAATTACGAAATACACCAAATACTGGATGACATTATTTCTCTCAATAGGTTTGCCAAGTTCATGCTGTTCAGCTAAGAAAATTGTAAATGCCTGATAATAATTTGTCGTCCATTGCTTGATAATTATTACAATACAAATGGAAACTTCCTTCTGCTAACACTGACACATATGTCAATGGCTGCCTGTATAAAGGGCAGGCGAATATAGTATGTTTGAAGCAACACAAATGCCTTAAGTCTCTCCTCTGACATAGTACCCGTGATGGCAGAGCATAATTGTGAACAACCTTAATAAACATATTCTCTGTCTCACATGTTGACACAGGCAGTGTTGCTAAGTGAGTCAGATACAGCAGTGTGGCAGGTGAAACTTAATCAGATACATAAACGGCAGCACTCAAACATCCAACAAGGCTGCTATAGAGACTGAAACAAGCCATAGGTCTTATTAACCACCATTATGAACCACCGTCAGGGTTCACGTCTTTAGGTACTCAGTTCCTCTCATAAGTCACATCAACATTATAGTAATTCAGCTAAGACCAAGAGACGGGACAATGTTTACACAGTATAATACGCTGACGAGTTTCCTCATGGCTTCCCCCAGATATTAAAAAAAAAAAAAAAAAATGCTTTAAAGTCAAGATAACAAATACAGCTCTTAACGACGTGAGTGGAATGCACAACAACACAGTGTTTGTACAACGAGCTTTACTTTCTATACCATGAGAAAAGAACTTCATGTAGACTAATGCCGTTTACGTTGCTCACATTGTCTAACCTGACTTGGGTCGTGATGTCTACAAAAAATTACGCAAGAAAAGTGTAGAACAAATTATTTTCTGTTCAGTCAGCAACTACTGAGTGTGTTCCTAAAAGCCCGTATGTTGGTAGTGAAGTCTGATTCAAACTGTGAGAAAACAAAAGACTTAGAGAGAAAAAGGCAAAAGGAAAAAAAAAAAAGTTATCCAAAGGACTCAAACGCTCAGAGAAGAAAAAGGCACCAAGGTCGTAACATTAGAGGGACCATGACTTTTCAACTTGCTGGACCTTTCATCGCTTGGCTGGGAAGAAAATAAACATAAGTCCTAACAAATATTTTTCCCCACTACAAACACGACGGAAAATTCCATGTATGACCTTTATGTTTTTATTTTTTTTTTCCGTTTGTGAGGATCAGTTTTCTTAGCTGTTTTATGAAGTGATATAATGCTACAATGACTCGCCGTTTTATGTAAGAGAAACAGAAGAGGAGATAAAAAGGAAGGGAGGAAGGAGGGAAGGAGTTATAGGAATAGTATATGCAGGAAAATGAGCTGGCTCCTCTCGCTATACAGTGTTGTTAGAAGAGGTGGTCAAATATTAGTGTCAGTTAGAGTGTGTGAGGAAGTCAGGGAGTGATGGATATACTGACAATCCTTAGAAACTTTTGCATACAATTTTTAGCCGATTTTTTGGGTCAGTTTAAATTTACAACCATACAATCACATAAGTCTACAGACGGATATTGAATTGTGTGTGTGTGTGTGTGTGTGTGTGTGTGAAATGTTCATGGCGATCCCTCTACACACCATTTTGTTCAGATGAGACCATTTGAAGAATTATAGTAAACATTTATCATTAGCTACTGAATTATACGTAGAATTATTATCATCTCAAGCCTGTCTTAAGCCTGGGAGTAGATCCTACAATCAGGGACATGCAACTTATTTATTAATACCCAGCGTTTGAAAGTTCAGCCTTTACCATTCCTCAGCACGTGTAACACACAGACGCCCGTATTATTAAACAATATCTTCCCTTGAAGAGGGTCGTCGTGTTTCAACCCGAGTCGTAAACTAAATGAGTCCTGAGGGACACCGCAGTACAGTACTTAACGGGGTGGTGTGGCGGTAAAATTAACTTATTTCAATATTATAAATTAATTTTACTGGAATTAGTTAATTTCAACGCCACACCACCCAGTTAGGTACAGTACTGCGGTGTCCCTCAGGACTCATTTAGTTTAAAACTCGGGTTGAAACACGACGACCCTCTTCAAGGGAAGATATTGTTTAATAATACGGGCTGACTCTAATTCTTAGAAGGGAAAAGGGATCACAAGGAAGTTGGTGAGGTCAAGCAGCCGCCAGCTTGGGAAGGAAGAAAAACTTGGAAGAACATATGGTGGAGCAGTTTGTGAATATTGTTGTGTGTACCTGTCTGCCCCTGGCCGAGACCCTCACCACAAACACAACCTCCCACATGTTTTAATTTGTCTTTCTACATAAACACCGAAACAGAGCAACACTCAGCGAGACCAGTAGACAGATAGAATTAGATAAACAAATAAATAAGTTAAAGACTTTATAAAAGGGGGGGGAGGAGGATTAAGTCTATGGTTGGTGTAGATTGATGGCTACAGGTGAGTCTTGCAGGTGAAGTTACTAAGTATAGTTCACATCATCCCGGGGAGGGAGTTAGACTCAAATAGTTAATGTATTTTTTAGTGATAAATTAGTCATTTGCATGGTTAATTGTAGCTAAATAATATGGTCAGACAAATATTTCAAGTGAAATACCCAGGTGGTCGACCATCACCCACAACTCTCAAAATAAAACGAAGGGATTTGTTTTACTTCAGTACCAGTGAAAAACATCAGCCTTGAAGGATCATAGGAGGTAACTTTTGGTGATGGAGAGAACAATGTACGTACCAAAGGAAGGAGACTGTTTACTGACCTGATCCGTATAGTATAAGGGCAGGTAACAGGTACTCTGGTTTTTGTGGTATTTAGGGACCTTTATCTTATTTTTTGGTTAAATCTGGAATGTATTAGTGAGGTAGCTAACATTTAGATATATCTGTATGACATAATTTCATTTCTGCAGGATAGTATCAGCTTACCCCGGCGTCAGCAACTTTTTTTTTTATCATTCATAATGGTGATTCACCTCACATTAGTACGAGCAAATCAGAGGAAAAAGAACGATGTGAGAGGGGCACTCGCCACCCGTACGTGACAGTATTGCCATTACAATCCATAAAGACGGAAAAATTGTAAATAATGATTTTCTGCTTTTAAGTACGTATCATTATAATATACTCGTCATATATATATATATATATATATATATATATATATATATATATATATATATATATATATATATATATATATATATATATATATATATATATATATATATATATATATACACTGTATATATATTTCATTAGCCCAATAAAGCACGCGGACTTCTCCATACAATCAACACCTCAGCCCGCCAGGATTCGAACCCACGGCCCTCGTGTTTCGAAGCCGGATTTGGTAAAACGTTACTCTGACCACCTACGTGATACGGGTAGTCCCCATTAGAGGTTCACGGCGCCATAAGCTAGTTGAACAGGCTTTGTGTGAAATATAACAGAGACTAGGACTGCTTTTAGTATCCTGGTGGTCCAGAGGTAGCTTTCCCCGGTCACAGTCCTGGGCTCGTGGGCGGTGGGTTCGAATCCTGGTGAGTTGAGGTGTTGATTGTATATATATATATATATATATATATATATATATATATATATATATATATATATAATATATATATATATATATATATATATATATATATATATATATATATATATATATATATATATATATATATATATATATATATATATATATATATATATATATATATATATATATTCATGGCAATATAACATCCATAAATTCATAAAATAATGAATAAAATATAATAATCGCGAATCACCATTGCAAGGCCAGGAGGTAGAGTCAGCTGGTGTTTACTCTCGCTGTATATTTGGCGAGATACCAAAGTGTCGGTGTTGGAGGTGTAATTTACAGCATCTTTTTCCCCGAGTTGGTAAACAGCGGGAGTGGAGCTGGAAGACGGAATCAACGTCTCGGTGCATGACGCAGTATGTTCTCACCATGCTCCTCGTCTCCATGGTTATTATAAACTGTGCCCATGACTGATCACTCATAACGCTTAATTTGATGGAGAAGTAAATAAATGAATAAATTAAGTATTGAGCTACGAGAAATTTGATGTGAATATTAAAATAGTCAATCAAATATATAAGAATTAAGGAAGGCCTCTTGTACTACAATGTCCCCGAAAGACACAAGACCAGAAGTGTACAACATTATCACCATTTTATATAAAGAAATAATTACATCAATTGTTAAGTGGGTCCGTTGTTGACGTACACGAGGTGTTTTATCTGGTGCCGTCATTGTCCTGCCTTCATTATGTTGCCTTGGTCCAGCGGCTTTATGTCCTTGTTTAATTAATACTATAAACTTACGTCCCCGCACATATTACACTACAGGCACAAGCATACACGTTTGATGTAATATATGTGTTTGCTTTTGTTAGAGTGTGTTAGCGCGTGCTTGTGTGTGTGTGTGTGTGTGTGTGTGTGTGTGTGTGTGTGTGTGTGTGTGTGTGTGTGTGTGTGTGTGTGTGTGTGTGTGTGTGTGTGTGTGTGTGTGTGTGTGTGTGTGTGTGTGTGTGTGTGTGTGTGTTTTCTCGTACACGTTCGTCTCTAATATACGGTATATCAAGAAATGGTTTTCTTAACTGAAACATAGGATTGGTTGCATAAATATCAAGATATATATATATATATATATATATATATATATATATATATATATATATATATATATATATATATATATATATATATATATATATATATATATATATATATATATATATATATATATATGTGTGTGTGTGTGTGTTGGTACAGATTCTTCAGTAAGATTTTGACCGAAAAAGATTGTTTAAGGTGAACACGGCTCCTCGATCTCCACTATTAAAAAATGAAGGTTCCTCACCCACAACAACACTCGTGACTTATTTCTATTTATCTCGTGACCACAATCGGCGGTGCTATGATGGTGATGGTGAGTTGGTGGAAGCCTGTGACTTTCTCCTTTCTCAACAATGTTAATCAATTCTATCTTCTGTGCTTATCTCCCCATACATTTCAGAATTTCTTTTCGATCTTCTTCTTCCTATTTTATCTTATCCGCGTCTTTAATGAGCTCGCTACCCCACAGTCCTTCATCCCCCAGTTCTTCATCTCTAATAACTTGCTGCTCCTGTGCTCTTATTAACTTAACTTTCCTAGGTCCCCTGTTGCTTCTTTCCCATTCTACTGCCCAAGCGTTCCCACTCTCCCAAGGACCACTGTGGCTCGTGTGACAAAGTCATCTAGGCAGGCCGATGAGGTTACATGAACAAGAATGTTAAGGACAAGAGTCAGGGTAGGAACTGAAGGGGGGTGAACGAGGCTGGGTGAAGTTGTGTTCATTACAGAGAAATCCCTCCAGTAGATCTTCATCGATACATTTTGGACGATGCATCAAAACCTAAACGATGTCAGTGTTTTATCTAACCTATAAAGCTCTCTGTCAAGGGTCGGCGGTACAGGTAACTTATGCATCAACATAAACAAGAAGATATTCAGGCACGTAGATATATATTTTAAGCAAACAAACAGACAGAAACACATGGAAGATGTTGGAAGATGAGACAGGTAAATAAAGATAAAGAAGGATATTGTTGAAGAAAGACGAGAGAAGCGTTGGAAGGGCGAACAATACAGCAAGCATAATAAATGGAGGTGGCAGGAGATACGATCATCAGTATATGATAACACGTCAGTCAAAAGGTGAAGTAATAACACTGTGGCAGCTGATTGACAGGTGTAATATTACCCCCGTCACTTTACTCTTAATTATCTTTGTATTTATATTTTGTAAGTTAACGACACGTGTAAGCGTTCATACGAGTCAAATAAACGAAGCATCCCTGAACGCTATCAAAGCCCTTAAGTAATCATCATGGAGCTTGACATCCTTCCATACACCAAGTAATGATACAGTTTATGAATCATGATTACTTTCCCTGTCAAGTTTTAAATGAATCTGTAAATACTTGAGTGAGTTATCGCACCTGTCATATCATAACAGATAGCACTCATTCGGCGATATAATATTACATCTAGAAAATTACAGAATTTACATTTGTTAGTCATTTTTCATTTTGAAATAGTTTTTTCTTCTTCTATTTTGGCTGAAGGAAAATACTTTTAATTTCGGTGACATATGAAAGCCGGTAATAATTTATGTATTCTCAACTAATTTTAATGTACATGATGATAATATCAGTTACTGAACGTTGCTCTTAATAGTTTTTTTTTAATTTGTTCGTTCACATAAACATTGACTTTTAAAGAGCAAAATATTCGTTCATAAACTGTGGACGCCGCAGTTTTACGCTGTCCTCATGAATAACAAATTATTCTGATGTGGACAATTTTTTGGTGGGCTAAAACATTATTAGTTCCCCGTCTACTGCCACTAACGGGCGTCATAACCACTGCAGCTCTCCCCGTGGTTCAGCGTGTAAGTAATAAATCTATATTAATATTAGGACAATACAAAATAAATATTAAGTGTTTGAGTGCATCTGTATAGTCCTTGCAAAGTCTCAATTTGACGATGTAACACACACACACACACACACACACACACACACACACACAAACACACACACACACACACACACACACACACACACACACACACACACACACACACACACACACACACACACACACACACACTGTGCTTCCTCATCCTGATCAACGACGCTCTATCGGACACTCCTCACAGGTGGAAGTACGTGGATGACTGCACTGTGGGGGTCTCAGTGGACAACACCGCACCAGACTACTCATCGTTACAAGGCACCCTGGACAGGCTACAGGCATGGACTACGGAGAACAAGGTCACCATCAACTACACCAAAACCGTAGTCATGCCGCCACCACTCCAGTGCGAGCACCAGCAGTCACAGTCGGTGCCCATCCTCTCCAGCTGGTGCAGTCTGCCAAACTCCTGGGTGTAACTATAGACAACAAACTTGACTGGAAGGCCCATGTAAATAAAGCAGTCAAGGCAGCCTCGTACCGTCTCTACATGCTACGACGACTTAGGTCACTTGGGACACCCACGCCAGAGCTGAGGACCATCTACAACGCCTTTATTCTCCCCAAACTAACGTATGCGTCACTAGCCTGGTCGTCTTCTCTCAACTCCACCCAACAACGTCAGCTAGAGAAGGTACAGAAAAGGGCCTGCAGAATCATGCTTGGCGCAGAATACTCCGGCTACACCAACGCTCTCTCCACCCTGGAAATGCCATCCCTCAGTGACCTCCACCACCAAGCACTGGAAAGGTTTGGCAGTGGACTACTGCACCACCCTCGTCATCGCCACCTGCAGCCCCCCACCCAACTCGCGCAGTCCGCCACTACAACAAAATTCAGCCCATAAGAGCCCGCACCGATAGATATAAGAACAGCACCATCCCATCTATTGTTAAAATAATAAACAACTCCTGATTTATGTACTGCACAACCCTGTAAATGTATTCAATGCATATTATATCATTATGTCTAAATCAAATGTAAGTCTGTATATTTTCAGCCACCGGCTGCAACTCTATTAATAAACCGTTTATTATTATTATTATTATTATTATTATTACACCTCTGACTGAAGTATCATGTTCTCGTTCATATAACAATCCTTCTCAACATTTGCGCTGTCGGCAATAAAACCACCTGAGTATTCTTCTACCATTGAGATTAGTACCACACACTCGGCCGCAGAAGATGAAGTAGCCTGGGATGTGGAGGAATATTTACCCTTGAGGTATAGCGCTGCCCGACCGCGCTCTCAAATCCTCACAGTATTGACTAATGTATTCCAAGCCTACTTCTGGCTCATGTCGAAAAGATTTACAGATGAAGTGTGTAGGAGGAAAGCATATTTACATTAGAAGAATAAGTAAAACGTTACCCAGAACAACGAGAAGAATTATTTACACGTATTTCTTGGTCCTATTTGCATATGCTGGACAGTATTGTCTTTTTGGCGTTACTAGACCCATTTCTGATATATGTCTCTCAAGCGATCGACTTCTATTATTAAAATATCGTATTATCACAAATATAACTTCCTTTGACCTTTTCAGCCACGATTTTTTTTTCAGGTGTTGAAGTCTCCCATAGCACCACAGGACCATAAGTCTGGACCGAGATGACAGAAAAATTGATTAATTAATTATTTATCAAATTGAGTATAGAGATTGTTGTGATTACATCCGCATACAAAGTTTGATGACCATCCGCCCCTATCCTACTGAGTTACGTTCCCAAGTTGTGGTTATGGTTGAAATGAAGATGATGTAGGCCTATGACAATACTGTTTAGTGAAAGTAAGGGTGAAATGGATGTAAATAGATGTTAGTTGTTGTAGTTGTCGTTTATGGTGAGATAAAGGCAGTTCCTGTTGGTTAATGATGTGATGAGGGTAACACTAAGACACTGTACTAATGGCACCTGTTTTTGCCTCATAAAAAAGTTTTCCTTGTGCTATATGGACGACTATAGTGGATAAACACACACACACACACACACACACACACACACACACACACACACACACACACACACACACACACTACCGATATACTCAACACGATCGTGAGTCAGGAACCTCGCATGAAAGAGTCGCTGTTGACCACTCGTTCTACCTACCCAAAGTAAGAATCCCAGTCGACTAAAACGTACGATCTATCTATCTATCTTGTAATTAAAGTAACAGATAGTTTGTGTGTAGAGGTCCTTATGTTTAGTGTCAAGTGTAAACGTTAAAAATTATTGGACATATTTACTCACGTCTATAGTAAGATATAAAGACACAAGACTAATTATTTACGTATACATACACAAATGCAATTCTCTACACAGGAGTAATCTGTATCGTATATTCCCTCTAACAGAAGCAATACACACTCAATACACAATAAGCATAACATATTATAATCAGCGTAACATACCTGCCGAGCCGAGGAGTTTCAGCCCCAGATAGTAATTAGCCAGACAACACAGCGAGGCGGCGTAACTTGGAGGGTAACAGAGGCAACACAGCCAGTCAGTCCAGGTTATTGTCACCACCATCAGTCTATACACACACACACACACACACACACACACGCCACAACGTATATGTTTAACGCCTAAGCCACGCAGAAAATGCTAATACACGCAGTTTTGATTTTCATTAGTTTAAGGTTATAGACGTGTTTCAGACTTGGGAAAGCATAATTCCCCGACTAAAATATCGCCACGGTGATTGCAGTAGGTGGTTTACCCGTGTCAAGGTTATACATTACAGTACATACATTAACACAGAAAACTTATCAGTAGTGGTGAGAGGTGAGGCCACACGCACGAGACTAGTAAAGATTGACGTACCTGTACAGTGTTGCTCACGACAAATGATGGAACAGGTTGTCTTATAAATGTATTAAGATCATGTTTTTAAGACTTTTGTGCATTTTAATTCATTTTCTTTTCACACGTCTATACTCTTGCTGCAAAAGTATATTGATTTTGTAATTAGTTCATAATTCACCTAAATGTGATCATAATGATATTTGAACTTATAGCTTATTCTCTGTATTTCATTAATCGTAAAGAATGTTCACTCCATGGAACCGCCACCTTTAAAGTGAAAATTAATATAAAAATACGTATGAGTAGACGGATAAAAACAGAGAACGAATGAAAGTTTCTATATAAAAACAAATATCTTTCCAGAGTACCATTACGTTAATTACACTCGTATATCAACAATAACCTTCTATGACTGAAGCAATCAACGGCATCTTTTTAACAACTCGTAAATATTTTTTGACAAAACATAAAGTTTATCACTCGGCAGATTAACAACACTTTTAATACAAACTTTGGCATTCTGAGGAAGAATTGACCGTGTGTTTGAGTTCACTACTTTATGGTTGACATCAAATAGTCGTTCATTATCAACCTGTGTTGTTGCTATAATGATTCTTTTATTCTTGCACTCCGTCGTAGTAGAAGTGTGTGTGTGTGTGTGTGTGTTTGTGTGTTTGTGTTTTAGAGAGGCGCCAGAAACTTTAAATAAGGAAACGTTTTGGTGGTTCAGGGAAGCGAAGAATTCTTGCCGATTTTCAAATGACACGGAAAAAGACTTTCAAAACGTAGCAGCCAAAACTGTGTGTAAATCCCTGGAGGCTTGGAGTCCTCCCCTCCTCTCCCTACCCCCTCTCTCTCTTTCCCTCTACCTCTATCCCTCTCTCACATACGAAAAACACCATAAAAAGGTAAAAATATCCTTCACTCTGCAACTTAGTTTTTATTTATGACGAACATCAGGACTATTATCTCTATTCATGACGTACAAATGGAGAAAGGTGTTCAAGTATATAACGGAAAATTACCAAGGATTGATTTAATTCTTGTTATTTGATCTGTGTATTATGGTTGTTTCGGTCTGTCTGCTAAGAATATTTGCTGGTTGCTTGATGACTAAGACTCTAAAGAATATTTCAGTTATTTTGGTCAATGGCCAAAGTCTCAGTTGTGAAAAAAAAGGTGAAAATTATGTTTCTGGCAGTAGTTTTAGACCGGAAAACAGGATTTGGTAATAATGGCTTTGTCGGTGACTTTCATTGTTTTATTTACTTTTCTTAAGTTACTCCTCTGACTGGAATACTTAATTTACTGCCTTCATACTTCCAGATAAACTTCATATAAATCATGTATTTTATTTTTATTAAGAAGACATTTTCAAGTCAAGATGAAGCAGAAAGATAAATATGGAGAATTTTATTGAGCCAAGTACCAGAGAGGAAGATTAGCACCCATCTTTAAAATCATTAAATTATTGTCTTCAAATTTTCAACTTTATTTATTAAATATTATTTCTGAAAACTCTTTGAATTAGGCTGAATCGGCTCAAGGGTTAAGATCACAAGTTCAAAGGTTCCCGACCGGTAATATTTTGTTGTTTATAAATTTATCTTCAAAGACACTTAGTGACTCTGGTCCAGCACTGATAGGTTTCTCTAAAGAATCAGTGAATAATACATTTTTAGCCAAATACTGTCTCGGGAACAAACGACTTCTCTTACTTACCATCATTTCAACCATGACATCACCACAATCACCACCATAGCCGGTATCATCACGAGCTCTTATCACCACAACCATCACCACAATCACCACCATAGCCGGTATCATCACAAGCTCTTATCACCACAACCATCACCACAATCGCCACCATAGCCGGTATCATCACAAGCTTTTATCACCACAACCATCACCACAATCACCACCATAGCCGGTATCACAAGCTCTTATCACCACAACCACCACCACAATCATCACCATTACCACAGCCATTAGTATAACCATAGCCTTCCTTATCACAACTTTCACTATCACCACAGCCATCACCATCATAACCATCGTCACAAACATTCCCATCACTACAACTATCCCCATCACCACAACCATCACCATCACCACAACTATCCCCATCACCACAACCATCACCATCACCACAACTATCCCCATCACCACAACCATCACCATCACCAGAACTATCCCCATCACTACAACTATCAACAACAAAACAACATTCAACCTGTACAGTAGATGAGACTCCAGAATTTCATTAAACCTTTATTACAGGTGTCGGGGGTCAGAGGTGTGGCAGTCATATTGCAGTAAGAATTGACGTCACCAATACCAGAAATATTAGTTCCTTGTATAACACACACACACACACACACACACACACACACACACACACACACACACACACACACACATTATAACATGTGGACCGTGAGTAAACTAACGAATGGGAAGTAAAACTATACATTATATTGAGACAGACGTAGCGGTGCTGCGTCCACACCGTCACTCCATGAAGCAATTAGCACCGGGGGTGGGGAGGGGGCAGTATCACTAGAAGTGGTCGTAGGTGCAATGAGAATGATGAGAAGTGAGTGACTGAGGTAATAATAAATAAAAGGAGCCAGGATGTTCTAGCACTGAGTGAACCAAAGGAGAAATCTGTTGGGGAAAATTGAGGGCGTAATGTTAGTATTGCCTTATAGGAAGAAAAGAAAAGAGATGATGTTTTTGTTAAAGTGTTGAAATGCGAATCTACAGGACGGAGCTTAAGAGCATAAAAAATGGGTTATAAAAGGTAAGGCATTTATAATTGCATTTAACTTTGAAAGCCTTAACGCGAGAGACAGGGAAATTAATATCATTTTAGGTATATATGAATGATATATGAACTGTTAGCAAGCAGTATTTTGTGTTGAGAGATGATTGACAAACAGGATGATGTAGTATATAAAATAGTCATAATAAACATTGAGACATGATAATGAAGGTGACATATTGTTCGATTATGTATTGATGATAATAATTATATGTAAAGTTTATGATATGTGAGTGTGCAAAGAGATAACAAACATAAAGGTTAAGGAAAAAGAAAATTAGACGATTGAAAAGAGGGTTACAAATGATGGTGAGTTGAAGATGACGAAGGTGGTCAAGAAAATTCAATATGAGACAGAAAATAGATATATATGAAGAAGGATGAAGTGGGGAGGGGGATGAAGAAGGATAAAGTGGGAGAGAACGAAGAAGAATAAGAGTAATTTAAGAGTAAAAGCATAGTATAAGGGCTTGTGTTATGATGTTACAAGAGTGAAAACTTATTGAGGGAAGGGAATGGTCGGATGATAGACTAACTGGTCTAGGGAAGGAGAAAATGTTACATGACCATTACAATCAAGTCAGATGAAATATACAAAGCTTTTAAGAAAAACAAGAAGTTATTTAAGAAGAAGTGGGTATGTTGTGTTAGACGAGAGATAGAAATATTAATTGACAGTTAAATTGAAAGCAGATATACATGGTAGAAAAAGAGTGAAAGATTGATTGGTATGAAATTTTGAACAACTTTTGAAAATGTGAGAAAGGTGAAGTTTTTTCCTTTTGGGAAGAGAGAAATAAAGAACATAAAATCTGAATGAGGAAGAGCTGATAAAGGAAGGAAGAGGTTAAACTAGACTTTAAACAAGCTGAAGTATGGTAAGGCACCGGATGTCGGTATCTTCACCGTAGACATTTAAGATAAGGTAAGTGTTAAGTGATATCATAAATGGCAACTGGGTATAAGTTGAGTTCAGGAAAGGAGAAGGATGTGTGAATCAATTGTTTTTAGTATATAATAAAGGTAAAAAAATGTCTAGACAAAGGAAATATCTAGTTTTCAAATTTATAAAACTTATCTAGAAAAAGAGAAGTATGTGTTTATTGCCTTTACAGCTCTGGATGTAGAGACAATGTAATATATACTGAACAAGTGTGATATAAATGGGATACTGTTGATGCCCAGAAGTTTCTTAAAAATAAGTGAAGCAAAATGTCAAGAGTGTGGCAGGAAGAGGGGAATTAGCTCCTAGTAACAATGGGAATCAGAGATGATTGTCCCTACAGTTGTTCAATATTTACACAGATGAGGTATTGAGGGAAGTGAAAATAAGAGTGTTGGACAGGGGAACAAGTTGTGACACTTTACGATCAAGGATACAAACGGGAGATGAGTCAGACTAGTTAGTTTCTGAGTCCAGGTGGTGACATAGCTCATGTGGGTGACGCAGGAAAGTAGATGTAAATATAACTGAACAAGTTTACAGGAATGTGGCGTTGTAGAAGTTTGTTGTGTAATGAAACTATGTCGAGAAAATGATGGGGAGAAATATATGGATTATTATTTTCCTGAACGGAGATGAAGACTACCAGTGATACTACTAGTACTACTACTATTACCACTAATACTAATACTAATACAACTAATACCGCCACTACTACTACTCTCCCCACACCTCTTGCCACTCTCCTTACACCTCCTGCCACTCTCCCCACGGTTCTTGCCACTTTCCCCACGTTTCTTGCCACTTTCTCTATGCCTAGCCACGCCCTTCACGTCTCCACTTATTGGCACGAAACAGAACGAAGAATCAACAAGCAGTAGTTAATCAAGACAAATCCATTTGCTGAGCACTTCCACCGGAGTCATCGTGATCCTTCTAATAAGTTCTCAGAGCTTCTGGGAGGCTTAGTGAGCCCTAGAGAGGATTTGGGAGATTTGATGAGCCTTTGGATATCTTGTTGTTTCTGCGAGTGTGAGTGAGCGCAAGAAAGCTCAGGGAAGTAGAGTTCCGAGGAGCCATGGGAGGCCACTTGGAACTACTGAAAAATTACGCCAACCCCTGGAAGCCAGTAATAGATTCTGGGAGCCTCAGAAAAATATATATGAGGCCTTGTAAAATATGAGAATTACTGGGAACAACTTAAAGACTCTGCCAGCATTCTAAGCAGCTCCAAAACTCCTTAAAGTGTAAATAAATATCTGAGTATCCTTTGAGAGCTTAGGGAACCATAGGAAACCACCTTAAGTGTTTGGATGCCATTAAAAACCTCCACCGAAGAGCTCTGAGAGTCTCTGGAAACCCTGAGAGCTATTTAAAGCCTCTGTGATAATCTGAAACTCGCCGAGAGCTTCTTGTATCCACCAGAAACCTCCAGGATCCTCTGTAGCCTTAGGGAGCCACCAAATAAAAGCCTCTGAAAGATATAGTAACCTCTGGGAGCCACCGAAAGCCTATGAGAGCCAATGAAATCCTCTCTAAGCCACCTTGATCTACCGAGATTCACCGGGAGCCACTGAAAACCTCTACACACACACACACACACACACACACACACACACACACACACACACACACACGCAAGTACGAGCGAACTTCATAATAACTACAACAAATCAACAACAATATGGGTCGGGGGTTTCACCAGACGAGATTGAGTTCGCTGGACCATCGTCCTTCCGAGATTAATGGAAGTCGGTCGTGTGTACTCCCTTAATGGCTGGGGTAATGGTTAAAAGAAGGGGTGGTGATGGTAATGGTTAGAAGGATAGTGAGTGATGGTGAGGGTAATGGTTAGAAGGATGGTGATGGTAGTGGTTAGGACAGTGATGGTGATGGTAGTGGTTAGAAAGATAGCGATGGTGATGGTAGACGTTAGAAGGATAGTGATGGTGATGGTAATGGTTAGAAGGATAGTGATGGTAGTGGTTAGAAGGATAGTGATGGTGATGGTAGTGGTTAGAAGGATAGTGATGGTGATGGTAGTGGTTAGAAGGATAGTTATGGTGATGGTAATGGTTAGAAGGATAGTGATGGTAGTGGTTAGAAGGATAGTGATGGTAGTGGTTAGGATTGATGAGAAGGATAGTGATGGTGATGGTAGTGGTTAGAAGGATAGTGATGGTGATGGTAGTGGTTAGAAGGATAGTTATGGTGATGGTAATGGTTAGAAGGATAGTGATGGTGATGGTAGTAGTTAGAAGGATAGTGATAGTGATGGTAGTGGGTAGAAGAATAGTGATGGTAGTAGTTAGAAGGATAGTGATAGTGATGGTAGTGGTTAGAAGGAGAG
Source organism: Homarus americanus (assembly GCF_018991925.1). Classification (NCBI taxonomy): domain Eukaryota; kingdom Metazoa; phylum Arthropoda; class Malacostraca; order Decapoda; family Nephropidae; genus Homarus; species Homarus americanus. The sequence goes on from NW_024712913.1 coordinate 3,054,126, forward strand.
TGATGGTAGTGGTTAGAAGGATAGTGATGGTGATGGTAATGGTTAGAAGGATAGTGATGGTGATGGTAATGGTTAGAAGGATTGTGATAGTGATGGTAGTGGTTAGAAGGATAGTGATGGCAGTGGTTAGAAGAATAGTGATGGTGATGGTAATGGTTAGAAGGATAGTGATGGTGATGGTAATGGTTAGAAGGATAGTGATGGTGATGGTAATGGTTAGAAGGATTGTGATAGTGATGGTAGTGGTTAGAAGGATAGTGATGGTAGTGGTTAGAAGGATAGTGATGGTAGTGGTCAGAAGGATAGTGATGGTAGTGGTTAGAAGGATAGTGATGGTGATGGTAATGGTTAGAAGGATAGTGATGGTGATGGTAATGGTTAGAAGGATTGTGATAGTGATGGTAGTGGTTAGAAGGAAAGTGATGGTGAGGGTAATGGTTAGATGGATAGTGATGGTGAGGGTAATGGTTAGAAGGATAGTGATGGTGAGGATAGTGATGAGGATGGTATCGGTTAGAAGGATAGTGATGGTGAGGATACTGGTGAGAAGGATAGTGATGGTGAGGATAGTGATGAGGGTGGTATTGGTTAGAAGGATAGTGATGGTGAGGGAAATGGTGAGAAGGATAGTGATGAGGATGGTATTGGTTAGAAGGAGGGATGGCCCTGTTGTTAGTGTTAATTTTTGTCATTTATTTTTGTCTCACGTTCTGTTTTTATTCCTTCTGCATATTATTATTCTTTATCGATTAGCATCTTAACGATCGGTTGAAATTGGAGGCTGGGGTAATTTGGTCCAAGAAACCTAAATAAAAATTGAACTGAAAATGGAAAGTTTAGGTCACATATTGGAAATAAACTTTTACATGACCTGTAGTTTTACTGATGCACCACCAGGAGTGACCTGTAGTTTTACTGATGCACCACCAGGAGTGACCTGTAGTTTCACTGATGCACCACCAGGAGTGACCTGTAGTTTCACTGATGCACCACCAGGAGTGACCTGTAGTTTCACTGATGCACCACCAGGAGTGACCTGTAGTTTTACTGATGCACCACCAGGAGTGACCTGTAGTTTTACTGATGCACCACCGGGAGGACTGATGGGGGGCTCCCAGTTCTCCGGGTACTTCACCATGACAACAACAGGTATATCAAGTCACCAGCACGACTCACTACACTTACTGGTCGCTTGTTTGGTGTCGTCATCACCTTTAAGGTAGTCGATGGCGGACCTCCAGCCTGGTAATTCTAACCATAAATTATAGTTAAGTTCCAGAGTGACAATACGACGTTTGAGCGCCTTAAATCCCCTTTTCTTCCGGCAAGACATAAATATCACTTGAGTGGCCAGACTTGAGGAGAATCACGAACTTATGGATTAAATCTGCTGACTGTATTCACTAACTGGTTTTATGGGATAATTTACTGTTTCCGCTAGAAGTAATATAGAAATTAAATAGAAAGGAATTTTTATTTAGATGTCCTCGTGTGAATCTTCTTTAGTCTGTTTCCGTTCTTCCTGTTTTTCCTTTCCCATATATACTGTATGTCAATTCAACCTTCATTTCTAATCTATTCAGTTGATTTCAAGAGAATTTTTCTTTCTTCCGTTTATAGAAATCAATTGATTTAGAAGGCGTGTAGAGAAGAATGAACACACAACAACCCTGTAGTCAAGTACATCAGTTTCTCGATGACGTCCTCACGCTTTAAGATGGCGCTGCTTTCAGGACATCAAAATTTCAAGGTTGTATTTTGGTTAAAAAAGGTCAAGTTCACATGTAATTATATTATCATGAGAAATATAAGCTACTGTTTCAAAAAGGCACCGTTTACGTTCCAGGACTCTAACCTTCTAATAATGGGTAAGACAACAGGTGGAGTTGTTTACCTTTCACAGCTATGATTTATCTACGTCGGTGTAATGAAGAGATTTTCGTCAATTGGCTCTTAAAGTTTCATTATAAAATTTAAAGCTGCTTTTGTCATCCAACAATTAGTGAATTCTACCATCATCGCTGTAAACATTCCTTCGTCGTGATATCACAGACTGTAAGCTTAAAGGACATTTTTCTGTTGGTATTTCTAAGTCCAATTATTGGGACAAATATGGTACATAAAGATGGAAAATACCGACTATCGAACTGATCTTACGTATTTATGATACATCGTGAGGACTTAAGGATAAGGACCCTCACATGACACTGTCAGGTTGGTGACAGTAAAAGTCATCATGGTCCACCAGGCCTTCACATGACAGTCAGGTTGGTGACAGTCATCATGGTCCACCAGGCCATTACATGAAGGTTAGGATGGTGACAGTCATCATGGTCCACCAGGCCATCACATGAAGGTTAGGATGGTGACAGTCATCATGGTCCACCAGGCAATCACATGAAGGTTAGGATGGTGACAGTCATCATGGTCCACCAGGCCCTCACATGACACTGTCAGATTGGTGACAGTAAAAGTCATCATGGTCCACCAGGCCTTCACATGACAGTCAGGTTGGTGACAGTCATCATGGTCCACTAGGCCCTCACATGACAGTCAGGTTGGTGACAGTCATCATGGTCCACCAGGACCTCGCATGACACTGTCAAATTGGTGACAGTAGAAGTCATCATGGTCCACCAGGCCTTCACATGACAGTCAGGTTGGTGACAGTCATCTTGGTTCACCAGGCCCTCACATGACAGTAAGGTTGGTGACAGTCATCATGGTCCACCAGGCCCTCACATGACAGTTAGGCTGGTGACAGTCATCATGGTCCACCAGGCAGTCATTCACTCACATGACAGTTAGGTTGGTGACAGTCATTATGGTCCACCAGGCCCTCACATGACAGTTAGGTTGGTGACAGTCATCATGGTCCACCAGGCCCTCACATGACAGTTAGGTTGGTGACAGTCATCATGGTCCACCAGGCCCTCACATGACAGTTAGGTTGGTGACAGTCATCATGGTTCACCAGGCCCTCACATGACACTGTCAGGTTGGTGACAGTCATCATGGTCCACCAGCCCCTCACAAAACACTGCCAGTTTGATGACTGTGTGTAAAGGTCATTATGGTCCACAATATCATCACGATCTGAAGTTCTTCGGTCAGACGTTTAGCAACAAACTGAAAGCTGATCTTCACCAAGTCGATATTTTCCTGATGTTGTTCATGTGGATTTTTCTCTAATTTGCATAATTCTCTTCCTTCTCATCAGGAAATAGTTTACATAATCACCACAAACGAGCAACGAAAAATAGACGCCATGAAGAAGTATAAACGAAAGAACATCAGGCAGAGATATATTCTTGGTGTTGTTTTTTGTCATCTCTTATCTTCTCTTCGTCATGTGCACAAGTTTTCATACATATACACACCACCAGCAGGAGACACAAACACCAGGAAGTAACTTTATTCATCCAACACGGGGAGGGGGAAGACTATGTTGAAGTTACCGAGTCGAAAAAGTTTGGTCTGCAAACATAAACAAGAAAGACAATGTGCGACCAACTGGTCGATACTGTTACACTGAATAACTGTGTTGGAGTTATCCGGCCACCTAGTGGCTTAACCAGTTGGTTATGTATGCAGCTATTTGATGTATTAAGTAGCTGGTTATGTGGTCATTTAACCTCTTCCCAGTGATCACATTGATGAGGGGAAAACAAAGATTGATTTCAGTAAATATATTTGAAAATAAGAAAAAACTTTATAAATTACTTAAAAGATTGGAAGAAATGTTACATCGTACGAGGGCACACAAAACCCTTCAAGTCCTTTGCATAAGAAATAGGAAATCTTTAACAAAGTCACTTTAAAGAGACGTAGGGGAAGGCAGTTCCTGGAACTCTTGAGTGAAAAATTATATTTGTTTGGGAAGAACTTTCAGAGAAGAAAAAAATTATGTCAAGATCCTCGTGTGCCTCTCTGTCTGTGAGTGTTAGTTTGTTACAGCCATAGCTCCAAAACGGAAGCTGTTCGAGACCTGAAACTTTACACACATATTACATAGGCCCTATGGTTGTGCACCTTTGTATTACTATTGACCACGGACCCCTGGGTGGTCCGGGCAAGAGCCAAAAATTTTCTCCGAATGAGATATCACCACGGCGACTGCGAAGGTGGTTATCCGTGTCAGGGAAGACAAACAGACTAGGTTGCTTTGTATGTTTATATAATTACATCGAAGCAAGACTCATGTACTGTACATATTTAACTAAAATCAGAAATGCACACTGGCTTATGATCAGAGAGGCAGTAATGCACGTAAACACAGATAAAACAGAGAGATTATGCACGACAGCACTGAGTCACGTGACAAAAAGCAGAATGAATTTTGTATATAAATTCACTAACATATCTTGAGTCATCACACTAAGGAGTCACAAGCTTTGATGTTGAAATTCCAACTATGAATGAGCACAATATACATTATCGTTATAATCGTAATTATCGTTATCGTCATCGTTATCATTGTAATCATTATCGCTATCGTTATCACTACCGTTATTATTACATTATTGTTGTCGTTATCATTATCGTTATCGTTCTAATTATCTATCAATATCGTCATGGTTATCATTTTTGTTGTCGTTGTTGTTGTTAGGTTTTATATAATGCTGATAACGTAAGGGATCAAGTCAATACATATTATATTTTTTTGCCTGTTATCTTCTATCATGGACAAAATAATCATTACTTTTTGGTTTCTACTGTTCTGTGTCACGTCCCGCCTCCTCCCACGTCTTCCCCACGCCTCGCCTGCCACGCCTAGCTAATAATCTACATTCTACACCTTCCCACGCCTCTGATACTCTTCCTCTCTCCTGACCCCTCCTTGCCACGCCTCTGATACTCTTCCTCTCTCCTGACCCCTCCTTCCCACGTCTCTGGTCCTATTCCTCTCTCCTGACCCCACCTTCCCACACCTCTGATATTCTTCCTCTCTCCTGACCCCACCTTCCCACACCTCTGATATTCTTCCTCTCTCCTGACCCCACCTTCCCACGTCTCTGGTCCTATTCCTCTCTCCTGACCCCACCTTCCCACGCCTCTGATACTCTTCCTCTCTCCTGACCCCACCTTCCCACGCCTCTGATACTCTCGTATACGGGTCTCTCACTTGAGTTATATAATCAGTGTTTTACGTCTTAAGTTTGGAAATTTATGTTCAGTTAGGCTTCCTTCTATACGGACGGCTGTCTCGCATTGCTGAGCGATAACCTCTTGATATAACACAACAAGATATCGGCAGATATCAACAATTAGTATTTCATTTATTTTATTTTGCGAGTTATGGGGTACTGAGGTCACTGGTGAGTCAGGCTATATTTCAGGTTTGTATTCTTGGGTCTCCATTCAATATCGACTGGGAACTTGGATCTACTGAACCTTGTCCGGGATTCTGATATTAATCTTAAGCCCTTTTCATGGGATGAAATGTGATTCTGGTCTCTTGGTTCTTTTGTAGTAGAAATTTATGGTCAGTTTCTTACCTTCACAGTTATATGTGAGAGAGACGACAAGGAAAGTTGCAGGATGGGGACACACACAGTAACAGATGGTAGTTTTTTGTTTCAGTCGATAAAAGACGATATGATGAAAGTCTACGTTTAATTTTCTGGGAGGAAAGATATTGAAAAAAAGTGAAAAAAGGGAAGTCAACAAATTGATAGTAAGAACTTAGCTAGTATTGCTAACTTGTCTTAACTATGTGAGGTTGTCAACTCCTACTCGATGATGCCTCGTGTAAACACCCACGTCAGAGGCGGTGTGTGAAGCAGGGGTAATGTTCCTCTCGCTAAATTTTCTTCTTAATGTAAAATCAGAAGTTGTTATTTAGATTTGATCTTGAGTATGTTTTCGAAATAAACTTCATACTTATATACACAGAGGCGTAGCCACACGTGTACAGTACATACAGTATACATTATTTAAGGACACACATACAAACAAACATATACCAAGCCGTAAGAACCCCGAGCACATAAAAGAACCTCACCTCAGTCACTCCGCAGCTGCACAAGTCGTGTCATCTCTACGTTGGGAGCCTCCACAAGTTGGTGCTCGACGCTACAAAAGATCAAACAGTGACTTCAAAGCCTCCGTAAGATCATTATAGGAGACGTCCACGTATTTTCAACAAGTGCCTATCTTCAGGGTAGCATTATTGCCCTTGAAATGTCTTCTAATAATCTTACAGAATCAATTCCAGGCAGTGAATGAACAAGAAAATCACTTAGAAGAATTATCATTACGTGACAAGAATATTTATTTTAGTTAACTTTGAATGGTCCTGAACTCCTCACCCCATTCCCCTACTTCCTCATAATACCATGGGCTCCTCACTACACTCCCTCACAGTACCATCGGCTCCTCACTACACACTCACAACACCACGGACTCCTTACTACACACTCTCACAACACCATGGGCTCTTCACCCCACCAACTCATAACACTATGGGCTCCTCACCCCACTCCATCACAACACCATGAGCTCCTCAATACACTCCCTCAACACCAAAGGCTCCTCACCACACCTCACAACCCCATGGGCTCCTCACCACAGTTTCTCACAACATCATGGGCTCCTCACAACACCTTCTCAAAACACCATGGGTTCCTCAGGACACCATGGGCTCCTCACCACAAGACATCACTGGTAAAATCGACTTACAGGCGGAGTTAGTTGTGGTAAAACGCACCCACACGGGAAGTTGACGAAGAGGTGAGTAGTGTTAAATCAGTCAAAAAGTCCAAGATAAAATGCAGCAAGGACGATGGGGCTAAGAATGTTTGGATCCCATGACAAGAAATCTACCCAGCGGTTTTAGAAGTAGTTTTGGTTATCGGAACTTGCTGACTATGGTGGAAGGAAACGTAGAAGGCAAAGCTAAAATAATGCTGAGTTAATGAATGAGAAAGTAGCTGATGAAGAGCTTGGAATGACAGGGACCACAGGAAGAAAGTGTGAAGGAGTTAGCACCTCCTATCTCTCTCTCTCTCTGCAAGTAACTCGACACTCTCAGCCTGAATCGTCTTAAGGTTACTAAATCAGTAGATGAAAGCGACGGATGTAAATAATAGGTAGTGACACAACATTTGAGACAAAATATGGAATACAGTGAAAAATAACTTCGTCACAGAAAATATTGTTTGTTATTATGGGAGAAATTAAGACGTTCATGAATAGAGGAAAAATGAAACTGAAAAAACGAGGTGATGATTATATGATTATGCAAGTGTCAATGATTTAACGATTAAAGTGTATTACATTCATAAACTGTGACCCACAAACGACGACATATTATCATATTATTAGTCGAAGGCACGAAGAAAAAAAGACTGAAGACACTAGATACATCGCCAGTTAGTGTAAGAAGACGTAGTTACTAAGATGATCGATGACTAACTTATGGAAAATATATTCTCTTAACTCAATTTTCTCACTGTACCCATAACTCTACCCTGCCTCCAGTTATTACCTTCAGTATAATAGAAACAAACACACTCGGTGGACAATCAACATTAAATATTTTTCACTCCAATGAAAAACAGTGTAGTTTTGTAGACTTTAGCCAATTTTCTACAATGAATCCGATACAGGTTTCCAATAACAAAGGATAACGGTGTGGAGTACAGGATTTTTTTTTTCACGCATTTTATGATACATTAATTCAATATCGGTACTGTTATCAACAATATGCCAATATGTGAAATTCACAACTACAAGTTTACTATGTTGACCTACCCATTGGCTATATAGTTTTGTTAGTACATATGTCAAAGAGAAAGGAGGAGGGGGGGGGGGGCAGTGGACAGCGGTCTCCCTCACCATAACACAATCCAGCTGAGACGTGGACCTGGCCAGCCGAGTTTGTTGTCGTGAATAATTCATGTTGGAGAGAGATAAAGTTTGTTACACTCGCGAGATGTTGCCAACAGAGGCACTCAGGGAAGACCAGAGTCTGCCAGCGATATTTACCACACGTCTTACCTCGGTAGACTGACCCAGTAGTTAGACGTACCACTGGAAGCCGTATCATATATGTTGAGAAAATAATATCCCGTCGTTGTAGCTCCAGGAGTATACTAACATCTGGATGTATAATAAACTTGGACTGTCAAACGGATCCATTTTCTTCTTGAGGCTCTTATAAGTTTACGAGTTATATTTACTCCAGGAGAAGTGTCAGCTGCTGAGCTCTAGTTATCTTGGCCAGAAAAACAAGAAAATCAATATTTTCATGACAAGATAATTATGCTTTAGGATTATGTTCCTGGGTTAGGGAAACAGGTTATGTATTTACTATAGTAAGAAGTTTGTGGTTATGTCTGAGTAGGTAATGGTGAGGAGTGTGTGTGTGTGTGTGTGTGTGTGTGTGTGTGTTTATACTTCATACCTATGGTAAATACAACACACACACACACACACACACACACACACACACACAAACACACACGATGGTGTACACATAACAGGTCATCAACATTCCGTGGGTCACTTTTCTACCTCAAGGCTTAAATATCTAGATATAAAAAATAAGATGATGAAGCACAGCTGACGGCGCTGTTGTTGTGGTGTGTATCACGCTGGGTGTGTGTTTATAATAATGGGTATGTGTGTGTGTGTGTGTGTGTGTGTGTGTGTGTGTGTGTGTGTGTCGATCCATAATGTAGTTACCAGCATACTCGCCTCGCCTGCCAATGGCTCCACGTCGATCCCCGGGTAATTTCTTTGCGTCGTATGCCATTGTCTACCCAGCGGTAATTGGGAACCTGAATGTTATCGGATTGCCAGATCGTGTTTCGGGGTAATGGTTAGCCAGTGTAGCTGACGAATGGTTCGCTCTTTCTATGTTATTCCTCGACATCGGCTCATACACCTTGTTACTCAGGCTTTGTTGTTGCGTTGACATGTAAAAGAAGGCATGCCTGGGTGGCCTAAGGGCTGGCTATCTTTATAAATGAGAAGCAACCATTACTTTTATTAACATATGCATTACGGAAATACACGCCAAATTATTAAATTTTTATAGACTATAATCTCTTGTCCTTTGAATAGTTAAATATTAAACACCGTCAAATACATTAGATGTGTACTAGACAAGGGTAAAGTATAATACATCAAGAAGATATAACGATATAAACGAGACTCAAATATCTCTATTTTCTCACACAATATTATTTTGAAACCGTGAGAATAACCCAGAGTGTGGAAGGAGGAGTGAGGAGGGAGAAGTGTGGAAGGATGAGTGAAAGGGGGAAGTGTTGAGGGTGTAGTGTGGAGGGTGTAGTGTGGGCGAGTAGTCTGGTGGGTGTATGTAGTGTGGAGGGGGGCAGGGAGTGTGGAGAAATATACAAATGATACTACTGCTACTATTACTACTACTACTACTAATAATAATAATAGTAATACTAATAGAAATAATAATGTAACACACTAAATTATATATTCTTATTTGAAATTGAGGAAAAGAAGGCAGCTGACTTGCAGAAACACTACAGACTACACCTTTAACGAATCGTAAACCATGAATGGAGTTGAGAAGATGGTCAACAAGCGTCCACGAATTCTTTCAATATAAGCGAAAAGGATCAAACTCTTTATAAAATCGTCTTTCACGAGTTACTTTGAAGCATCATCGTCCCTGTGATACATAAGTTATACAGGCGACGAGTTCCTAAGTCAAAATGATTTAATGGCTCAATTATCACAACTGAGAATCGTTTTAAATGGGGTAATTTATAATAGTCACTTGGTATTAAAAATGTATTCATAAATGTAAGCTAATCCACCAGAACCTCAATGCTTCACAAGCTAAAAATCCCATATTTTCCGGCATATAGTGTAGTGTGTAGGTTTGTGGACATATTTATCTCTGGCTGTCATGAGGTGTACTGGGGTGGACGTGTTGGATGTGGTGGTCAAAGTAGGATAATTGTTGCTCTTGATCGCGTGGTACACTTTCAAGGCAAGACCAGTCTTCATGTAATCCCAGCTGCTGCGTGATAACACATGCTATAAAATTGTTATCAGTATAAGACTATATCCACCTCAAGAACATGCTTGATGTCACAATCCAAATCGTAACACTCAGCGTTTACTTGCCAATGTCGTGACTGTACTTCTACAAACAATCACTCAACAAACTTAGTTCATCGATAAATTTAATATCCCTAATATAATTCATGTGTGTGTGTGTGTGTGTGTGTGTGTGTGTGTGTGTGTGTGTGTGTTTACACACAATAGACCAGAAGAAACACATATGAACAATCATAATTCTCAACATAGTAATGGTCTTTAATTTTAATATTCAATAAAAGTTCTTAGTTTTCCTCTTTAAATGTGTCGTATAATCCTTTACTCTGGCTACAAATACCCGCGTGTCTTGTGCAACTTGCACGAGGAGTCTCCTGGGCATAATAAACACAATTGTGACGATTTATTTGCCAATTTAACATAAATGTGGCTTCATCACTCCAAGTAACTTTGTCAATTAAAGAAGGATTTTAACTATCTAAGTCTAGATAAATTTCCGAAAGCTCAAAATGGTGACCAGGATTGTACTCGTTTAAGGCATACTGTATAGTAACCTTGAATCCCTGGTCTCCTGTCAGTCTCTTCGGGCGAGATGTGGATAACTCTAACCCCAAAGACGTTCTCCATTAAGACTCATTTGGACTTTACTGTAGAGCACTATTTATGTGTTCTCTATTAGCATTATTTCGAACAGATACAAAAAATCCGACTCATTTCAAAGATGAAACATTTCAGGTAATTTGAAGCTTCTTTACAGACAGACTGGCACCGAATAGAGATAGCCGCCGATGAAGCCTTAAAAAGCAATAGATGTTTTCTGCCAAATATGGATAACATTTTGTTTAGGTGTTTTGTATGACAGATTAAAGATGTAGCGAATTGTCATCGGTCAGGCAGGGGGATCCCTTCCCCTACCTTTTTGGTTTGTCATTGGTCAACACTTTTGTCTCTTGATCGCTATTCTGTTTATGTATACCTGGACCTTGATGTAATTCTTTACACTTGACAATGTAACATGAGTCATGAAACGTTGTGTTGCTGTATCCTTGACAAGAATTATATTACCGAACTGATCTCCTGAGTATGCTTTCTACACTATCATGAACTCCGGCCAACTTTTAGGCAATCTACCCGAACACTATAAAAGAATTGTTCGACAAGCAGAGAACAACAATAAAAAACTGATAAATACAGAATTAGCAGTAGAAGTCAATGAAATATGCAAACGAAAATTAATATATATGTATTTGTATGTCATTTGCAATTATAATAATTTCACGTTTATTTACAGATTTTGCTGACGTGAAAACATTAGGAATAGTAAAGTGTGTTTCTGGTGATCATTAACGTGGCTGCTGGGTAATGATTGATGGACCATGCTGAATGTTCCATCATTTCTGCCTGAATGGGTTTCACTCCACCCCCGACCCGTCATTGATCCCGCTTCTCAATGAACAACTTTTACTTTATGCTCTCGAACAGATGCCCGTGTTTTATAGACAGTTCCAGCAATTATATCAAACCTTTCCCAAATAACTGCACTCATAGTTCCATGTACACTTGACCACATAAATTTTCAGACACCTACTTAACAGTCCTTACATTAGCAATGGTGTGACACTTGTGACATTAAGGGAAGGTTATCTCCGACCCTCTCCACCCCTCTCACCGTTGCCCACAACATCATTGGCATTGGTCATCAAGGGAAGTCTTGTCATAAATATTTGAAGAAAAAATCAATACTATGTAGATCGGAAGAAAAATAAACACGATAATCTAAATGTTACTGCTGACAGAGTTTCGATGGAAAGCTATTAGGTCACACTTTATACATTGTAGCTCTGCCTCCTCTGCTGGAGCTTTGACCTTACTGCGCTGTGGTAACCTCTCTTCTCAAGCTTCACTCACTCTGTATTCCGTCTAACAATCCTCTTACCCGCCCATCCCTCTATCTCCACTGACACCTTCCTTCACCTTCACTCCTCGTAAGTAAGTTGGTCGTCGACCATCACACATCCTCTCACCTACAACAAAGCTCCAGGATTCACAGGTAACAAGATCGCCTCTTTCTGTCACTTCATATTTCTGCTCACGTCGACAACACCAAAAGCATCCTTTGAATGTGTCTTATCACCTCCCAGACTCACAGCCCAGGTCTTCGGGCGAGAGGATGGGATATTAACATGAAATTTGTCACATATGAACATTACATGAACTAGACATAGTCCTGACAGCTCTGTTCTCTTGTTCAACCTTAATACTGTACAACCCATGTTGTACTGCTTCCCCATTATACTTATGCTTTTCGATTACACTATAATTTATGTATATAATTATAATATAAATATAAATTTTATAATAATAATAAATAAATAAAATAAATTTATATTGAAGTGATAACCGTGGTAACAGTATGAGATGTTCTTATTCCCACCATGCTATTGTACTATTCCAGATGTTACTAAATGTTACATAATACTTCCTAGAGATAAATGTATAGTATACAGTATATCAGGTGCCTACAAGAGAGCTCAGGCTCTCAACTGGCTCAGCCATGTTAATATTGTTATTATTATCCACTCTGTATCTGTGTTTTTCTGGCTAAATAAACTGTTTCAATTCAATTCAAAATTCTGTCATAAATATGGCTATAACTGTGCACTCATTCTTCGTATTTCCGTTTTTCAATTTTATCAGTGTTGGGGACTGTTTTATGGTTAATAGTTTATTCCGTTCTGTTGTCATGTGTGTTTCATTTTCATTTCACTTGCTTTCTAAATTCTATGCATATTGATAAGCACAAAATAGCTATGAATTGGTGTTCAAACTTCTGATTTCAAGTTTTTAAGATGTTCATGAAAGAGACAGAGAATGCGAAAGCCGGTGGTAGATAGCAGTCTTACCGTAACACAATCCAGCTAAGACGTGGACCTGGCCAGCCGAGTTTGTTGTCGTGAATATTTCATGTTGGAGAGAGATAAAGTTTGTTACGCTCGGGAGATGTTGCCAACAGAGGCACTCAGGTAAGACCAGAGTCTGCCAGCGATATTTACCACACGTCTTACCACGGTAGACTGACCCGGGAGCCAGGGAGATGTTGCCAACAGATGGATATGAAAGTTAAATATTTATACAGTGTACATGTGTTTGAATGAATGTGTTTAATTTGGGTACATACTGTATGTGTGTGTGTAACATAGCACACACTGTATTAAGTAGTGGTACACATGTATCAGTTCGGCATCCTCCTGTGGGTCACATGGCTCGTGGCTTATGTGATAGAGGTAAACGTGTTACAGTGATGAGTCCAATATTGTTTTAATTTATTTAATTCGAACTAATGTGCTCTTGGGATCAAATAACAGATAAGCATAATACAATCTATAAATTAAAAGCAAAAAGATTAACCAAATTAACCTTATTCTATTTAAATTTACTCATACAAACCTAACTATATTTTAACTGCGTTTTATTGTAATACTAGGGTACAATATTTATGGGTAAAGTTTGGTTTTGATAAGATAGGGAGGGGAAATCATAAATAAAATTGTGTTTTTTATTCATAAATTCACTAAATTCCATGGAACTATTTCACGAAAAATCCGATGGGGTTTGAAGGCTTATTAGGGTGATAATCTCCAAATATACTTTACGTGTGTGTGTGTGTGTGTGTGTGTGTGTGTGTGTGCGTGTGTGTGTGTGTGTGTGTGTGTGTGTGCTGTACATTTATACAGAAGCACAATATCAACATACAATATTATTACTTAAGTTCATTAATCTGAAAGAAATACCGGTTGAAGTATAATTATTCGCTTCTATAATATCAGCAAATAAATACAGACACCTCCATGGATACATATATAGATACGCAGATAAAACAATTATTACAGGGATTAAACTCTGCTTTACTGTAAATATTAATCACATCTTTCTAGGTATATAACAAAATATACGTTTTTTTTCTTCTAATACACACGTGTCAAGTTCTTTACACGATATTTTTACACAAGTTTCTTTCGTATATAAAATATTTTACTGTCACTTAAATTACATGTGTAAAGTATTTTAGTGTCACGTAAATTCTCTGCTGGAAAAGTCACCAAAATAATCGAAAATCATTCTGTTTATCCGTGTTAATAGAAAAAAAAACACGTTCAATTTGGTGTTTCGTTGATTGACTTTACATGTTCTTTTCTCCATTCAACAATCCTCAAGTTCGACCTAACCCGTGGAACTACAGCGACCGCCCTTAATTAAGCCAGCAACACGAGGTAAAACTCTTCTCTTCGTTAGTCTTATCCACCGCAGACATTTTTAGAACACGTTGTTTTATATTTAATTTACCTCCACTCAAAAATATTTATATCCATCTGGACACCTTCTCCAGGGAAAATAACTGAGTAGCACGGATCACTAGGTAGTAGGTCACGATAGAAATTCTGCGTCGGGCGAAGGAGTGATTTGCTCTAACCAAAACCTTGATATCTTTAGTTGTCGCATCACTGTACAAAAGAACCTGTTGTTTAAAGCTTGAAAATTAGGAGATTCGTTAGAGAAATTATAAGGTAAAACACAAGAGGCTGGACCCGCAGGCAGGACAACTCTCACACAACCTCCAGAACTAAACATCTTTCCAGGTGTATATTTTCTCGTGTAAATACAACTTTTAGTGTTTCACTGTTGTGCTGCTCGTAGCTTTGGGTCGAGAGAAGAGATTTTACTCTAAATAGGAGTTATTTATGTCAGTAATTATGTTCCTGCGTTAGCGAGAGGGATATAAAGGATCAGGCATGTGGTCTCCTCAGTCTTATAATTCATGGCCTGTCCTTCAAGTAAACTCACTAGCTCTTGGCGGATTTACACTTCTTCAAAAATCTTGCCAGACATGAGTCTCAGCAAGTTCTGAGATGAGCTTGAAAATAGACATGATTCAATTAAAACTGACAATTTAGCGGGAATTCTTTTTGGATGAAAGTTCTTAAGAACCTCGGTCCCTGAGGGATTTACAAATTTAAAAATACACTTTTGTGACTTATAGGAGGTCGTTCAGGACTATATTATGTGTTCGGTTTTACATGCAGCGTTTCGGTTAATGAGAAAACACTCTCAACTTTTTAATTGCAAGACAGAGAGTTAATATTTTATCGCTAGGAAAAATGACAGGCCTTCCTGGTAGAGCATCATATGAATGTGTGTGTGTGAGTGTGATACACCTCGGGTCGAAGTCAGTAAAAACAATAAAGTCGTGTTTGAGTTCTGTTCATAGCACGTGAAGTCTAAGTTACCCTAATTTATTTTTATCACTGACTGCTTATTTCACATGTATCCTGGATCATCTAGAATGTCACAAAGTAAAGTAATTCTGCGCATCGCTTACACCCGATATATATATATAGTATATGTAAAAGTTTAAAAGTTTAATAGAACCAGCTTAACTCACTACTTCATTATGTTTTTAAAGAGTGTAGCGTAATACGTAACTATTAGAGTATAGCTAATAGTGTGGCTAAAAGAGTGTAACTAACAGAATGTAGCTTAATAATGTAGCTAATAGAGTGTAGCTAACAGGGTGGGTCTGTCAGTTTGAAGCTGACAGTCGTGGTCAGTGTGCGATTTACAGTGTATGTGCAAGTGTAAGATTGATAGTTTATGATTTAGTGTAAGGCTAACATTGTGAAGCTGACATTATAAGGCTAACAGCGTGTATCTTATTGTGTAGTTCCGTGTGAGGCTGTAGAAAATGTTATGCCAGGGTACTCCTCTTCCACAACAAGACCCAATAACTTTTATGACAAAATCTGATGAAAGCAACAATGTCACTGATATTGCATTTTGCTGTAACGGAAAGACAATCAATTCATATGTGTGTGAAGTGACCCTCCTTTATAAATTTACTGTATTGGTATCATGATGTCTGGAAGATTTACCAAAGAATAACTTACGATACAGAAACTTAACTTAAGTCTTTTAATGATGTTGAGAGACGTTCATCACACCTAAGTGTTCTTTATTCCGACCATAAATACGAAGATAAAGAGCTTGAGTAAAATATTCACTCGCCTTGGTCAACATATAATATACTCCGCGTAACTCAGTGTATCAATGCTTTTTTATATAACGTAGAAGACAAATGTGACCAAAGATTACTGCTAAAGTCACACGAAACAAAATTTAATATAATACAGTACAGTGGAAAGAAACGTAAAAATTGGCCCACGACCATCGCTCCTGTCACTTTACACAAAACATAAAATATTTTTTACTCAGAAACGATACTCCGAGAATGAAATCATAACCGTATATATTAATATTCATCCCTCACCGATAGTAAACAGAATTTTCACAATGCTATATTCTAATATTATTACCCGCAACAGGCCATGTGACCAACTATATAAAATATTTAAGATAAAATTCGCGGAAAAAAGCGAGGAGGGGGGGGGGGGGCAGCTTAACCTGACACAGGCCTGACATTTCACACACGAGTTTGGGCGGCAGCAGTATCACTTACTGTACAAACTGAGGTGAGCGCAAGTTACTTCAGGTGTTCATGTTAGCTTTGTTCATAATTTTCTCGCTCTACAACAGTTGTGCGTCTTAATAATATTTCACAACACCTTTACCTGTAGCTAAATGTACACCCCCCTCCATTCTCCACCCTCCTTCCTTCCTCCGTAAGTGAACTTCCTCAGGGTTAACAGGTGTACTGTCAATATCCTCTTCCTCCTTTATACCGCATATTTACATTACTCTCAAGATTTTTTATATAACAGGACGTAACATATATAAGATAGTAGATTATGACACCAAGTCTTCATTCTACTGTACAGTAGTGTATCAAAGAAATATAACGTAAATTGTACCGGCCTGTACATTATCACAGAATATTCCTTCATAATAGCATCAACATGAAGGGGAAATAATTTTAATCACACACACACACATATATATATATATATATATATATATATATATATATATATATATATATATATATATATATATATATATATATATATATATATATATATATATATGTGTGTGTGTGTGTGTGTGTGTGTGTGTGTGTGTGTGTGATTAAAATTATTTGCACAACATAACAATTTTAATAGATTCTCGTATATTCACATGTTGTTGAGTTAATATATGTAACTAAATTAACATTTTGATTAAATGGAAACGCCGGAGGATGTAATTTAAACTGACACAATCTGGCACCTCAGACACCCGCCAGTGCCGGGCAACAACACACACTGGCCACACATCATGTTAGTCATACACTGGCCACATATTTTGTTCTTCATACACTGGCCACACATCATGTTAGTTATACACTGGCCACACCTAATGCTAGTCACACACTGGACACACCTCATGTTAGTCACACACTGGCCACTCATCATGTTTAGTCACAAAAAGGCCACATATCATGTTAGTCACACACTAGCTACACATCATGTTATCAACATTGTGGGGGGTTTGGGGTTCTGATGATGATGAAAAGTATGATTAGCTGGATGATGGCTGCCCGTGATTTGACTTCTGTGGTGAAGCAGGAGCGCAGGCTGCAACCACACATCTTTGCTCTCTCTTCCTGATCCAGTGTTGCAGGTAGCCACACCAACTGTGGAGAGCGAGAGTTGCAATAGACTGCCGATAGCCCAGTTTGGTGGTTTTTGCCTTAGTAGCCTGTATTGTGTTGATTTCCTCACTCTTTTATAGCCCTATTCCCTTGTATCCACACTTTCTTAAAAAATCGTGTGACTAACATTACCATCCGCTAAAGACTCAAGGCAAAGATATTCAAATAACACGATACACACCACAATATAATCCCACCCAACACACTATCATCTATAAGTTTTTATTTTTTTTTAAGAATCTGTATAATGCGCTATCACATAAAGCTGATCACAAATTATAAACAAATAGAAAGTAACAGGAGACAATTATTCATCAAAATAGACTAAAAGATTTAAACTTATCATTACTTAGACCAAAAGTGATATAAGAGAAAGAACAACACATTATCACTGGTATCATAACCTGGCGGCACTAAAGAAAAACACGAGTCACAACACCATTAAGCAGTCGTGTAGTGAGAATCATAGGACCATCTAATACTGTGGGGTTGAGGAGGAGGTGTTGACGTGTCTAGAGGGTGTTAACACTTTATCTTATCTTATATATGAAGGTCCAGCCTCTACACCTAATATTCCTTACACACGTTATTCCGATATTTTTGTGTTAGTTTTTATTGTATGTGCATTTCCCTTGTGTCTTAATAACAAATATGTGTATACTGTTGTATCTGCAAGGTTCATCACACCGAGTGTTTAAGGCATCATCCTAACAGTCTGTCCCCTATACATCCTAATTCAATTCTTGCACTCTCAAATCTTTTTCAACACATTATCCCCTGCATCCTAACATTATCACTACACCCGGTTCCTTACACCAACCCTAGACCCGGTCCCTTACACCCATACACCAACCCAACACCCAGTCCCTTACAACCCTCCTCACTCCTACACCCACACCATACAAACTCTTAGCCCAGAGACTAGTCACTGAGCCGTTACCTTCCAGGGTAGCAGGTGGTGCTGGAAGCCTTTCTACGTGATCTCATTTACGCCAGAGAGAAGACATTAACTTCAATGCGCGATATATTTGGTTTTCTCTCGACCCATAATCATGATTTCAGTTGTCTTGTGATTGTTATTGAAGATTTATGCTTAGGCTTGTCGGACGTGTTGTTAGGAAAATTATAGTCACATGTATAGTGATCTTTAGTGGTAGAAGGATGGATTATTTTCAATGTTCCTCCTTCTCCTGATGAGGAACTTAAATTCGAGTCTATTGGTCTTGTGGCATCCTGGCATCTTTATGTTTACTGGCATTGTGGCATACTTGAGTCTACTGGTATTGTGGCACCCTTGAGTCCACTGGTCTTGGTACTTAAGTCAGCCTCACAGTTGTCGTTATATAATTCTCAGGGTGGTCTGTCACCGTAGTGTTTCAGTCAGCCTCCCACTAGTTAACACCTCACACACCACTGACTGTTTTACCTGATGGTCTTGTTCTCTGGTAAACAAGATCACTAGTACTTGCCCGAATATCAGACCGCTGTTTACCTTTCTCTGTGTTTGCGTATATCTGGCTGTTGCTCTAATGTAACCTTGACTCTACCTAATACAAATAGTAATAATAAAAAAGCAATAATAGTATCTTAAGAAGCAGAAAGAAGGGACTGCGTCACTTCCCTACATTAAAATAGACTGAAGTTTCTGGTGTCACTGCCAATACGAGATGAAAAATTCTACCCTAGATACTGTGAGAAGTGTGAGTTGGCGAAATACACTACCGAAGGATATACACTTACAAACCCATTTTTATGAAAAACCTATACTATATGAACTAAAAATGTCCCACACATTATTGTAGTGTGTGGGACTTTTAGTGTGTGCTTTTTTATTATTGCTATTTGTATTAGGTAGAGTCAAGGTTACATTAGAGCAGCAGCCAGATTTGTATCCCATCCGGATAATTAGTCAGGACCTCATCATCCATAATCCTACCCGCAAGGGATCACTGGACTATGTCAACGAACCTCTATGGTATTACAACACAAGTATTGTAAAACCATACCTTAGGCACGTGTAAATCAATGGGGGGGGGGGGGCAACACTGGATAGGGATAATTTTGGAATAGCGATAACTTTCACTTAGTTTTCATTTCCAAACTTTAAATTTGTCTATTAGAGTAATCTTATTGCAAACTATAAGTAATATCATAATTGCTAACCTATCTAACCAAGCCAAACCTAAATTAACCGAATCTAATTCCGGTGTAGTTTGGTTGTTGTGAGGCAGAGTAAATTTATGGACTAATTTCCATGAAGTTACAACAATAAGAACAACAATACACACACACACACACACACACATATACATATATACGTGGGTTGTTCAATAAGAGATGAGACTGACAGTGTAAAAAAAAATGTTTGAGGATGATATTCTTCCATCCATTTTCAAAGTACTTCACCATCTTTCTCACTTCAACGGTCCCACCTTTTGTCTCAGTTGACCAGACACATCGAGGTATTATATTGTTTTTTTTATCGAACTCGAAACTCTTTCAAGGAAGCAATATTTGTGTATGTCTTTGGAACTAGATAAAAGTCACAAGGAATCAAGTCAGGTAAGAAAAGATTATGGACCATCACTTCGAAATTTCCCAAGCGAACACGACGAGTTGTCTTGTTTCAGGAACAGTCCGTTATAAGTGAACTTTAAACCTTTTTTTTTTCAATGTTCACCACAGTTGTTTTGTCTACATAGGGAATATTAATGGCCGATCACAGTTTATCCTCTCGCTATTTTCGCGTTTTTTTACGTCAGCTTGAACTTTCATTTCGATGCACGACTTGCATTTTGTCTCATCTTCAAGTCCCTCATTACGGGAAAATTTCTTGTGCCACCAAAATTCTTTTAATCGACATAGCTTCATTTTGAAATGTTTGTCAGATCATATAGTGAGCTCTTGTGGTTTTACCGAGCTGGCAGAAAAAAAAAATATTGTTATTCTTTGTTTGGTTCACAAGCTCATAAAGGGCAGGCAATACCACCTTCTCTTACGAAAGATTTACCGAGATTAAACGATGGAATAAAACAGTCGCTAAATTAGTGATGCTGCCTAAGACATATTCTAACTTGCACGTTCAAACTTAATCATATAACAATAATAGGTCAAAGGTTATGGATTAATTTGCTACTGGACAACTTTCCTACACACAATGTAAAAAAATCTATCATTGCACACAAACACACGCAATAGTACATAAACGCACACTGTCGCAAACATTCGTAAATACACATCTTACACATTCATTCACATTTTTACATGCAGTATATGTATTCACACAACATAAACACAAACATACATAACACACACACACACACACACCATTATACGCAATCTTCAATGTAAACTTTAATATTCATATACGTACAATACTTACACTTACTGTAAGAACACACACACACACACCGGAAGAACACACACACACACCGGAAGAACACACACACACACCGGAAGAACACACACACACACCGGAAGAACACACACACACACCGGAAGAACATTTATTATTTTACCTTTGTCATGTGTTTCCACCCAGATCTCTGTCCCTCTCCCGGCGCTTTCTGCCTTTCTCACATTCACTCTACCCCACCGCTCTCTTGCTCTTCTAGTCCTTCTCTCGTTCTCACCATGCCCCCCCCCCCCCTCTCCTAAGACCACTGTGGCTCGCATGACAAAGTGGTCCAGGAGCGAGACTGAGGTTACAAAGGCGGAGTAATATTGTGGAGGTGCGTCAGGGGTCGTTTAGGTGAGGTTTGGAGATGTCTTATTGACCAGTGGGAGTGGGGGGCGTTGGAGGTAGTGGTGAGGCTTGGAGGTGTCGTATTGACCAATGGGAGGGGTTGGAGGTAGTGGTGAGGTGCCGGAGGTGGTCATGATATAGTGGAAGTTGTAGCGTTGGAGGTGATTGTGGTGATGTGTTGAAGGTAGCGATGAGGTGTTCGAGGTAGCGATGAAGTGTTGCTGGTGGTGATGAGATTATACCTCTGTAAAATCCTTCATATTTTTAGGGGTGGAAGAGAATTAACAAGCTAAAGTGAAAGATTTATCACTGTTAATGGCCAGCCGTTCATGAACAATTCTCTTTAATGCTTCCGTGTGTTGAAAGAATTCAGAGGAGAATGACAAGACTAATCCCGGGCATTAGGAACCTTGAGTATAGAGACAGGTTAAAGCATCTTAATTTGCACTCCCTCGAGAGACGTAGAGCGAGGGGCGACCTGATAGAGGTGTATAAGTGGAAGTCAGGGCTAAACAAAGGGGACATTACAAAGGTACTCAAACTATCCAACCAGGAGCGAACTCGTAACAATGGTTTTAAATTAGACAAATTTAGATTTAGGCGTGAAATAGGTAAACACTGGTTTGGAAACAGAGTAGTGGATGAATGGAACAAGTTACCAAATATCATCATTAACTCGAATACGCTGAATAGCTTCAAACATAGGTTGGATGCTTGTATGAGCAATAGGGGTTGGGTGTAAACAGGACTGCCCAGTATGGGCCAATAGGCCCGCTGCAGTTTCCTCCATTCTTATGTTCTTATGTTCTTAAGAAGCGTTTCAGAATAAAAATGGTACCCCAGATCAAAGAGCATCCTACATCCCTTCTCTCTATCGACCAGCACAACACTGTTACCATACCTGTGTTTACCTGCTACATTTAACACTACCTTTTAACACAATGCTTAGATATATATTTCTTGTTAATTTTAAGTATTGTTGATCCAGTAAATCTGTAACTAAAAATAAATTAAGTGATAAAGAAACAAAATTATTAGACGTGTGGTAGATGTAGTACACAATTATTAAAGCAGGCTTAGTGCACGACTTCCAAGGACAGCAACAACAGCACTGCCACAAAGCATGTGTATGTGGAAGCTTAGTATGTTGACAAAGGTGACACAGCGACTTCTCTATGTTCACATTATCTTTTTCTTCTTCTCTTTTCCTTCCTCCCTCCATTTCTTATTTTTTCTCTTTTGTCCCCACTTTCTTACCTCACTGATGCTCTGTTTCTCTTCCCCCCCACCCTCCTTTCCCTATCCTTCCCTTATAAGCTGCCTTCTTCAACTCCTGCATCCTATCTCTCTCTCTCTCTCTCTCTCTCTCTCTCTCTCTCCTCTCCTCTCGCTTAGCGAGTGTTAAATTTAAGGTAGATTTTTTTTATCATAGACGTGAATGAACAGTATAATGATTCAGACAGACGCGATCATTCATTATTCTCACTGACCACAAATTTCAATCTTACTTTGAGGCATGATGTTATGATTGTCTCACGATCATTACACAGTATTACCATCAAACACTTGCGTGGTGAAGATAATATTTTGCACCCGTACTCGACTTCTCCCACAAGTCTTCTATGACTCATAGACTTATGCAGGCACATTTGTGAGACACATATTTAGCTATGACTGAGAGATGTGCTGCATCATATGGACAGCTGCCTGTTCCTGGACATTCTACATGAGGAGTCTGGTTTATGATTGAATAATATAACACATTCACCCTACTGACTTTTTACAAGACTGAATATTAAAAAAAAGATTCTACAGAGGCCATATACTGAACTGTATATACATGAACGCTTTTGGGAATCTCGTGTTTTCTTTTTTCTTAGTTATTATCACACACAGGGATCACGTGCACCTACAATGATATGCGGGGAGATATGATAAAAGTATTTAAGTGGGTGAAAGGAATCAATAAAGGGGATATAGATAAAGTTCTTATAATATCCGAGCAGGATAGGACTCGCAGCAACGGATTCAAGTTGGATAAGTTTAGGTTTAGGAGGGAGATAGGAAGAAACTGGTTCACAAATAGGGTGGTGGACGAGTGGAACAAGCTTAGCAACTTTGTAGTAAGTGCGGGAACTCTGGAAAGCTTCAAAAGGAGGCTAGATAGATTCATGGATGATAGGGAGTGGTAGTAACTCTCGACAGGAGCTGCCATGCACAGGCCAACCGGCCTATTGCAGACTCCTTATTTTCTTATGTTCTTATGTTCTTATATATATATATATATATATATATATATATATATATATATATATATATATATATATATATATATATATATATATATATATATATATATATATATATATATATACTGTGCTTCATGGATGCATCAAAATATATAACTGGGTGATACTAGAGTCTGAAATAAAGATATTAGTGATAAAAGTGAACTTGACAGTGAACAGAGACTGGTTAAGGTATGCGTGGCGTGTGGGAGAGAATTAAGATATTATACTGGAGGAATGAGCCGGGGGAAGAAAAATTTTAGTAAGGAATTTAATCTACTACAATAAAGCAACAAACTCGCAAAACAAAAGTTCTTTGCATTTTTGGAGGGTAAGTTAGGGTATGTTGACTTTTTTTAGGGGAGGTAAAGTTATGTTGACTCACTATGACGAACGAACAAATAAACCCGAGGACGTCCATAGTGAAGGAACATTCCTACGTATATCAGATTTTTTCCAGGATTGTTATTTTTTAAAATGTTGACAAAGATTGTGAAAAATGCATTCATAAATTCTATAATGGAGAAGGTAATTTACAGCTAATTGTACAGTACAACGAAAACTATCGAAATCACTTGAAATGTAACTGGAAACCTGTTTGAGAGAAAAATTTTAATATTCATTTCTTTGAAAGACAAAAAAAATAAATATGATACAGCGTACATGGAACACTAGACAATGGTTGACAAAATACTGAGGTATTACAGAGTTTACTACCACGCATTTATTTTTTTATTTATTTTTGTGTGTGTTTGTGTGTGTGTAAAGAGCATCGTGGTTACAGGTAGTGAGTGAATAATGATTCTTCTTGATGTAGAAAGCACACCATTATCCAATCACTAAATATGACCTTAATTTTAAAAAATCTGATCTTTGGCATACCGTTTATTGACAGCATAATATCTATGCCTTCATTTATATTGTGTCAAAGTAGTTTCTTTAGTGTTGTAGTTCGCGTTATCGTACATACTGCACCAGTAGCTGCAAAGTAAATTTGTGTGTTAATATCTGAGCCAGCAGGTGAGTGAGGCTGCTGACACCTGGGCCTGCGGGTGTCGGGTAAATGTGGACGTTAATACCTGAGTCAGCAGGTGACAGGTGTGCGTGGGATATTAACACAGGTAAACTGCCAAAACATTGAGCCAGAAATAGTACAGTCCACCACTCACACTCGGGGCTACAAGAGGATTTTTTGCAGCAGCTCATACGCATGTATGTGGCTCAAATATAACACAGGGACTGTACTGTAACGAAAACTCCTCTGTCTGATTCAACTTGTGAATTATATGCTATAAAATCATCAGACTTCGTACGAGTACATCATTTGTCATCACACCATTTAACTGAGTTTTGTGATATACATATTGAACAACAAATTACATTTTCATAAGTAAAATTATAGAGAATGTGCATATTTTTAGTCTAATATAGGAATAACATAAGAAAAGTGTACGAAAAGAACCACTCACTATCACTTCCTAACACAAATATGTTACTGCTGTTGTGTTTACTACTTGTGGGACACAGGGGCAGCAAGTGGAAAGACTGTTTGGGAAGAAAATAAAATACGGAAATGTGGGTGTTTGTGTGTGAGTTAGCAGTGACTAGCCGCATGTGTGAGGCTATGAAAAACAGTGAGAGATAAAGAAGGATATTGTGAAGGAGAGGGAAGGGTAGATAAAAAGAAGCAGTAAAGGGGAAAAATGGGGAAAAAGAGGGAGGGGATGAATTTCGTAAGTTGCGCGACGTAATGCTCATCAACACTCAGCGTCTTGTAATAATAATCCAAACTTTCGTCAACATGATCAGCATAAACATTCAGCAATATGTTCAACATAAACATTCATCAACATAGTCAACATAGTCAACATAATCAACATGGTCGACATAATCACTAAATACCCTTTATTAAGTTATAGACAGGTAATAATGCTTCCCTCAACTCTCAACAGTGGTGAAGAATAACAATGGTGACGCTCACAACACAACAACTCACCTAAGTTCTTCACAGCCTCAGGCGCATTATTTATTACAGCCACAAAAGGGAAAAATACGACTTTCACTGGATTTTAGGGAAATAATATTAGCCATGACAAGCTTCATTTATATCACTATAATATGAATATTTATAATCATGATATTCTTCCTGTTTTTAACGTCTCTGTACGTTGATGTGTCCCTTTAACATCACACACCATATCTGACTATTCTTCTAATAAGTGAGTAAGGGCCAACTCTTTATTCCACTCAAGTATGACAAGTAAAAATGTACTACCAATTAACTTTAAATGTATCAGATAACAGGAATAAGATACAATAAACAATTGACCTCACTTAATGCACTTAACACCTTTCCTTCAGCCTCTCTTACTCTCGTTCTTACAAGATAATTTACTCCTCAACCCATGTGACTATCTCATATCTGGGTAGGGATATTTTATTGTTATTTATCATTGGGTGTTGTATCGTATCCTCCCCCACCCCCGCTGGGAAGAAATGTAAGCTTCAAGAGAGAAAGATGAATGTAGATAAGGAAAAATAATGTAAAAATGTCAGTCGATAAATGAAAAGGAGAAATATGCAAGAGAAGAAGAGTAATCATAAATCAGAAAGCTGAAGAATAATTGCACAAAGGAAGAGGTGAAATAAAACGGAGAAGATAAATTAAAAACTGAAGAACATTCGACAAAAGGTGGAAAAAAATTCTAAGGAAAGTGAGTGGTGAAAATTCCAAAGAAAAAACACGGACGAGAAAAAACGCGCACCTGTTACCAAAGTAAAAAAAAAAAAAAAAAAAAAAAAAAAAAAAAAAAAAAAAAAAATAATGATAGAAAATCAACTGAAGAGAAACGAACAGTTAGGGGTGAAAACAAAAAGAAAAGACGAAAAATAAAGAATATAAGAAACCGCCAAGAAGATAAAACTTTAACTCGAAAGAAGAAATTTAATGAAGACATGAAAAACAGAAATGGACTCTGCTTAGAGAGAAAACAAAATGTCCTGGACAAAACTAAAGGAAGAAAATCTTACAGAAGAAGAAGAAGAAGAAGAAGAAATGATTAAGAGGGGAAGAAGAAAAATAGTATTAAGAAAAGAGAAACGAAGTCTTGAAGTTTCGTTTAGTTTTCACACACACACACACACACACACACACACACACACACACACACACACAAATGGTGTATGCTTGATGTGTCCTGGATCTTGATTTATACTAATAGAAGTATATTTTTATTATGTATGTTTACCTGACTCCCACATACAGTATATGGTATTGAGGGTCAGCAACAAACAAGACACAAACTATAACCACTACACACACTCACTGGTCTATAGCTATAACCTGGGTACCTGGAACTTGATACTGACTTACAGCGATAAAGGTAAAATACGTTCATAGAAGACAGTGAACAGTGATTGGTTTCCTACTGTGATTCTGCATCCAAAAACCATCGTTCTTGAGAACTTCAAGAGGACAACTAGGCCTAGTACACAGCCTTACACATATGGTGGCAGTGTTGTAAGATTAAAAATCCAACAAATCCAGTGCCTTTAACAGGAAAACGTCAGATTTTCGACAACAGCAACTACGAGTATTATATCGGTCATGCTAACGTAATTGTCAGGTCACACCCTTACTTCACAGTCATGAGAGAGTGACCAGAAGTGTTTTCATACTCTGACAGTTTTACGACCAATTTGTTGTGGCTAAGTGCTCAGAAAGTTCATCAACAAATCACCTCGGCATTAGCCGTTTACGACCAGTTGTTTGGCTAAATGCCTGGCAAGTTTATCAACATAACACCTGGCTACCTTCTCCAGTAAGAATAATTCACAACCTTCGCCACGTCATCGTTTCCTGATACGTTAATGGTCCAATAGTAAAGACACCTCGAAGCAAAGATGCAGTGTGACATGACAATATAGGAATTCAAACCATTCATTAAGTATATCGAGGGTAAAGTTAATTTTGTGGCAGACACTCTCTATATATCGGTAAGACATGCGTTTCCTTCTTTGAATATAGACAAAGTAAGTGTTGGGCAGGAAAGTGATTCCCTTTGGTCGCAAATCTTGTTATATTGTAAAGGCAGTACACCATATTTACGGGTCAAACCCTCTGTGCTTATACGAGAATTCTTTGATCATGACAATGTTCACTTGGAGTTCCTTCTCGCACTGTGACTGTAGGTAGTAGGTAGTAGGCAGCTACCAAACAGGGAGGTACTACTGCCTGGGAAGATATTGGAAGCATAATGTGTTGTTTAATGGTAGACCCTGCTGCCATATGGCATCACGAAAATTGTGACCAAGTCCCAGGTTGCTGATCTGACTTTCTGCTTCATTTACACACAATTGCAGGGTCTCAATTGTTTCTCTTACCATTGACAACACAACATACATATATCGTTTCTCACTTTTGATCTATTTTTGCATTTTTTATTTATAGTTCTTTATTATTAATATTATTATTATTACAGTTACTGTATTATTATCATTATTTTATTATTTATTTTTTTTTTTTATCATAAAATTTATTTATTATGAATTATTATGACTATTATTTATTATTATTATTATTATTATTATTATTATTATTATTATTATTATTATTATTATTATTATTATTATTATTATTATTATTATTATTATTATTATTCATTTTCGCCCCCCAGGCCCCGATGTGGGTCAGTGACCTGTGTCCGGGTGGGCTAATCCCCATAAAAAAAAAAAAAAAAATATATATATCTATATATATATATCTATATATATATCTATATATATATATCTATATCTATATATATATATATATATATATATATATATATATATATATATATATATATATATATATATATATATATATATATATATATATATATATATATATATATATATATATATATATATATATATATATATATATATATATATATATATATATATATATATAGTTGTTTCTGCTGACTTGTCACTGAGTTACTAGTCTTCATGCATGACACTCCAAGGAGCTCGCCCTGGCAAGGAAAGATATATTAAACAGACATGGTTGGGGTACTTTTGGTCTAAATTAGCAAAATAAAATACTCAGTATATAGAGAAATGTCAAATATGCAATGAAAATAAATTTACGACCAATACGGCATTACCTGTTCTCAAATACCTCGTTCCTATACTCGTCCGTGGGGAAAAGTAAGCAAAGATATTCTAGGTGGGTTAGCTATAACTCATCATAACAATAAATACCTCGTAGTCATGATTAACTAACACCTGTCATTGCGTCGCCAGGGATGTAATTACCACAATCAGCCAATCCCCGATAAGGCCACAGAAGCCATTGTAAAACCTTTAAGATACAGGAACTCGATAGGCATGTCACCTATCATTCTAAACCTAACCTGACCTGAGCTGAGCTGACCTAACTGAAACCTAATCAATTCTACTTTTGGTATGAATTCTATATATTAGGAAATAGAGCAAATTTTACTATATACGAATTAATTTCCGTTGGATTACTGCAATAACAACAAAAGGTTATTCCTCTTCGCCTTATTCGGGTTATATTTTATCTTTTCTCTTATTCAGGAATCAGTATGTATGGTCTTTATTTTTCATATCCCAGAAACCTCAGCATTTCAGTGCATTTCTTAACGCTTCAAACACAAAATTATCACGTTTGCCCTAACTACACAACACACCAGTCTCAATGCCCGTCCCCCCTCCCCGCTCGCTGACACACTGACACATGAATGTCAGCCAGCCTTCCTCCCACCATTAATACACCCAGCTATATGCCACCCACTCATGTCCTCTCTGAGTGAAACGGAACAGCACTGCCCAATGCTGCTATAACACACACACACACACACACACACACACACACACACACACACACACACACACACACACACACACACACACACACACACACACACACACACACACACACACACACACATGCAGACTGATATACTCAAACACAGAGAAAGGTAAACAGCGGTCTGATATTCGGGCAAGTACTAGAGATCTAGTTTACCAGAGAACAAGACCGTCAGGTAAAAAAGTCAGTGGTGTGTGAGGTGTTAACTAGTGGGAGGCTGACTGAAACACTACGGTGACAGACCACCCTGAGAATTACCTGAGAATTATATAACGACAACTGTGAGGCTGACTTAAGTACCAAGACCAGTGGATTCAAGGGTGCCACAATACCAGTAGACTCAAGTATGCCACAATGCCAGTAAACATAAAGATGTCAGGGTGCCACAAGACCAATCGACTCGAATTTAAGTTCCTCATCAGGAGAAGGAGGAACATTGAAAATAATTCATCCCGCTACCACTAAAGATCACTAAACATGTGACTGTAATTTTCCTAACAACACGTCCGACAAGCCTAAGCATAAATCTTCAATAACAATCACAAGACAACTGAAATCATGATTATGGGTCGAGAGAAAACCAAATATATCGCGCATTGAAGTTAATGTCTTCTCTCTGGCGTAAATGAGATCACGTAGAAAGGCTTTCAGCACCACCTGCTACCCTGGAAGGTAACGGCTCAGTGACTAGTCTCTGGGCTAAGAGTTGGTATGGTGTGGGTGTAGGAGGGAGGAGGGTTGTAAGGGACTGGGTGCAGGGTTGGTGAATGGGTGTAAGGGACCGGGTGTAGGGTTGGTGTAGGGTTGGTGTAAGGAACCGGGTGTAGTGATAATGTTAGGATGCAGGGGATAATGTGTTGGAAAGATTTGAGAGTGCAAGAATTGAATTAGGATGTATGGGGGACAGACTGTTAGGATGATGCCTTAAACACTCGGTGTGATGAACCTTGCAGATACAACAGTATACACATATTTGTTATTAAGACACGAGGGAGATGCACATACAATATTTACTAACACAAAAATATCGGAATAACGTGTGTAAGGAACATTAGGTATAGAGGCTGGACCTTCATATATAAGATAAGATAAAGTGTTAACACCCTCTAGACACGTCAACACCTCCTCCTCAACCCCACAGTATTAGATGGTCCTATGATTCTCACTACACGACTGCTTAATGGTGTTGTGACTCGTGTTTTTCTTTAGTGCCGCCAGGACATCCAAGCACTTGACAAAGACTGTCAAGATCATGTCTTTCATGTAGTCTCTATCAACGTCTGTCTGCTTCTCCGTTTGCTCTTTGGGGGGATAGCTGTTGTGGATGAGGGGATCGAGGAGGAGAGCAGTGTCTAACAAGACTGCTTGCAATACAACAAAAGATCTTGTCTGCGCTGTAAGATTGATTTGATTTGTTTTATTGACGGAATATATTTTTTTTTTATATGTAGAGATATATTTCCAGAATGAAAGTTACAAAATTCAATTTCATCTTTACACTGTCAACTTCAGTTAATTCCATTTTACATGTTCCACGACATACTGTGACTTTGAAACTCAAGAAATATTTGTTTGTTTCTGGACACTAAAATATGATGTGGCTCCTGGAAGCCTCCTCCAATACCGGCGGCGTCGGCGAGGTTTGACATTTTACTAATATCTTACACTTGAAGATGAAACTCTCCGCTGCGACTCTTTAAATGTGAGTTTCTCCTTCATGAATTTTGATGTATGCGAGAAGAAATGTCATAAAATTTAAAGGTAATATGTGTAAATAAACGTTTATAGTGCACGTTAAATTTGTTTACAAAAAAAATAATAATAAGATTAAGGTATACAGTATAAGGCTAATATTTTTATTACTGTGGTGTGTACAGTACTTTGTCGCACTAGGCGTAAATTCAGTACTACTCTTAAGTACAACTGACCTGGAATGATAAGACTTGGTATTGGTTGAGCCTACAAGCGTGGTCCAGCTGTTGATGAAAACCATAGTATAATATCGCGGGAAATGCGTAAATTTTTGGTGTGCTCACTATAAAACTGACGCCAAATGTATCCTAACGTGTATTAGTTTTTATGTATCATGTGCTAGCTTTATTACTATCGTTCTTAAGGGATTAGCCCATCGGCCTCAAAGGTAGACCCATCGTTCTTAGAGGATAAATAAATCGGGTTAGGTTCACATGGAGGGGATGGAGGCCTCTTTCCCTTTGGTTTGCTCGGTGAAGTCTGTGGTTCAACGGAGGTACAAGCCCTCTTTCTCTCACTTGGTGATATCGGTGTCTCTTGCGAGGTAGAAGCCCTCTTTCTCTTTGGCTCACTTGGTGATATCTGTGGTTCCAGTTAGGTTGAAGCCCTCTTTCTTTCTGGCTCACTTGGTGATGTCTGTGGTTCCAGGGAGGTAGAAGCTCTCTTTCTCTTTGGCTCACTTGGTGATATCTGTGGTTCCACGGAGGTAGTAGCCCCCCTTTCTCTTTGGCTCACTCGGTGATATCTGTGGTTCCAGTTAGGTTGAAGCCCTCTTTCTTTCTGGCTCACTTGGTGATGTCTGTGGTTCCAGGGAGGTAGAAGCTCTCTTTCTCTTTGGCTCACATGGTGATATCTGTGGTTCCAAGGAGGTAGAAGCCCTCTTTCTCTTTGGCTCACTTGGTGATGTCTGTGGTTCCAGGGAGGTAGAAGCCCTCTTTCTCTTTGGCTCACTTGGTGATATCTGTGGTTCCAAGGAGGTAGAAGCCCTCTTTCTCTTTGGCTCACTTGGTGATGTCTGTGGCTCCAGGGAGGTAGAAGCCCTCTTTCTCTTTGGCTCACTTGGTGATATCTGTGGTTCCAAGGAGGTAGAAGCCCTGTTTCTCTTTGGCTCACTTGGTGATATCTGTGGTTCCAGGGAAGGGCTCACATTCTGTGAAGGAGGTAGCCCTTTCTTTTGGCTCACTTGGTGATCTGTGGTTCCAAGGAGGTAGAAGCCCTGTTTCTCTTTGGCTCGCTTGGTGATATCTGTGGTTCCAGGGAGGTAGAAGCCCTCTTTCTCTTTGGCTCACTTGGTGATATCTGTGGTTCCAAGGAGGTAGAAGCCCTGTTTCTCTTTGGCTCACTTGGTGATATCTGTGGTTCCAGGGAGGTAGAAGCCCTCTTTCTCTTTGGCTCACATGGTGATATCTGTGGTTCCAAGGAGGTAGAAGCCCTCGTTCTCTTTGGCTCACTTGGTGATATCTGTGGTTCCAGGGAGGTAGAAGCCCTCTTTCTCTTTGGCTCACTTGGTGATATCTGTGGTACTAGGGAGGTAGAAGCCCTCTTTCTCTTTGGCTCACTTGGTGATATCTGTGGTTCTAGGGCAGTAGAAGCCCTCTTTGGCTCACTCGGTAATATCTGTGATTCTAGGGAGGTAGTTGGCTCACTCCACAATGTGTGTGATCCTAGGGAGGTAGAAGCTCTCTTTCCCTTTGGCTCACTCGGTATTGTCTGTGTTTCTAGGAAGGAAAAAGTCCTCTTTCTCTTTCGCTCCCTCAATGATGTCTATGGCTTTGGTGACAAGTTGACACTTTATTTAAGTTTCTTAACTTTCTTTAATATCCTAATGTGTGATTTTAGTATTTTAATTATTTCTTCATTTGAGGGCCTTTCAGCTGGGGTTTTTTTCAAACCCTATTCTATCCATTGCTTCACATCAGAGCTCACACTGGGGTGGTAATAGTAAGTGAAAATACGATTCCACATATATGCGAGGCCATACATTTCACTAGCTTTAGAACATGGGCCACTTGCCCGTATTTCTGGAGCATAAAATTGCCTTTTACTCTGTACCTTGTAGCTGAATACCTTTTACCCGAGTGGCTGAGCTAGTCCAAAGTCAATCACTGTCGGGATTTTTTTAGGTTGCAACACGCATACATTATTTGATTTAATGTCACAGTGGGCATAACCGCTGTCATGAACGCCCTGTATGGTCTTATGCACCTAATACATTATTTTGTAGAGACCACTCTCGGTAAGTTTATCGGGACCAAAAAATGCTTCATCCAAAATTTGTCCAGCATATTCGGTCACTAAAATTTTTCTTTCAACACACACCCCGAAACACCGCTAAACACCCACTATGTCCTGTAGCTCCATTAGTGAATTGGTTTCGATGATTAAGGACTCATTCGCCCCAGTGTGTTTGTAGAAATATTTTAACACTATTTTCTGCATACCTCTTTTTCTTACCAAATCGCATTTTCCATAGGTCCCTTCCCCAAGTCTGTGCACTTGTGCTCCATCAATCATGGAATCAATTTCTTCTACAGTATATCTGTGAACTTTATCGCTGAGATTTTTTTAAAAATCCATACCGTCAATTATATATGTAATTCCTTTGTATAAATTACATGGTATTTTACATTGTAGGTTTTTTTCACAGTCAGGGTGGATACGTCCCTCATGTTGTTAGAAGTAGTGAGAACTACTGTATAGTGAATATGGTACAGGGGCAAGTTTAACTGTCAAGGTTGAGAGAGTAGTCGAAGTAGTGTAGATGTGATGATGTAGCTGATGTAATGTAGATGACAATGCAGTGTAGAGGATAGTGAAGTGGATGCAATGTACTGTAGGTAATACAGTAATGTACTGTAGATGATAGTTAAGTTGATGTAGTGTAGATGATAATGTAGTTGATGTAATGTAAATGATAATGTAGTGATGATAGTGTAGATGATAGTGGAGTGGATGCTATGAAGATCGTAATGTAGTGTAGATGATAGTGTAGTGGATACAATATAGATGATAATGTAGTGTAGATGATAGTTTAGTTGATGTAGTGTACATTATAATGTAGTTGATGTAATGTAAAAGTGATAATGTTACTGTAGTGATGATGATGTAGTGTAGATGATAGTGTAGTGGATGTAATGTAAATGATAATGTAGTGATGATAATGTAGTCACCAGTGGATGTAATGTTGATTTTGTAGTGGTTGTATTATAAATAGTGTAGTTGATATAGTTTAGATAATAGTGTAGTCATGGATATAAACTAAGAGCTGCCCCTTAACCCTCCCTGGGCAAGGCCGGTCTCCCAGTTTAACTATCTATCTATCTATATAAAACAAAGAAGTATGTCTGTTTGTTTATGTGTCCGCACGAGAATCTCGGAAACTACTTTACCGATCTATAGTGATGATGGATGGTGTTATATGTAGTGATATGTAGTGATGATGGATGATGTTATATGTAGTGATGATGGATGATGTTATATGTAGTGATGATGGGTGGTGTTATATGTAGTGATGATGGATGGTGTTATATGTAGTGATATGTAGTGATGATGGATGATGTTATATGTAGTGATGATGGGTGGTGTTATATGTAGTGATGATGGATGGTGTTATATGTAGTGATATGTAGTGATGATGGATGGTTTTATATGTAGTGATGATGGATGTTATATGTAGTGATGATGGGTGGTGTTATATGTAGTGATGATGGATGGTGTTATATGTAGTGATATGTAGTGATGATGGATGATGTTATATGTAGTGATGATGGGTGGTGTTATATGTGATATGTAGAGATGATGGATGGTGTTATATGTAGAGATGATGGATGGTGTTATATGTAGTGATGATGGATGGTGTTATATGTAGTGATGATGGATGGTGTTATATGTAGTGATGACGGATGATGTTATAAGGTAGTGATGATGGTGTGTTGTTGTATGTAGTGATAATGGATGTGTTGTTGTATGTAGTGATGATGGGTGTTGTTATATGTAGTGATGATGGATGTTATAAGTGCGTAAGATGATGGGGTGTTGTTATATGGTGATGATGGATGTCGTTATATGCAGTGATGATAAGTGTTGTTATATGTAGTGATGATGGATGGTGTTATATGTAGTGATGATGGGTGGTTTTATGTGTAGTGATGATGGATGGTGTTATATGTAGTGATGATGGATGGTGTTTTATGTAGTGATGATGGATGATGTTATATGAAGTGATGATGGATAATGTTATATGTAGTGATGATGGGTGTTGTTATATGTAGTGATGATGGATGATGTTATATGAAGTGATGATGGATGATGTTATATGTAGTGATGATGGGTGGTGTTATATGTAGTGATGATGGGTGTTGTTATATGTAGTGATGATGGATGGTGTTATATGTAGTGATGATGGATGATGTTATATGTAGTGATGATGGATGTTGTTATATGTAGTGATGATGGATGTTGTTATATGTAGTGATGATGGATGTTGTTATATGTAGTGATGATGGGTGTTGTTATATGTAGTGATGATGGGTGTTGTTATATGTAGTGATGATGGATGTTGTTATATGTAGTGATGATGGATGTTGTTATATGTAGTGATGATGGATGTTGTTATATGTAGTGATGATGGGTGTTGTTATATGTAGTGATGATGGATGTTGTTATATGTAGTGATGATGGGTGTTGTTATATATAGTGATGATGGATGGCGTTATATGTAGTGATGATGGATGTTGTTATATGTAGTGATGATGGATGTTGTTATATGTAGTGATGATGGGTGGTGTTTTATGTAGTGATGATGGATGGTGTTATATGTAGTGATGATGGATGGTGTTATATGTAGTGATGATGGATGGTGTTATATGTAGTGATGATGCATGATGTAATATGTAGAGATGATGGATGGTGTTATATGTAGTGATGATGGGTGGTGTTATATGTAGTGATGATGGATGGTGTTATATGTAGTGATGATGGGTGGTGTTATATGTAGAGATGATGGATGGTGTTATATGTAGTGATGATGGGTGGTGTTATATGTAGTGATGATGGATGGTGTTATATGTAGTGATGATGGGTGGTGTTATATGTAGTGATGATGGATGTTGTTATATGTAGTGATGATGGGTGTTGTTTTATGTAGTGATGATGGATGGTGTTATATGTAGTGATGATGGATGGTGTTATATGTAGTGATGATGGATGATGTTATATGTAGAGATGATGGATGGTGTTATATGTAGAGATGATGGATGGTGTTATATGTAGTGATGATGGATGGTGTTATATGTAGTGATGATGGATGGTGTTATATGTAGTGATGACGGATAGTGTTATATGTAGTGATGATGGGTGATGTTATATGTAGTGATGATGGATGGTGTTATATGTAGTGATGATGGATGGTGTTATATGTAGTGTTGACGGATGGTGTTATATGTAGTGATGATGGATGATGTTATATGCAGTGATGATGGGTGGTGTTATATGTAGTGATGATTAGAAAATAAAATTATAACAGTTTAATGCTAAAAAAATATACTTTGCTGTTCCGTTGTAGTGAAAAACACGGTGAAACTTACATACACCGTTAATGAACTATTTATGGAAGAAGTTTTGGGGACTGAACACACACAAGTGGACAGTACTCACTATCATAAGTATAACAACACCCAGATTAAGTAAACACAACACATCGCATTTATTTGTGCATGAAAGCAATTGAAAATCCGACTGTAACGTTTCTTTCCCGTGTTAAGTTATATGTGGTGCGTGATTTTTCGTTAGGGACAATCCCAACAACGCTTACCAGGGATGACTGTAATGGTCAATATTCACATCCATCTGTGTGTGTGTGTGTGTGTGTGTGTGAGGCACTGCATAGGGTGTGATGCGTGTGTGATGTGAAGGGTTTGTAGTGAGGTGAGCATATATGTTTGGGAGCGAGGAATGGTGTGTGTGTGTGTGTGTGTGTGTGTGTGGTGTTTCTAGCGGGGATTTTATATATATAGGTATCTTGATAAAATCAAGGAAAAATGGAAACAACGGAGTACCTTAGTTGTCTTTATTCAAGACGAGCTAAGGTACCTGTTGTTTCATTTTCCCGTGTGATTTTATCAAGATTTATCTTTTATCCATGCTTTCATTAGGATGGCATGAAATATATATATATATATATATATATATATATATATATATATATATATATATATATATATATATATATATATATATATATATCTTGATAAAATCACACGAGAAACGGGAAACAACGGAGCACCTTAGCTTTTGTCTTTACTGTGGACGTTCGGGGAGGAAGGAGTGGTGTATGTGTTAATATGAATATGTTTTCTTGCGCGTTTGTGTACGCTTGTGCGTCATATACTTATTACAACACTAGTTGTTGTGGTCATCACCAGCATCATATACTTGTTACAACACTAGTTGTTGTGGTCATCACCAGCATCATATACTTGTTACAACACCAGTTGTTGTGGTCAACACCAGCATCATATACTTGTTACAACACTAGTTGTTGTGGTCATCACCAGCATCATATACTTGTTACAACACTAGTTGTTGTGGTCATCACCAGCATCATATACCTGTTACAACACTAGTTGTTGTGGTCATCACCAGCATCATATACTTGTTACAACACTAGTTGTTGTGGTCATCACCAGCATCATATACTTGTTACAACACTAGTTGTTGTGGTCATCACCAGCATCATATACTTGTTACAACACTAGTTGTTGTGGTCATCACCAGCATCATATACTTGTTACAACACTAGTTGTTGTGGTCATCACCAGCATCATATACTTGTTACAACACCAGTTGTTGTGGTCAGCACCTGCATCATATACTTGTTACAACACTAGTTGTTGTGGTCAACACCAGCATCATATACTTGTTACAACACTAGTTGTTGTGGTCATCACCAGCATCATATACTTGTTACAACACCAGTTGTTGTGGTCATCACCAGCATCATATACTTGTTACAACACCAGTTGTTGTGGTCATCACCAGCATCATATACTTGTTACAACACTAGTTGTTGTGGTCATCACCAGCATCATATACTTGTTACAACACTAATTGCTGTGGTCAGCACCAGTATCACAGAGAATACTTGGTATAATACATAACTATTTGCTTTCTCTATTAATGTTTTCAATAATATACTGTACATGTGGAGTATGCAGGACATCAGTAATAGGTACACATTCATCAACCATACTTTATTTCCGTATCTTCAAGAGAACAGCTGGCTGGGATTTAGACGCAGAAAAAATTCGTCTCCAAGAACAAAAACACTAGATCAAGTTTTTGTTTACCGTGAGAGCCGTGTCAATATTTTCTCACGTTTGGCATTGTTCAAAACATCCACCGTTTGGCTCTTTTTTTTTTCCTCAGGCAGAGACGTGATGATCCACAGTAAAGGGAAAAGGATTAGTCCTAATGAATGAAAGAAAAACATAAATAAAAATCCTTTTAAGGCTGAATTTTTTCACTGTCAACAGTGCAGTGTCAGTATGAGAAGATTTATTTATACCTTCCCAGCGTTGCCATATTATTTTTGTTAGCTTTACTGTTCTTGTTGTTGCAGTGATTGTGGTTGTTGTTGTAGTAGTTGTTGCTGTAATTATTGTTGTAGTAGATGGTGTTGATGTTGTAATTATCATAATACTTGTTGCTGTAGTGAAAATAGGTATATCAATTGTTGTTGGAGGGATTTTTATATTGTTTTGTTTGTAGTTGTAATAGTATTGGATGTTGTTGTTGCTGCTGTAGTAGTTGTAAGACACCCAGCGTGACGTTATCGTACAGCACAATGGTATAAATAAATTTCTCTTCTTGCTTCTACTAATTTCCTGTTTCCTCATTAACTCTCGACAAAATATAACATATCACTATGAACACTCCCATCCACTCCAACCACTATTAACTACAGACAGACTTATCCTCAAAGAAAAATACCTAAAAATCATGTAGATATAAAAATCAAGTAAATCTGATGCAAACTCGCTATCGTCCATCCGTTCACCCTATTCTCTACCTCTTTTTTAACTGAACTGACAAGTCTCCCCTCCTCCTCCTCCCTAGCACTTCCCAAGGGAGACTCAGTAAACCGGCATGTCCCCATCCTGCCTACTTCGCCTCCTTTTACCACCTCACCGACCAGGCATCTCCCCATATGAACCAGAGAATCCACTGCATACCTTGCTCGTTTCTCCTCCCCATCCCATCCCCTTGCCTGGCCTCCCCAACTCCAGGAGGTCACTGAGCCAATAAGTCTTGTTCCCTAGCCCCTTACCTCCCCAGCTCACGGGAGAAGG
Source organism: Homarus americanus (assembly GCF_018991925.1). Classification (NCBI taxonomy): domain Eukaryota; kingdom Metazoa; phylum Arthropoda; class Malacostraca; order Decapoda; family Nephropidae; genus Homarus; species Homarus americanus. The sequence continues at coordinate 3,093,829 of NW_024712913.1, forward strand.
GGTCACTGAGCTAACTGAGCTAATAAATCTCCTTCCATCCCTCTTTCCCAACACCTCCCCAGCTCTGAGGGGCAGCCCACTGAACCATTTAGTGTACTTCCTTTCTCTCTCTCTCTCTCTCTCTCACTGTCCCCCCTCCCTCACCCACCGTCCCTCTCCCTCCCCCACCTCTCCCCGCCCCGGTACCTCCCCAGTTGAGCCAGTAAGTCCCTCCTCCCCACCCACAACACCTTTACAGTTCCCAATACCATAACTTGACTGCCGGAAGCCTCTGTTAAAGGAGACCTGCCATGACCATTGTTGCCCCCTCCCCATCTCTTTGATTGTATTAAACATCAACAATAATGGAAAAATATCACAACTTGTGAGGTTACATTAGCAGAGTTTAATGGTTATATCAAAATATTAACTTGCTTACTGAAGAGTTTCTAATGTCGTTAATGAATATGAAAATTTAAACTTTGTAGTGAATGAGTTGTGTTGTGTCTGAAATATAACATAGTTTAATATAGTGATGGCTGGTGTGACAACAACGCAGTACAGTCAGGTAAGGGGAACTGTGTTTCAAGTGGGGACGAACAATTTAATGCATTTAATGGGGGCAGATCTACGATTTTTTCCATGGGGAGAGATGCGCAGACAAGAGGGCACCTGATGTAGGACGGAAAGAAAACATTAGTATACTTTCATTGCCACTCCAAACTTCCACTGACTGGCCAGATATATTTAATTCCAGGAATAAAATGTTTAAACAAGATGTTTTACTGGTCTATTGAGTCATTCTCCCAGGAATTTATAAACATTGATAATAACTCATAGATTCATTGGTTAAATGAAGGAAGATCCCGGACACTAGGGCTGAGGATATGGCGAACCTTCGGGGGAGGAGTGAAGGATGGTGGGCAGGGCTGGGAGTGGGTAGTGATGGGTGATGCTTGTGGGTAAGGCGGTAGTGACAGGTGTTGCTTGCGTTTAGGCATTCGTTTCCAAAACTGGGGTCAATCGCATCATCCACTCTTCCGTACCCACTGATTGTAATAACGAAACAGAGTTAACATGAAACAAAACAACAAAATCTGCATCCCACAAAGTTTCTACAAGAATTTGATGTAACCAGTTATTGATTATTTTAAGGCAGCGTCTGACAATTGTGTTTTTCTAATTCTTGACAAAATGTATAAGATACCTGAAAACACTGTTCCTCTAAAACTACTGAAACTGACGCTAAAATCTACAATATTTCTAACCAAGTTAATTGACAGAATTGCATATACAGTACTGTAGGCCTACAAATACAACTGATATATCACCAGTATCAGGCACAGTACAATGGGTATATGTCTGAGACCAGAAATATCCGATAAAAGCATTGATTGTCACTACCCTTATAATACCCACACGGTCATTTATACTGCCACTAGTCTTATAATTTAGTTCTCGCTAGTATCTCATATGGGAACTGTAACCTAAACACAATCCTTAACCGCAGAATAATTATTTTCAGAGAAGAAACTGACGACTCTGAGGCTTTTAGCCATACATGATTTGTTTTGAATTAATTTTTAGTCTGTTACATAAAAACTAAATAATACATGGACTGTAGTTATTTTTGTATATTGATATGTACTACAGTATATGTGTGTGTGTGCGCGTCTTATTTGTCCTAAATGTTAATTTCCTAGTCTGATAGGTGGTATTGCATTCCCTGTGTGAAAACAGAAAATATCCTGTATTCATGTTTATATGTGATATATTGCCCAAAATATGGGACATTCGATTTCTGCAATTCGTGCAGCAGCCATCTTGGATATTCCCATTTACGGGCTTCAGGGGAAATATTCAGTGTAGGACTATATCTGAAATCATTTTACACATTAAACGTGATTTATGCCATTTTGATGCTTTACCACAAAACCCACAATTCGTCTAAATTTTGTTACAAATATGTTACAGAGGGCAAGTATTAGTGTTAATTGCACTCACTTATAGCGTTTACTTTATTCCCAAATGTAGAATCTTCAAAGTCTGAGATGAACGAATTATAATATACTAGCAGAAACGCCACCCTTCCGGCGGCTCATTCGCTAGGCAACAGTAGGACGCCACCCTCCGGGAGGCTCCACATTGTCTCACTGTGCATTCCTCAAAACTTCTTCTATAAATAGGTCATTAACGGTGTATGTACGTTCACCGTGTTTTTCACTACAACGGAACAGCAAAGTATATTTTTTCTAGCATTAAACTGATATTATTTTATTGTCTAATCATCACTACATATAACACCACCCATCATCACTACATATAACATCATCCATCATCACTACATATAACACCATCCATCATCACTACATATAACACCATCCATCATCACTACATACAACACCACCCATCATCACTACATATAACAACATCCATCATCACTACATATAACATCATTCATCATCACTACATATTACACCACCATCATCACTACATATAACATCATCCATCATTACTACATATTACACCATCCATCATCACTATATATAACACCATCCATCATCACTACATATAACACCATCCATCATCACTACATATAACACCACCCATCATCACTACATATAACAACATCCATCATCACTACATATAACATCATTCATCATCACTACATATTACACCATCCATCATCACTACATATTACACCATCCATCATCACTACATATTACACCATCCATCATCACTACATTTAACGCCATCCATCATCACTACATATAACACCATCCATCATCACTACATATGACACCACCCATCATCACTACATATAACAACATCCATCATCACTACATATAACAACATTCATCATCACTACATATTACAGCATCCATCATCACTACATATAACATCATCCATCATCACTACATATTACACCATCCATCATTACTACATATAACACCATCCGTCATCACTACATATAACACCACCCATCATCACTACATATAACACCATCCATCATCACTACATATAACACCACCCATCATCACTACATATAACAACATCCATCATCACTATATATAACATCATTCATTATCACTACATATTACACCATCCATCATCACTACATATAACATCATCCATCATCACTACATATTACACCATCCATCATCACTACATATAACACCATCCATCATCACTACATATAACACCATCCATCATCACAACATATAACATCACACATCATCACTACATATAACACCACCATCATCACTACATATAACATCATCCATCATCACTACATATAACACCATCCATCATCACTACATATAACACCACCATCATCACTACATATAACATCATCCATCATCACTACATATAACACCATCCATCATCATTACATATAACATCATCCATCATCACTACATATAACACCACCCATCATCACTACATATCACTACATATAACACCATCCATCATCACTACATATCACTACATATAACACCATCCATCATCTCTATAGATAGGTAAAGTAGTTTCCGAGAACAAACATACTGGGAGACCGGCCTTGCCCAGGGAGGGTTAAGGGGCAGCTCTTAGTTTATATCCATGACTACACTATTATCTAAACTATATCAACTACACTATATGTAATACAACCACTACAAAATCAACATTACATCCACTGGTGACTACATTATCATCACTACATTATCATTTACATTACATCCACTACACTATCATCTACACTACATCCCTTACATACGCTACATCATCATCACTACAGTAACATTATCACTTTTACATTACATCAACTACATTATAATGTACACTACATCAACTAAACTATCATCTACACTACATTATCATCTATATTGTATCCACTACACTATCATCTACACTACATTATGATCTTCATAGCATCCACTCCACTATCATCTACACTATCATCACTACATTATCATTTACATTACATCAACTACATTATCATCTACACTACATCAACTTAACTATCATCTACAGTACATTACTGTATTACCTACAGTACATTGCATCCACTTCACTATCCTCTACACTGCATTGTCATCTACATTACATCAGCTACATCATCACATCTACACTACTTCGACTACTCTCTCAACCTTGACAGTTAAACTTGCCCCTGTACCATATTCACTATACAGTAGTTCTCACTACTCCTAACAACATGAGAGACGTATCCACCCTGACTATGAAAAAAAACCTACAATGTAAAATACCATGTAATTTATACAAAGGAATTACATACAAAATTGACGGTATGGATATTTAAAAAAATCTCAGCGATAAAGTTCACAGATATACTGTAGAAGAAATTGATTCCATGATTGATGGAGCACAAGTGAAGAGACTTGGGGAAGGGACCTATGGAAAATGCGATTTGGTAAAAAAAACAAATATGCAGGACATAGTGTTAAAATATTTCTACAAACGCACTGGGGCGAATGAGAACTTAATCATCGAAACCAATACACTAATGGAGCTACAGGACATAGTGGGTGTTTAGCGGTGTTTCGGGGTGTGTGTTGAAAGAGATATTCTAGTAACCGAATATGCTGGACAAATTTTGGATAAACTATTTGGCAAGGATAAACCTACCGAGAGGCGTCTCTACAAAATAATGTATTAGGTGCATAAGACCATACAGGGCGTTCATGACAGCGGTTATGCCCACTGCGACATTAAATCAAATAATGTATGCGTGTTGCAACCTAAAAACATCCCGACAGTGATTGACTTTGGACTAGCTCAGCCACTCGGGTAAACGGTATTCAACCACAAGGTGAAGAGTAGAAGGCGATTTTATGCCCCAGAAATACGGGCAAGTGGCCCATGTTCTAAAGCTAGTGAAATGTATGGCCTCGCATATATGTGGAACCGTGTGTTTACTAAGTATTTTTACCCCAGTGTGAGATCTGATGTGAAGCACTGGATAGAATAGGGTTTGAAATAAAACCCAGCTGAAAGGCCCTCAAATGAAGAAATAATTAAAATACTAAAATCACACATTAGGATATTAAAGAAAGTTGACTAAATTAAATAAAGTGTCCAGTTGTCACCAAAGCCATAGACATCGCTGAATGAGCCAAGGAAGGCTTCTACCTACCTTGAACCACAAAGATCACTGGGTAAGCGAAAGAGAAAGAGGACTTTTGCCTCCCTAGAAACACAGACAATACCGAGTGAGCCAAAGAGAAAGAGAGCTACCTCCCTAGAACCACACACATTGTGGAGTGAGCCAATTATCTCCCTAGAATCACAGATATTACCGAGTGAGCCAAAGAGGGCTTCTACTTCCCTAGAACCACAGGTATCACCAAGTGAGCCAAAGAGAAAGAGGGCTTCTACCTCCCTGGAACCACAGGTATCACCAAGTGCGCCAAAGAGAAAGAGGGCTTCTACCTCCCTGGAACCATAGATATCACCAAGTGAGCCAAAGAGAAAGAGGACTTCTACCTCCCTGGAACCATAGATATCACCAAGTGAGCCAAAGAGAAAGAGGGCTTCTACCTCCCTGGAACCATAGATATCACCAAGTGCGCCAAAGAGAAAGAGGGCTTCTACCTCCCTGGAACCATAGATATCACCAAGTGAGCCAAAGAGAAAGAGGACTTTACCTCCCTGGAACCATAGATATCACCAAGTGAGCCAAAGAGAAAGAGGACTTCTACCTCCCTGGAACCATAGATATCACCAAGTGCGCCAAAGAGAAAGAGGGCTTCTACCTCCCTGGAACCATAGATATCACCAAGTGAGCCAAAGAGAAAGAGGGCTTCTACCCCCTGAACCATAGATATCACCAAGTGAGCCAAAGAGAAAGAGGGCTTCTACCTCCCTGGAACCATAGATATCACCAAGTGAGCCAAAGAGAAAGAGGACTTCTACTTCCCTGGAACCACAGGTATCACCAAGTGAGCCAAAGAGAAAGAGGACTTCTACTTCCCTGGAACCACAGATATCACCAAGTGAGCCAAAGAGAAAGAGGGCTTCTACCTCCCTGGAACCATAGATATCACCAAGTGAGCCAAAGAGAAAGAGGGCTTCTACGTCGCAAGAGACACCGATATCACCAAGTGAACCTGAAAGAAAGAGGGCTTCAACCTCCCTGGAACCACAGATATCACAAAGTGAGCCAAAGAAAAAGAGGGCTTCTACCTCCCTAGAGCCGCAAACATAAAAAAAGTGAGCCAAAGAGAAAGATGGTTTCTTACTCCTAGAACCACAGAAATAACCGAGTGAGCCAATGAGAAAGAGGGGGCTTCAACCTCCATGGAACCACAGATATCACCAAGTGAGCCAAAGAGAAAGAGAACTTCTACCTCCCTGGAACCACAGATATCACCGAGTGAGCCAAAGAGAAAGAGAGCTTCTACCTCCCTGGAACCACAGACATCACTAAGTGAGCCAAAGAGAAAGAGAGCTTCTACCTCCCTGGAACCACAGACATCACCGAGTGAGCCAAAGAGAAAGACCAAGATATCACCGAGCCAAAGAGAAAGAGAGCTTCTACCTCCCTGGAACCACAGATATCACCGAGTGAGCCAAAGAGAAAGAGAGCTTCTACCTCCCTGGAACCACAGATATCACCGAGTGAGCCAAAGAGAAAGGGGGGCTTCTACCTCCGTGGAACCACAGATATCACCAAGTGAGCCAAAGAAAAAGGGGGCTTCTACCTTCCAAGAGACACCTATATCACCAAGTGAGCCAGAAAGAAAGAGGGCTTCAACCTAACTGGAACCACAGATATCACCAAGTGAGCCAAAGAGAAAGAGGGCTTCTACCTCGCAAGAGACACCGATATCACCAAGTGAGAGAAAGAGGGCTTGTACCTCCGTTGAACCACAGACTTCACCGAGCAAACCAAAGGGAAAGAGGCCTCCATCCCCTCCATGTGAACCCAACCCGATTTATTTATCCTCTAAGAACGATGGGTCTACCTTTGAGGCCGATGGGCTAATCCCTTAAGAACGATAGAAATAAAGCTAGCACATGATACATAAAAACTAATACAAGTTAGGATACATTTGTTATGTGTACGTTCCTACTCCGACTGCGCTTCCCACAAGAAAAGTTTTTTGCGTCAGTTTTATAGTGAGCACCAAAAATTTACGCATTTCCCGCGATATTATACTATGGTGTTCATCAACAGCTGGACCACGCTTGTAGGCTCAACCAATACCAAGTCAGTTGTACTTAAGAGTAGTACTGAATTTACGCCTAGTGCGACAAAGTACTGTACACACCACAGTAATAAAAATATTAGCCTTATACTGTATACCATAATCTTATTATTATTTTTTTTTATAAACAAATTTAACGTGCACTATAAACGTTTATTTACACATATTACCTTTAAATTTTATGACATTTCTTCTCGCATACATCAAAATTCATGAAGGAGAAACTCACATTTAAAGAGTCGCAGCGGAGAGTTTCATCTTCAAGTGTAAGATATTAGTAAAATGTCAAACCTCGCCGACGCCGCCGGTATTGGAGGAGGCTTCCAGGAGCCACATCATATTTAAGTGTCCAGAAACAAACAAATATTTCTTGAGTTTCAAAGTCACAATATGTCGTGGAACAAGTAAAATGGAATTAACTGAAGTTGACAGTGTAAAGATGAAATTGAATTTTGTAACTTTCATTCTGGAAATGTATCTCTACATATAAAAAAAATATATATATTCCGTCAATAAAATAAATCAAATCAATCTTACAGCGCAGACAATATCTTTTGTTGTATTGCAAGCAGTCTTGTTAGACACTGCTCTCCTCCTCGATCCCCTCATCAACAACAGCTATCCCCCCAAATTGCAAACGGATAAGCAGACAGACGTTGATAGAGACTACATGAAAGACATGATTATGACAGTCTTTGTCAAGTGCTTGGATGTCCTGGAATGTCAAGGACATCTGTCTGACTCTGAGGGTCACACGTAGCATACCGTGGAAGATGTTGTCAGGTGCAATCTCAAGCGTGCCATCGTCTTCATCTTCCGTTGATTTCAACTTCCGAGGAATACATTCCGGTCTGTTGTGACCTTGTCACGGTTTTTGAGATAAAAAAAACAAGAATTTTCACCAGGTTACACCATGAGTCGTCTTTTCATTAGTGGTCTCACATAGTTTGCATTCTGTCCAAGAAACCTTTGCACAACGTTATAGAGATTCACTCCTCTGGACTGATAAACATTGGCCACAGGAATACCCTTTTCATAAGACATGCTTATGTATCTGTTCCTAACATTCCCTATGTTATATGCTGTACATGGCCACTAGAATGCCCCCTTTCAATATCTACAAAATTTCTTCATGCATTCATCCACTGCAAAGTCTAAAGTACGTCAATAAACTATCTCATCGGCACTACATGCACTACTATAGTCTACTCCACATTCACTACACTCACACAGTAATATACTGTACAGTACAGTATATTGTGTAAGAAAGTAATGACATTACACCTCTGTGTGCATATGTATATTTGTGTGTGCATACATGAAATAGCTTGTTCCATAAATTAACTAGTACAATGAGCCTCACATACTGAATACTCCAGTGTTTGACCACCTGGTGTATCGGCAAAAATTTGTACATTGCTTTATTTTGCTTCAGCATACAAACGTTCACTTCGTTATGTTTATTTTGCCAGTGTTCCTGGTATTTTAATTTTAGTGCAGCTGTGATGAGAATTGTTATATGTATATATATATATACCTGGTGGTGAGGCACTAGAAGTGAATGGTGCTGTACCCAGATAACCTACAATTATTTGTTCATTTACCATATTATCAAGCAGGTGTAAGTATTTGAAGTAATGAATACAATAAGTTCAACAGTTAAAAATTTAATTATGTAAGGATGTACAGAAGTTTACATTAAAATGCGTTACTTTTATGCGTTCTATGGGACTGCCCTGAGGTACCGTAAACTGACTAAGTTTACACAGCTTTATGTTTAGACACATTTGCTGATAAGTCACACAGGGATATGATGGTCTCAGCTTCAACACCGTTCGCTTATCTATGAACACTGCACTTAACGTATCTTGAGTTCTGAAAGATTTTAGTTTATCTTAGTAACCATTATATATATTTACCTGTGTGTGTGTGTGTGTGTGTGTGTGGTATAATAAAGTACCCTTTAACCAAGCGCATGTTGTTGCTCAAATTCAAACAAACAAGAACGAAATGAAAATTAACATTCATTGTGAAACACAACGATGGAGATCAAGAAAATTAGGGAATGACTTATCTTGTATGGTTTTGTAATGAGATAGGCGTGACTATGTACCATACAGAGGAGTGCAGCCTTTTTTGATTTTATCAAACTAATACCAGGGAGTTAACAATCTATGCCAGAACACAAACTTTGAAAGCATAAATATTATGAGATCAAGTTTGTAAAAGACAATGTTGCCTATCACCCTGCATAGAAAGTTTATATTCAACACATAAAATCAACCAGGCAAGGCGCCATCGATATACACTGACAAGTTCTTAGCGCCAAAGATGATGGCGTTAGCGTCAGTGGTGAATCAAAAGCTCCTCTGCATTCAAATTTTATACAGACACACATCTCAGATTTTCCAGATTTTCTCCTACCATCATTTAACATCCAATAACACCACCCATCATCACTACATATAACACCATCCATCATCACTACATATAACACCACCCATCATCACTACATATAACACCATCCATCATCTCTACATATAACATCATCCATCATCACTACATATAACACCATCCATCATCACTACATATAACACCATCCATCATCACTACATAAAACAACACCCATCATCACTACATATAACAACATCCATCATCACTACATATAACAACATCCATCATCACTACATATAACACCATCCATCATCACTACATATAACAACACCCATCATCACTACATGTAACAACATCCATCATCACTACATATAACAACACCCATCATCACTACATGTAACAACATCCATCATCACTACATATAACAACATCCATCATCACTACATATAACAACACCCATCATCACTACATATAACAACACCCATCATCACTACATATAACAACATCCATCATCACTACATATAACAACACCCATCATCACTACATATAACAACATCCATCATCACTACATATAACATCATCCATCATCACTACATATAACACCATCCATCATCACTACATATAACAACACCCATCATCACTACATATAACGACATCCATCATCACTACATATAACAACACCCATCATCACTACATATAACAACATCCATCATCACTACATGTAACACCATCCATTATCACTACATATAACAGCACACCATCATCACTACATATAACATCATCCATCATCACTACATATAACACCATCCATCATCACTACATATAACACCACCCATCATCACTACATATAACAACACCCATCATCACTACATATAAAACCATCCATCATCACTACATATCACTACATATAACACCATCCATCATCACTATAGATCGGTAAAGTAGTTTCCGAGATTCTCGTGCGGACACATAAACAAACAGACATACTTCTTTGTTTTATATAGATAGATAGATAGTTAAACTGGGAGACCGGCCTTGCCCAGGGAGGGTTAAGGGGCAGCTCTTAGTTTATATCCATGACTACACTATTATCTAAACTATATCAACTACACTATATGTAATACAACCACTACAAAATCAACATTACATCCACTGGTGACTACATTATCATCACTACATTATCATTTACATTACATCTACTACACTATCATCTACACTGCATCCCTTACATACGCTACATCATCATCACTACAGTAACATTATCACTTTTACATTACATCAACTACATTATAATGTACACTACATCAACTAAACTATCATCTACACTACATTATCATCTATATTGTATCCACTACACTATCATCTACACTACATTACGATCTTCATAGCATCCACTCCACTATCATCTACACTATCATCACTACATTATCATTTACATTACATCAACTACATTATCATCTACACTACATCAACTTAACTATCATCAACAGTACATTACTGTATTACCTACAGTACATTGCATCCACTTCACTATCCTCTACACTGCATTGTCATCTACATTACATCAGCTACATCATCACATCTACACTACTTCGACTACTCTCTCAACCTTGACAGTTAAACTTGCCCCTGTACCATATTCACTATACAGTAGTTCTCACTACTCCTAACAACATGAGGGACGTATCCACCCTGACTGTGAAAAAAAACCTACAATGTAAAATACCATGTAATTTATACAAAGGAATTACATATAAAATTGACGGTATGGATATTTAAAAAAATCTCAGCGATAAAGTTCACAGATATACTGTAGAAGAAATTGATTCCATGATTGATGGAGCACAAGTGCACAGACTTGGGGAAGGGACCTATGGAAAATGCGATTTGGTAAAAAAAAGAGGTATGCAGAAAATAGTGTTAAAATATTTCTACAAACGCACTGGGGCGAATGAGTCCTTAATCATCGAAACCAATTCACTAATGGAGCTACAGGACATAGTGGGTGTTTAGCGGTGTTTTGGGGTGTGTGTTGAAAGAAAAATTCTAGTCACCGAATATGCTGGAAAAATTTTGGATGAAGCCTTTATTGGTACGGATAAACTTACCGAGAGGCGTCTCTACAAAATAATGTATTAGGTGCATAAGACCATACAGGGCGTTCATAACAGCGGTTATGCCCACTGTGACATTAAATCAAATAATGTATGCGTGTTGCAACCTAAAAATATCGCGACAGTGATTGACTTTGGACTAGCTCAGCCACTCGGGTAAAAGGTATTCAACTACAAGGTACAGAGTAAAAGGCAATTTTATGCGCCAGAAATACGGGCAAGTGGCCCATGTTCTAAAGCTAGTGAAATGTATGGGCTCGCATATATGTGGAACCATGTTTTCACTTACTATTGCCACCCCAGTGTGAGCTCTTGTGTGAAGCACTGGATAGAATAGGGTTTGAGATAAAACTCAGCTGAAAGGCCCTCAAATAAAGAAATAATTACAATACTAAAATCACACATTAGGATATTAAAGAAAGTTAAGAAACTTAAATAAAGTGTCAACTTGTCACCAAAGCCATAGACATCGCTGAGTGAGCCAAGGAAGGCTTCTACCTACCTTGAACCACAAAGATCACTGAGTAAGCGAAAGAGAAAGAGGACTTTTTCCTCCCTAGAAACACAGACAATACCGAGTGAGCCAAAGAGAAAGAGAGCTTCTACCTCCGTAGAACCACACACATTGTGGAGTGAGCCAACTACCTCCCTAGAATCACAGATATTACCGATTGAGCCAAAGAGGGCTTCTACTGCCCTAGAACCACAGATATCACCAAGAGAGCCAAAGAGAAAGAGGGCTTCTACGTCGCAAGAGACACCGATATCACCAAGTGAGCCAGAAAGAAAAAGGGCTTCAACCTCCCTGGAACCACAGGTATCACCAAGTGAGCCAAAGAGAAAGAGAGGTTCTACCTCCCTGGAACCACAGACATCACCAAGTGAGCCAAAGAGAAAGAGAGCTTCTACCTCCCTGGAACCACAGACATCACCAAGTGAGCCAAAGAGAAAGAGAGCTTCTACCTCCCTGGAACCACAGACATTACCAAGTGAGCCAAAGAGAAAGAGAGCTTCTACCTCCGTAGAACCACACACATTGTGGAGTGAGCCAACTACCTCCCTAGAATCACAGATATTACCGAGTGAGCCAAAGAGGGCTTCTACTGCCCTAGAACCACAGATATCACCAAGAGAGCCAAAGAGAAAGAGGGCTTCTACGTCGCAAGAGACACCGATATCACCAAGTGAGCCAGAAAGAAAAAGGGCTTCAACCTCCCTGGAACCATAGATATCACCAAGTGAGCCAAAGAGAAAGAGGGCTTCTACGTCGCAAGAGACACCGATATCACCAAGTGAGCCAGAAAGAAAGAGGGCTTCAACCTCGCTGGAACCACAGATATCACTTCAAGGAACCACAGACATGAGTGAGTGAGCCAAAGAGAAAGGGGGGCTACTACCTCCGTGGAACCACAGATATCACCAAGTGAGCCAAAGAGAAAGAGAGCTTCTACCTCCCTGGAACCACAGACATCACCAAGTGAGCCAAAGAGAAAGAGGGCTTCTACCTCCCTGGAACCACAGACATCACCAAGTGAGCCAAAGAGAAAGAGGGCTTCTACCTCGCAAGAGACACCGATATCACCAAGTGAGAGAAAGAGGGCTTGTACCTCCGTTGAACCACAGACTTCACCGAGCAAACCAAAGGGAAAGAGGCCTCCATCCCCTCCATGTGAACCCAACCCGATTGATTTATCCTCTAAGAACGATGGGTCTACCTTTGAGGCCGATGGGCTAATCACTTAAGAACGATAGTAATAAAGCTAGCACATGATACATAAAAACTAATACACGTTAGGATACATTTGTTATGTGTACGTTCCTACTCCGACTGCGCTTCCCACAAGAAAAGTTTTTTGCGTCAGTTTTATAGTGAGCACCAAAAATTTACGCATTTCCCGCGATATTATACTATGGTTATCATCAACTGCTGGACCACGCTTGTAGGCTCAACCAATACCAAGTCTTATCATTACAGGTCAGTTGTACTTAAGAGTAGTACTGAATTTACGCCTAGTGCGACAAAGTACTGTACACACCACAGTAATAAAAATATTAGCCTTATACTGTATACCATAATCTTATTATTATTTTTTTTGTAAACAAATTTAACGTGCACTATAAACGTTTATTTACACATATTACCTTTAAATTTTATGACATTTCTTCTCGCATACATCAAAATTCATGAAGGAGAAACTCACATTTAAAGAGTCGCAGCGGAGAGTTTCATCTTCAAGTGTAAGATATTAGTAAAATGTCAAACCTCGCCGACGTCGCCGGTATTGGAGGTGGCTTCCAGGAGCCACATCATATTTTAGTGTCCAGAAACAAACAAATATTTCTTGAGTTTCAAAGTCACAATATGTCGTGGAACAAGTAAAATGGAATTAACTGAAGTTGACAGTGTAAAGATGAAATTGAATTTTGTAACTTTCATTCTGGAAATGTATCTCTACATATAAAAAAAATATATATATTCCGTCAATAAAATAAATCAAATCAATCTTACAGCGCAGACAATATCTTTTGTTGTATTGCAAGCAGTCTTGTTAGACACTGCTCTCCTCCTCGATCCCCTCATCAACAAACGGATAAGCAGACAGACGTTGATAGAGACTACATGAAAGACATGATCATGACAGTCTCTCTCAAGTGCTTGGATGTCCTGAAATGTCAAGGACATCTGTCTGACTCTGAGGGTCACACGTAGCATACCGTGGAAGATGTTGTCAGGTGCAATCTTAAGCGTGCCATCGTCTTCATCTTCCGTTGATTTCAACTTCCGAGGAATACATTCCGGTCTGTTGTGACCTTGTCACGGTTTTTGAGATAAAAAAACTCAAGAATTTTCACCAGGTTACACCATGAGTCGTCTTTTCATTAGTGGTCTCACATAGTTTGCATTCTGTCCAAGAAACCTTTGCACAAGGTTATAGAGATTCACTCCTCTGGACTGATAAACATTGGCCACAGGAATACCCTTTTCATAAGACATGCTTATGTATCTGTTCCTGACATTCCCTATGTTATATGCTGTACATGGCCACTAGAATGCCCCCTTTCAATATCTACAAAATTTCTTCATGCATTCATCCACTGCAAAGTCTAAAGTACGTCAATAAACTATCTCATCTGCACTACATGCACTACTATAGTCTACTCCACATTCACTACACTCACACAGTAATATACTGTACAGTACAGTATATTGTGTAAGAAAGTAATGACATTACACCTCTGTGTGCATATGTATATTTGTGTGTGCATACATGAAATAGCTTGTTCCATAAATTAACTAGTACAATGAGCCTCACATACTGAATACTCCAGTGTTTGACCACCTGGTGTATCGGCAAAAATTTGTACATTGCTTTATTTTGCTTCAGCATACAAACGTTCACTTCGTTATGTTTATTTTGCCAGTGTTCCTGGTATTTTAATTTTAGTGCAGCTGTGATGAGAATTGTTATATGTATATATATATATACCTGGTGGTGAGGCACTAGAAGTGAATGGTGCTGTACCCAGATAACCTACAATTATTTGTTCATTTACCATATTATCAAGCAGGTGTAAGTATTTGAAGTAATGAATACAATAAGTTCAACAGTTAAAAATTTAATTATGTAAGGATGTACAGAAGTTTACATTAAAATGTGTTACTTTTATGCGTTCTATGGGACTGCCCTGAGATACCGTAAACTGACTAAGTTTACACAGCTTTATGTTTAGACACATTTGCTGGTAAGTCACACAGGGATATGATGGTCTCAGCTTCAACACCGTTCGCTTATCTATGAACACTGCACTTAACGTATCTTGAGTTCTGAAAGATTTTAGTTTATCTTAGTAACCATTATATATATTTACCTGTGTGTGTGTGTGTGTGTGTGTGTGTGGTATAATAAAGTACCCTTTAACCAAGCGCATGTTGTTGCTCAAATTCAAACAAACAAGAACGAAATGAAAATTAACATTCATTGTGAAACACAACGATGGAGATCAAGAAAATTAGGGAATGACTTATCTTGTATGGTTTTGTAATGAGATAGGCGTGACTATGTACCATACAGAGGAGTGCAGCCTTTTTTGATTTTATCAAACTAATACCAGGGAGTTAACAATCTATGCCAGAACACAAACTTTGAAAGCATAAATATTATGAGATCAAGTTTGTAAAAGACAATGTTGCCTATCACCCTGCATAGAAAGTTTATATTCAACACATAAAATCAACTTGGCAAGGCGCCATCGATATACACTGACAAGTTCTTTGCGCCAAAGATGATGGCGTTAGCGTCAGTGGTGAATCAAAAGCTCCTCTGCATTCAAATTTTATACAGACACACATCTCAGATTTTCCAGATTTTCTCCTACCATCATTTAACATCCATAAACCAGAGTGCAAAAGTCCGCTACACTTGCACTCGGTGCGAGCCCAGGAACCCACTGTTAACAAGACAAAGATGATAACAGTTGCCAGATGAAATTTACATATTTTGCGAATGGAAGAAATTGTGGAGAAAGAATCAGAGAGTCACTGAATGTTGATAAGATAGTGTGGTGCAGAACTACTGCTTATTTTTATATATCTGTTTGATATGTTTTTATTTTTTCTGCTGTCTTCTATTTACGTTTCTATCATGTTCAACCTGTCTGTTTGTCTCTTTTTCTAAACATACTTTAATCATATTAACATATAACAACAAAAACAACGACTCGATGTTCATAGTAAATTTAAATAAAATTTAACATTGTGTAAAATTGTATGATAATAATATTTTTTTAACTCCTCCCCACCCACTCACCCCCACACTCGAGTTAAAAAATCATGACAAAATGTGCCGTAGGTAAGAGAACGTGACATATTACTGTAAGCCGTAAGTCGTGTCTCCTATTGTCGAAAACTTTATTCGAATGTTTTTTAGAGCTGTATGGGAAATAAAATTGTCGGAGTGAACCCGTGTGAATGAAAGTGCATTTCCTCATTCTCTCACTAAAATCTAAAGAATATTAAAAAAAAAAATCAAAATTTTCAACTCTATTTACCAGGATCCACATTCTCAGAAATTCACACCTAATTTTTCTCCCGTTAGTAGCATAAAGGGACGCATCTAGTTACGATAGTCTCAGTGTTAAAATATTATTTCGACAATAATTTTTATGAAGTAGCTTCCGTGAGCCAGTAAGATGAGTTCTCACATCTCCAGTTTGAGAACAAAACAAAGGTCTTCTTTGAGAATACTAACGCCATTCACACGGACTCGACGGAAGTGTTGGAGGTTGTTGAGACACCACTGTTATAACTCAAAAAGTAAATCAAGGTATTAGCCTCGTATTTTAGGGCTGGCGTCCACAGCCCACTACTGTAAACCTTTTCGGAGTGTTTACCAATCACCCGAGATTTCATACTGTTTTCCGAGAACCGAGTTATGAAGTGATTAAAGATCACCTCAATATCTTGTTGTAAGTAAACACCTAAGATACAAGAAAATGCACCAACTGATAATACACGTGAACAATAATTCCATTAAAAAACAATTAATCCTACATATATATATATATATATATATATATATATGAAGTAAATCACTGTAGAGGGATGATAATACAGTGAGAAGAAAACTTCGTGTTTTTCTGTATATATATATATATATATATATATATATATATATATATATATATATATATATATATATATATATATATATATGTAGAAGTCTGTGCATTATTGAAATATATATATATATATATATATATATATATATATATATATATATATATATATATATATATACCAAGGCACGAGATTGCCACCTCTGAGAGGCTCCACATTGTCTCACTATAGTGCATGTAGACCACATTTTTGGTTTTACATTAGCAGCAAGTATGTACAGATTTTTGCCAGTTCCCACTCTGGAGCATACATGAGAGAAGCAAGGAAAATCCAGGTTCAGGACAACCATCTTTAGGGACTGTCCCTGCCTTTTGTAGATGGTCATGGTAAAGCTCACTTTAACACGGGAACTGAAGTCGCTTGAACTCAAATGGCAGGTGAGTGGTGATGAGAGGTATCCTTGGTGTAAAAATGTCCTCTCCTTTAGCTTTTCCTGTCAGTATTGTAGCTTCCAGTACATGTGGCATCATGTTCTTCACCACCAGTCTTGTGCCATTGCAGAGGATTGGTGGTTCAAGATTTCAAGAGCATTATAGGAGTTCCAATCTGAGGAGGTAGGAGGCATTCCAGGCAGGCCCCAAAGAATTAAGGAATTTGCAGGTACTGGACTGCTTTAGTCCTGGTCGATTACTGCATCAACAGATTTGAATGAGGTCTCACTGCCGGAAGCTGTCTGAGTAGTCTTTGATTTCAGCCACTGATTTATTGTTTGGCGCCAGAATTGCGCGTTCACGCAGCCGCCAGATCCTTTTAGTGGTGGATAATGTTTGGGTAGACCATGTTAGTGAGCTCAGTTGAGGACTTTACAACATTTCCACATCCACAGAGAGAGGAAAGAAAGAGAATATATACATTGGGAGAATTACTTAAGGACGGAACAGAGAAAATTATAGACAAGACTGAGAGAAAGACACTTATAACAATTAAACCTTATCATATTAAAGTGTTTATAGTATATCATCTGAAGTCTTATATATGAGTGGTAGTTATAACCTTATATCTTAATAACTCTAATGTTCTGATCCTTTCTTATGATGTTGAGCCCAAATAATAATGAATGAATAATGTGTTTCTTTCACACACATATGTAGTATAAGGGGAGCCCTCCCTCCCTCCCTTCCCCTACCCTTCCCTCCCTTCCTTCCTCTCCTACCCTCCCCTCTCCTCCACAAAAAATCAATATTTATAATGTAATAATTCAGCCAGATCAAGGCATGGGCATGTAGACCTGTTTCTAGAATCAATGGAATACATGTAGCACCGTGTAGGGTCGAAGATCAAAGTTCATTAACAGTGTATGTAAGTTTCACCATGTTTTTCACTACAACGGTACAGTAGTATATTTTTTAACAGTGAACTGTTATTATTTTATTGTCTAATCATCACTACATATAACATCATCCATCATCACTGCATACAACACCATCCATCATCACTACATATAACATCGTCCATCATCACTGCATACACCATCCATCATCACTACATATAACGCCATCCATAATCACTACATATAACACCACCCATCATCACTACATATAACGCCATCCAGCATCACTACATATAACATCGTCCATCATCACTGCACAACACCATCCATCATCACTACATATAACATCGTCCATCATCACTGCATACAACACCATCCATCATCACTACATATAACGCCATCCATAATCACTACATATAACATCCATCATCACTACATATAACATCATCCATCATCACTACATATAACACCATCCATCATCACTACATATAACACCATCCATCATCACATATAACACCACCCATCATCACTACATATAACATCATCATCCATCGTTACTACATATAACATCCATCATCACCATATAACAGCATCCATCATTCATAACATCATCATCCATCGTTACTACATAACACCATCCATCATCACTACAGATCGGTAAAGTAGTTTCCAGGATTCCTGCAGACACACACACAAACACACACATACTTTTTTGTTATATATATATATATATATATATATATATATATATATATATATATATATATATATATATATATATATATATATATATATATATATATATATTCAGTTTGATACGATAAAGATCTGGACAATAATTATTGGTTCAATATTTCAAAAAAACATGTGAGAGCGAGGGATCAAAAACGGATATTACAACATGATGCAATAGTTAAAACTAACAGAATTGTCATATGAACTGTGACGGGCTATTTATTTTATCCCCGAAAATATATGTTTTTTTTTTTTTGTCGGGAGATCTCTATTATATAATTATCATATTGAGGTATGTCAGATGTATTACTGTGTGAAGTGACAAAGTTATAAGTTCTACTATACACGTTGAGAAACACACAAGGTATTCACATTTGAGAAAATATTCCAGATATTGTGTACGAGTTTGAGGACAACAGACGAATATTACGCCGTCAAGTCCTCCATAACACAAGTTAAACTTTCATGTGAAAAATATCATATGCCACATTAGATTCGTGTAGTGACTCTGGCTGTCTCAGTAACGGTACTTCCGGATCCCGATGTCCTTCACGTAGTATAATAAAATACAAACAATTGAAAAAATAAACATACACGATGCTGAATAAAATCTATTATCAAAGTTGAATGAAGAGTCGATAAAATATCATAAGTTACACAGACAAGTGAGTTAGTGATAATGTAAGATGCATTCAACAACTTTATGTTATTTCGGTAATGTTAGTAAGATAATTATAGGGTGAATGTGGACCAGATTGCGCTGCAATTAATATCCTAAAATGTTACAGACAAGCTCTGGAGCGGTGATCACATGACGTAGTGGAACTCAGTTTATTCTGGGAAGGCGCAAGGTCGTAATCCCTGCCCTTCCCGCCCATCAGTGTGTGACACTGACTTTATGGATCTAAATAGTCAGTCGACTCGTTTGACTGGTATCGTGTTGTCCACCGCTGCTGGCGTTGTGCCCCTTTATCATGTAATTCAATAATTTTATTGATATTGCCTATTTTGTTATAGCATTTATTTTTTTTCTGTTAATTGTTTCACGTTATGAAAATTAAAATAAAGTGATAATATTTTTACGGAATATTTTGGGATGTGCCGTGATGTACAGTAGAGCAGAGCGAGACCTCACAGCAGTAGGGGAGGTTGGAGGCAGTGAGCGTCCTCCCACTACACTATATAACTCGCGCTAATGACACTATGCACAGGAGTCTATCAGTAATCTTTTGTGAAGCTCTTAAAGGTGTGTTGTACAACCGTTAGTATAAATTAGTATTGACATTACATGTTACCTACAGCAATATAAGGAAAAACAAATGCTAAAACCGCAGCTAGTGGTCGTGACTGCGCGTGTGTCCACCTCCATCCACCTAATTTTATAAGACCCCAAAACAGATTAGGTGTCAAGGCAATGAAAAGCAGGTCAGCAAAGAGGAACGATTAAGAGATTATAACCATCTGGGTCAAAATATGCAGTAATGGCAGACATAAACCTTCAAGCTGAGAGTGTAATTGCAAATTACTTGTGTCCAAAGTCGTGGCAGCATTGTGGAATAGTTTTGAAACAGTAATAATTACGAGTGAGTTACCATGATCATTGTCTCCGGGCTAATAAGCTAGGCTCTTAGGTTTTGCTGCCTCGAGTAATTAATAGAATTTGAGTAAAAATGTTAATAAGCCGCTGTAATGAGGACCGGACAGGTATTGAGGGCCAGGTAGGTAGCAATGAGGGCCAGGTAGGTAGCAATGAGGGCCAGGTAGGTAGTAATGAGGGCCAGGTAGGTAGTAATGAGGGCCAGGTAGGTAGTAATGAGGGCCTGGTAGGTAGTAATGAGGGCCAGGTAGGTAGTAATGAGGGCCTGGTAGGTAGTAATGAGGGCCAGGTAGGTAGTAATGAGGGCCAGGTAGGTAGTAATGAGGGCCAGGTAGGTTTTACTGAGGAAAAGTTAGATAGTAATGAGGGCAATGTAGGTAGTAATGAGGGCAAGGTAGGTAGTAATGACCCACAGGCAGGTAGTAATGAGGGCCATGTAGTTAGCAATGAGGGACAAGTAGGTATTAATGTGGCACAGGTAAATTATAATTAGGCCCAGGTAGGAAGTGATAGGACCCGAACACAATAAAGAGATCGAGGGTGAGGGGCCACATTGACCCCCCCCCCCCACCCTAGACCATTATTTTCATAGACTGTTTCACACGACCAACACAGGTATAAATTTGGGTGGACTTAGGCCGATACTCCGACAGAAAACAGAAAAATATTACGTGACACATCAGAGAGAACTATCTATAACCAATGTCACTCACATCTCCACCCTCGTGCTTAAACTGCTGCGTTACCTGCGACGCATACCCACACACAAGGACACACTGTATAAATAACACATTGTCACATTATGTATACGTATGCACTCACGCGACCGTATACGTCACTTTGTGTTTATTATTGTTTTAGAATCCGGGGCTTGGCAGACGTGGCCAGATTTTGTTCCTAGCTGAAATGACAGGACAGACAGTGGAACACCCACGCAAATGCTCAAACTATAAAACATTTGACCTGAAAATGATCAGAGTTGAGGATCATTGTTTATAAAACGTCCCCCCCCCCCCCTTCAGTTTCCAGGTGCCGTACGAAGCGCGTCATGGGGGTATTCATTGTTTGTTCGTTTATTTGCTTTCAAGTTACTTAGTTGATTGTCTGGGCTATATCCCAAACCCTTTTGAGTTAAGAAGCTAAAATTTTAAAACACTCATCAACACTATTTCCTTTATTATTACTGACTTGTAATTTGTTAATGACATGGGGGGGGGGGGAATGTGCCAGTTTTATTTACCTTTTATCATTTATTATTCGTCCTTCTTTCGTTCTCCCTTCTTCTTTCTGTCTTTTCACTTTGACTCCTGCTTTGTCCTTTTTACCCATCACCGCTATTTTCTTCCTCGTCTACTCTCTCTTTATCTAACTCTGTCACTCAATATATATCTCTTAACCTCTCTCACTTTCCTTCATTCTCTTTTACGTCCCTTAGCAAATCTCTCTCTTTTATGTCCTTTCTCTCTCTTTTCCTCCATTTCTTTCTAATTCTCCTATTCTTCTCCCCCCATCCTCTCCGCACTTGTACAACTTCCCTCCTAGTCTTCCATGCCTCGTGTTGCTTCTTTACCCCTTCTTCAGTCATTCGTCTTCTCTCGCCTCTATTCTCCCGCTTTCTTATTACTCTTCCGTCTCTTATCTCTTAAATAAACTTCTTTACATTTCACCTTATTCCCCCGTTCTTAGCCTCATCTCTCACTTGTATCTACCCATTCACTCTTCTTCCCTCACCTACACCTTTCGAACTATGCCTCTTCCCTTACTTTTCCCCCTCACTCCCTGGTGGATTTTACTACAAAGGAGGTGCATTATTCCTCTTGGTGGTAAAGCTTCCCCCTCTGGACCCACTAAGCGCGTCGAGTACAAGGGGGAAAAGGTCGTGCTGAGGAGGGCAAACGGTGGTGGGTGATAAGTAAGGTAGGAGATAGGTTAGGTAGGCAGTAGTAGTTCAAAGGTAAGAGAGACAGTAGTTTGATGGGTAAGGTAGACAGTAGCTAATGCTTAAGGTAGACAAGAGCGGGAGAGAGAGAGAATGTTTGATGGTTAAGGCAAGGAGGGATGGAGGGATTCAAATTTATCATGAGATCAAGTTTGAAATTCGTGATTATAAATTTGGTGCAAAAAACATTGGTGTGAAAATTTAATTAATCATCTGCTTGACCTGATTATTTCTTGTGGATTATTGACTGGTAATAATTATTAAAACCTTCATAAAGCAGAACATTGAATCAACAATTCCATTTACTAAGCAGTATGTCCGTGTAATACTTCTCGACGACGATAACATTAAGATGGTCAACATTCGTATTCTTCAGCATTGTTCTCTTCCTTAACCTTCACTAAAATTCTCATGCCGTGATATTCAGTCGTCACAATATTAGTTTGTATAACTACAATGTTGTGTCACAAAATATATGTATGTGTTGCACTTATCATCTCGGCCAGACTATAAAACACCAGTACACCCTGTCAGCTGTATAACAGTATACATCCTACCACTTGTATAACAGTATATATCCTGCCAGCTGTAACATATATCCTGCAGCTGTATAACAGTATATATATCCTGCCAGCTGTATAACTATATCTCCTGCCAGCTGTATAACTATATATCCTGCAGCTGTATAACAGTATATCTCCTGCCAGCTGTATAACTATATCTCCTGCCAGCTGTTTTCATGTGTATAATGAACCCGCCGAGGCTGTGCATATATAGTGGCGAAGCTAATGTACACCACCACCGCTGTGTCCAGTTAACTTTTTATTGTCCTGACATCTTCTGATAACAACCCCCCCCCCCCTTTCCACAGACACACACTACTACTACTATTACTTTGCTGTCACTCGGAAACGAATATGACGATCATCCAGCTACAATGATATGAGTTGTTAAGGATGTCACCTTCGTTGGTGAGTTTTAAGGTAACTAAAGAAACCGATATGGGACCTGCAGGGTCGTTCACGGATGTTGCACATGTGGATGGCTACATCTAGTGCGGGAGGGGCAGCGGCAGCGTCTTCCCGGCGTTGGCGCTTTTCTGCCGTGGTTTGCAGCCCGTCAAATTCGAAAGAATTGACACCTTGTGTGGTGCTCCTTCAAGCATTACGGTTTGGAGTAATCGTCTCCCAGATTAGGGGGTTGATTTGGCATTTTTTTAGGTTTATCTTAAGAATAACCTAATACCTATTCATTTCCCCACCAGCGTTACGTTTATTATTCATTAGGTGACTGTAAAGTAGCTGCTTTGGCAGTCTACTGTCGTCCATGCGGGTAACATGGCCAGTCCAACGTAATTGTTCATGGATAATGGTAGCCTCTATGCTTCAACAGTTGGTGTCAGCGAGAATACTGGCATTTGTTCTTTTGTCTTCCCAGCGAACTCGGAGGATGGAAGGTAGATTACATTGGTGAAAGTTTTCAAGTACCTTGAGATGCCAGCTGTATGTGACCCATGTCTCACTGCCATATAGCAGGATGGGGAGGACCACTGCTCGATATACGGGAAACTTTGTAGATAATTTCAGCTCTCTACAGCTAAAGACACGGGTGCGAAGTCTGGCAAAGGCTTGAGATGCACATCTGATCCGATGATGAACTTCTCCATCAATGTCCGCAGTGGCGGACAGGTGGGAGCCGAGATACCGAAAGTGGGCAACATTAGAAAGGGGAGTACCGTTAAGTTGGATGGATGGAGAAGGTGTGTTTGAACCAGGGGCAGGCTGAAAGAGAACCTGAGTCTTATGTACATTCACCTGAAGGCCTAAGTGTGCATACACATCTGCGTAGGTGTCCAGTATCTCCTTTAAGTCGCGTTCAGTCTAAGCGGAAAGGTTGAGGTCGTCTGCATACTGAAGTTCAGTAATGGAAGCTGCAGACACCTTTGTTCCTGTCTGGAGTCGTCTTATGTTAAAAAGACCCTTCATCCGGTACTCGATGTCCACTCCGCCGGCTAAATTGGCACTGGCACGAGTAAGGAAGGCAGCCAGGACAATGGAAAAGAGAGTTGGTGCCAGTACACATTCTTGTTTAACCCCTGTTTGGATGGGGAAGAACTCAGACTGGGTGCCATTGTGCAGGACACTGCCGTTCATGCCATCGTGAGTTGTCTCACAATGGTGATGAATTCTAGTGGGCAGCCAAAACGGCTGAAGGTCCGCCAGAGGGCTTCAAAAGTTGACCGAGTCGAAGGCCTTGGTTAGGTCGACGCTGTTTTCTGCACCTTTCCTGTATCTAGCGGGCAGCAAAGATCATGCCAGTGGTGTCATGTGATGGTCTATAGCCACATTGAGTTTCTGGGAAGAAGCTTTCCGCCTCAGAAAGATGTCTGTTTAGGAGGACTCGGGCGATAATCTTGCCAGCTATGGACAGCAACGAGATCCCGCGGTAGTTACCATAGTCTGACAGGTTTCCCTTGTTCTTATAAATATTTAAGATGGAGGCGTCTTTAAGAGCTTGGGGGATTTCCTCCTTTTCCCATATTTTTTCCAGAAGAGAGTGGAGACAGCTAGTAAGCAGAGGTCCTTTAGCTTTATACACCTTGGCTGGAATTCCATCAGACCCTGAGGCTTTGTTATTTTTCATCTGTTTGATGGCAATAGCTACTTCATCAAGAATGGAGGATAGTTGAGATGGGTCAGCTCTGGATGATGAGGGACCTGCTGGGTAGTCAGGACATCCACATCGGTGTTTCGGTTGAGCAGCGATTGGCTGTGCTCTTTTCAGCACTGACGGATGCCTTCTTCATCTTTAATTAGGGAGTTCGGTGAATTTGACATCTCATGTACCGCCGACAAGACCGTGGGCTCGTAAAACTCTATGGATGTCGGCCACACTAGAATAACCCGTTAAGATACATCCTTCTTTCCTCACACAGTCAAACTGTGGACTGCTCCGCCTTCTTCTGTGTTTCCATACTCTTACAATCGTGGTGTAGATTAATAAGTCTTTTCTCTTATATTTTTCGTTTCTTTTTACTCTTATTTTTTCGCCTCCTTGGCCTCGTTGTGGGTCGATGATCTGTGCCCGGATGGGCTATTCCTGTTATTTTTGGATGCATTTTACTTACATCATTTGTTTCAACGCCTTAAATACAAATCTACTGGGGGAGTGAGGACAAGTGGAAATTTACGAAAATAACGTTTATAACTACGCCAACATACATACCAGTAGCTCCATCAGGAGGCTACAAGGGTGAACCACTGAAAATAGCAAACACCACAAACTAACTTAACCTAACCCAATGATCTTTCTCTATCCTTTGTTTAATTATGTCATTTTAGGATTGGATCCTCTTGTCTGCCGCCTCGCAGCTGAGGAAGTTTCGTTGACGAAGTGAATACGTTATTTTTGTAAGTTAAAAATTGTTTCTCCTGACCCCTGCAGCAGAAATATTTGCATTATGTGTTGTGAAGCAAAACAACACGAAGGACCCATCTGTGAAATAACAAAATATATGATTCTTTTAATACTGTAATCCCAAAACACTTAAGATTTTGCATGAATGTTACCTTATAATATGTAATAAATTTGATAAACCTTATTGAGGTGACATCATCAAGCACGGATATATAAACCTGCAAGTTCTCAGTTTACAAAATGTGTGTTTTTTGTGTTTAAAGTAGATGGAAAGAACTGATTTAACACTGTAAGCGATATAAGATGAACTTGCTGTGATTTCAACACCTAATCAGTGAGATATGAGGTCAACCGTTGTGAACTTAACTGTCACTAATATTAATTTTATATTATCTTGACATTAAACCAGTAAAGCTAGATCATCCATACACGAAGTTATTCTTAATATCTTGAGTGATCTAACAGTGTTGCTTCTGGCTGTGGCTGCAGGATAATACAAAACTTTCCTGGTAATCTGTTGACCACATTTAGTTGCGCTTTGTTAATTTGTTTCGTGAAATATTCAGAGGCAATAACTGCTGGCTATGACTTAACTTTGTACGGTGGCGCAGAAAAGTTTTTTTGAAGTTGGGCTGAAATTTGAAGATATTATTAAGTTAGAACACTGTCTTGTCCTGTAGTATAATATATTATGCCATAGGTTTTCACGATCGTTGAATGTCTTGCATTTAATATGAATGAATATATTGGAAGCTCAAGTTTTCAATCTACAGACAGAATAGACAACTAAACATTGTACCTAGACTATTAAATATTTATAAATTAATCATCCATTCACCTTTGACTCGAAATTTATTTATATATTAATGAACTCAAAGATACCCCGTCGCACTAAAATTCGTGCCGCATTTTTATAATACTGGTTCATAGGTTGCTAAACATCTCTACACTCCAAACAATAGTTTTTTTAACACAAGCAATCCCATTGGCATATACATTAAAAACCATGACTGTTATATCATAGTTTGCTCAAAATTTTATCAATTTAATAAGGTAGTGTGATCATCTCTACTCATCCAGACGTTGACAGTATAAGTTCGTCAAATAGGTAAAGAAATTTCCTCAGTATTTGTACCTTGAATTTTATAACTTATATAAGATTTTCATGAAATTACATGAGTTGTTCTGGACATTGGTGAGCAGGATATTGATCATTGGTCAGCATTTCACAAAGTTTAGTAAGACTTTTCTTGTCTTCTGGTCCACTTGAGTTTGTTCACGCTGGTGTCTTGTTCAGGTTTACAGTGCCGCCGCTGCCGAGGTCAATACAAGCGCAGCTAATTTTGCGAGAATGTCAATATGGAGCCCAGGCGTTCCGTGCTGTTGTGTGTCATAAGAATTCTTGTGTTTACGCTTCTGGATTTGTATTTGGATATCCTGTGTCATCTTACACGTTGGTTGGTGGGAGAGGAAGACCTGGGGGAAGACTTTGTGTATTTTGATTCTTGAAGCAAGGAATTCGAAAGTACAGTACGTCATTTAATCAGTTTTTACTCTCTTGCTTTGTGGGTAAAGTCAACACCAGCATCCAAGTAAGATGTTTATATATAAAAATATCCCCTGTATCCAGTAAACAGTGTAGATGTAAATTCAACACCTCCTGTATATCAATCAGTGGAGGTATAAACTCAAGAGCTGCAATTATGTAATAAACTAATATATAAACTCAACATCTGCATTATGTGTACATTGCAGAGGTAATCTCCATGTATAACAGACTACCGTATTGAACGAGGAAAAAGTTGTAATTACTTCTTGATAAACGGTACGATATTCATTATGTTGATATAAGTATATGAGAAGACGAAATGACTTATATCCCAGAAAAATTGTGGTGCTTAGGATGACAAAACGTTGATGAAAGGTCAGCTGAGATGCTCGGATGTCACACGAGACGAGAAAACATAAGTCTAGACACTTAGCCTCCAGCACCGGAACATGATGACGATGCTGAAAGGTGAACACAGTAATATAATATACTACTATCACGTCCAGGTAATCTAATATCATCAATATAAATCGTACACTTAGGCACAGCCACGGGCAATATCAGCAAATATACATCATACCTAGTTATAAATGGTTGCACATAATATTCATAATAACTATTGTATAGGGATGCAAAGCTGTGGGTAATATTGACAATATACATTATACACAATTGTACACAGCTGTAGGTAATGGTGACAATATACATCACACACACAGTCATACCCAGCTGCATTCAAGACCTTCCATTACCTAGAGTGGCATTATTACCACTATCTTCAACTCAACTTCCCCTGTGTTGTTGTTGTTGCTGTTGTATAGCATAGATCGTGATTGACTTCACAGTTGTGGTGGTGAGGACAAACAAAGCGCTGATTACCTTTTCCCCTCAACAAAAATTTAAATAACCACTACTACAATTATTATCTTACTCATTAAAAGACGCGGAACAAAATACACTAAAATATAACAGACGTCAGCATTTAAATTATATATATTCATAGTAAGATGTTAGTCCTCTGTTACAACGTTGACGCGTTTCTGCCGCGTTAAAACCACGTCGTCTCGAATCTATTTTTAGTAACATTGACTGATGCCGAACTGTGCTATTGTTCACCTGCTGTTTGCAGACTAGTTCTTCTAACTCTAGACAATCACAAAAACAGACAAGCGAGATCGAATAACTATACCAATTTATGTAGGATAGAATGAAGATATTAACACGATGCTGAAACATCGTCCATATTGTTGTTATAAAATACACCAGAATATTACATTTCGTAGGTCGCTATTGCTCAGCCTCGTCACGTTCCTCACGCCCATCAACGCAATAACGCCGCAATCCTCTCCTTGACAGAGACTGAGGCAGCTGTCCATTTTATTGCTCATGTGCTATCTATCACTGCATATAGCCCAAGTGGTTATTTTTTTTCATATTTTAAAAAATCCCCAACGTTCACTTCTAGTAATATATAGATAAACTGCCTTTCCTGCACTCTTCAGACGTATTACAGTAGCTGAATTTGTTCTGCGATTTGACTTACCATTGCAGTTCATTTTTATACAGACGGGTGACTAATGATACAGCAAAGGCATGAAAGGTAGAACTAGTGACGCTGTTACTGTAAATTAATGGGAGTTCCCGCCCGGGTCTGAGTCATATCATTTTTTTTTCTTTAACGCCTGAAAAATTAAAATCCATCGTTTTCTTTAACTTCTGATGGACCAGTCACTAGCTTAATTGCGCGTATTGTTACTCGCTTAAAGACCTTAGTTGTTGAAGGGCAGCAATAATTTTATGACGTCAACCTCCGAAGTAGCTTATCTGTCATCATTGCACGAACTACTACCATGGCAACACTTGGCCAATTATAGAGCGATTACCACCGAAAGTGAAAAATGTGGACCTGGGCACATGTTGATAAAACCTACTCAGTTTGGTGCAAATCCGCCAATATGTAATAGGGTCTATTTTTGGCACAGAGGGGTAAAACAGACAGATTGGATTGAAAACATTACTCTGACATCAGTTGTCGGCAGGTTAACTACGGAGGAGCGTAAAAGTACGTCTTGTGATAAAAATGAAATTTATTGTTTTGCTGCGAGAACAACATCAATCACAGGTTTATCGTTCTTCCTTTACGACTTTTTGGGTGACACTTCGTAATCTACCTCTAACTCACTGAATATTTAAAGTATTTCCCCTGTTTAACAAAGAGAAGAGAGTTGAACAGAGTATGTAAGAGAACCATACAATGATTATGATGGAGTAACCCATTTTGATAACAGCTGTGAACAGCATGTGGGGCTGAGCAGCTTCCAGCAGAATGTAATAAAAAGTGGATATGGATGGAGTCACATATCTGTCTTAAAATATTTAACTCTAGAATAGAAACTAAAATGGACAGTGAGTTATACGAAGGTGCGAATGGAGCAAAGGAACAGGACTAGGGAGAGCTTTAAATATTCAAAGTAATTTGAATATCTGGACTGATGAATTTGAAAAGCCTTTGGTACGGTTTATTACAATAAATTTATAGATTTCTTTGCAAAAACATGAAATTAATGCTGGAGATATTAAAATTCTAAAATATTCCTTACTGGCATCAGGAAGCTCAATTGTTCATAAATAACAAAAATACTTTTTAGTCTAGATTCACAACAGTTTGACAGGAAATTTGACAAAGCTGCGTGCTTTCTTCATCATTGTATAACATTCGTTCAGCATTGATAATACAAAAATAAATAATCATGGATGAAGGAATAAAAATTAATGACAAAGTAATATAAAAGCATTAGTTGGCAAATATATTTTTTTGTTGCCGACAGTGTGGAGACATTTCAAAAACTGGTCAAGATATTAGTGGAAAAAAGAATGTAAGTTAATGCCGTAATGACGGAAGTAAAAGTTCTCTCCAAATTATAAGCAAATCCTGAAATACGAATAAGAACACAACAACACGCTTGAATAGATGGAAAATTTTGAGTACTGAACTTGAGAAGTGGAAAATATGAAAGAAAAATCTAAACAAGAAAAGATCAAACCAGAACAGCTTGAGAAAAAAATAAAACGCTGACATGCAATATATTGTCAGCATTATTGTAAGGGTCAGAAATGTGAACATTTTCAGCAGACACCAGAAGAAAGTTAAAGTTCTTCAAAATGTATCGCAACAAGAGAAGGTTAATGATCAGGGGAAAAATAAATATATTACTAAGATTGACTAAAACAACCAGAGAAACACACGGGATTTATAGAATGACAGAAGCGAGACATTTTGGCCTTGTAATTAGGGATATCGTGATATGGTATAAATATATATTTGGGTAAAAATGAGGGTAAGAGGGCCAAGGGAAGACGGACACTGGGGTGGATGAGTGAAATTAAATGCTCGGTCCCTCGAGAGATGCAAAACCTCGGGAAACTGGTAGAAGTAGCCCGAAAATATTTAGGGTAAAGAGCCATAGTGACCAAACCAATAGAGGTGAGGGTGGCATCTTGAATGATTAATACTGATATTTCAAGTTTGGTTAAGTTAGGATGGCTTAATTAAGGTTAGATGGGGTTGCGTTAACTAGGGGTTAGGTTCGGAAAAGCTGAATTAAGTTGGTTTAGCTCAGGTTAGATTGGGTTAGGTTAAGCTGAGTTACGTTATGTTACGTAGGGTACATTACACTGTTATGCAAATTTTAATTACCATGAATGTGTGTAGGAAACGACCATGTATAAAACTATTTGTATATGCAATGAACTCTATCCTGTCACACGGGTCTGCTGCTACTGATACCGACTGTCGCACCATAACCAATGACATCTTAATATTTCCCAATATGTTTAATTAACCCCTTATATATATATGTGTGTGTGTGTGTGTGTGTGTGTGTGTGTGTGTGTGTGTGTGTGTGTGTGTGTAATTCTCCCCTGCACCAAACTAGTTAAATTTTACATAAAGTGTTCCCCTCCCCCATCTCCTGCCCTCCCTTCCTCTTCCGAAAAAGTTAGGTACACTCGGTGACAGACGGTTAACAGTTAAATATTAGGTATACCGTGACAGTTAACAGTTAAAAATCAATTACACAATAACCATCACAGCAACTGGCAACACACACACACACACACACACACACACACACATCACACACAACACACACACAACAACACACAACACAATACACACACACACACACACACACACACACAACACACAACAACACACACACACACACACACACAACAACACACACAACACACACAACAACAACAACAACACACACACAACAACACACACACACACACACACACACACACACACACACACACACATCATCATCACACACACACACAACACACACATCATCATCATCATCAACAACAACACACAACAACAACACACACACACACACAACACCACACACACACACACACACACACACAACACACACACACAACACACACACACACACACACACACACACACACACACACACACACACACACACACACACACACACACAAACAACAACACACACACACACACACACACACACACACACACACACACACACACACACACACACAATAGCAGGGTTTGGTGATCACTGCACCATCCTCGACATCGCCACCTACTTCCACCAGCAGCCCCCGCCCACCCCGAGCAGTCCGCCACTACAACAAAATTCAGCCCATAACAGCCCGCACTGATAGATATAAGAACAGCACCATCCCATCTGTTGTTAAAATAATAAACAGCTCCTGATTTATGTACTGCACAGTAATTTATTGAACGCATATTATTGTCTAAATCACAAGAAAGTTTGTAAATTTTCAGCCACCGGCTGCAACTCTATTAATAAACCGTTTATTGTTATTATTATTATTATTATTACACACATGCACACAGTAGCAACACAATAGTTTGGAGACTTAGACGAGCACAGCTGGAGGTCACTGTATAGCTTCCAAAATACGACTTTTTTTCCATTATAAAGTTAAACAATGGCCGTGAAACTGAGTATTATTAAAACATAATTTATTTATAATACTGATGTGAAAGAAATATAAAACAATCTAAATATGCAATACACCTTCAGAGTTTACGTCCTGATGGTCTTCCTGTATCGTTCATATATTGAACTTTTCTCGTTCACACAAACTCCCTCAATTTTTTCACGTATTGTTCAGAACTTTCCTGAAAATCTCCCTCCGTGTGTGAGGTAAACCTCGGCAATTCTCACACAAGTAAAGTTTCCACATTTTGGTTCATATTGTGTGATAGTTTACGGCGCCTCGGGTTCTTCCGTGATCTGAGTTGAGCTACTTTGTCGTGCACACTCAGTTAACTGTTGAGGAGACTGTGGTGGACGGTGACTGTAGGACTGAGGAAACTGTGTGTAGACTGTGAGTGTAGGAGACTGTATAAGTAGACTGCGACTGTTCAACTGAGGAGACTGTGGTAGACTGTGATTGTTCGACCGAGGAAACTGTAGTAGACGATGACTAAATGATTAAACACTCCCTGATGGTAAAATGAAGAGGCCAATACACTGGTGACAAGTATACGTGACATATGGACTGAATCAGCTTAGAGATATAAATTACTGCAGCGCATAGTAAAGACAAAGCTAAAATAAGCAGAGTGAACTAGTATAATACTTAGCTTTGATTCTGAGTTGTACGTGTACTATTTTAGACTAATTCTTTTTGAAGTCTCGTTATGTTGCTGTTACACACTTAAGGTATAAACCATGATGATAACAAGAACAATATAAACCATGATAACAAGAACACTATAAAACATGATGACTGGAACAGTATATATACCATAACAAGAATAGGATAAGCAATGACGATAACAAGAACAATACAAACCATGATAACAAGAAAAGTATAAACCATGATAACAAGAACAGTCTAAACCATGAAAACAAGAACAGTATAAACTTTGATAAGAACATTCAGATACAATTGAATGCTAAAACATAATTATAAACCACACTAATAATATATAACACATAATTAAAAAAAATAATAATACATATAAATAAATAAGAAATAATACTTAAATAAAAACAATAATAATAAATAGCAATGCAAATTATTAAGTAGAAGCCACGATAATTACACTACTGTAAAAACTCATTCCATTATTTAATCCCCTTCTCCAACCCATCAATGAAATTAATCCTACACTCATTAAATTACCTGCTTCCCTGTCGAGCATTAACTTGTGGTTGAACATGAGTGACCAGAGAGGGCAAGGAAGACGGTGGGAGGAGGAGGGAGGTGATGGTAGGAGGGAGAGTGAGGGAGGTGATGGTAGGAGAGGGGAGGAGAGGATGTAGGGAGGGAGATGAGGGAGGTGATGGTAGGAGGGGAGGAGTGAGGGAGTGATGGTAGAGAGGGGAGTGAGGGAAGTGATGGTAGGAGGGAGAGTGGGGGAGGTGATGGTAGGAGAGGAGGAGGGAGGTGATGGTAGGAGAGGGAGGAGGGAGGTGATGGTAGGAGAGAGAGGAGGGAGGTGATGGGGAGAGGAGGGGAGGGAAGTGATGGTAGGAGGGAGAGTGAGGGGAGGTGATGGTAGGAGGGGAGGAGGGGAGGTGATGGAGGGAGAGGGGAGTGAGGGAAGTGATGGTGGGAGAGGGAGTGAGGGAAGTATGTGGGAGAGGGAGGAGGGGAGGTGATGGTAGGAGAAGGAGTGAGGAAGATGGTAGGAGAGGGAGGAGGGAGGTGATAGGAGGGAGAGGAGGGAGGTATGGTAGGAGGGGAGAGTGAGGAAGATGGTAGGAGAGGGAGTGAGGGGTGATAGAGAGGGAGTGAGGGAAGGACAGGAGGGAGAGGAGGGAGGGTGGAAGAGGAGGGAGAGAGGAAGGGATGGTAGGAGAGGGAGTGAGGGAAGTGATGGTAGGAGGGAGAGTGAGGGAAGTGATGGTAGGAGAGGGAGCGGGAGGGAAGTGATGGGGGAGAGGAGGAGGGGAAGTGATGGTAGGAGGAGAGTGAGGAGGTGATGGGGAGGGAGAGTGAGGGGAGGTGATGGTAGGGAGGGGAGGAGGGGAGGATGGTAGGGAGAGGGAGTGAGGGAAGTGGTAGAGGGGAGGGGAGGGGAGGTGGATGGTAGGAGGGGAGAGGAGGGAAGTGATGGTAGGAGGGGGAGGAGGGAAGGATGGTGAGGGGGAGGAGGGAAGTGGGGAGAGAGAGAGGGAGGTGATGGTAGGAGGGGAGGAGGGGAAGTGATGGTAGAGGGAGTGAGGGAGGTGATGGTAGGAGAGGGGAGGAGGGAGGTGATGGGAGAGGGGAGGAGGGAAGTGATGGTAGGGAGGAGGAGAGGGAGGTGATGGTAGGAGAGGGAGGAGGGAAGGGATAGGGGAGGAGGGAGTGAGGGAATTGGGGGGAGGGGAGGAGGGAAGTGATGGTAGGAGGGGAGGAGGAAGGATGGTAGGGGGAGGGAAGGATGGTAGAGGAGAGGGAAGTGATGGTAGGAGGAGAGGAGGGAAGATGGTAGAGTGAGGGGAAGTGAGGGTAGGAGGGAGAGGAGGGAAGTGATGGTAGGAGGGAGAGGAGGGAAGTGATGGTAGGAGGGAGAGGAGGAAGTGATGGTAGGAGGGGAGAGTGAGGGAAGTGATGGTAGAGGGAGAGGAGAGGGGAAGTGATGGTAGGAGGGGAGGAGGAGAGGGAGGGAGGGGAAGATGTAGGAGGAGAGGAGGAAGTGATGGGTAGGAGGGAGAGGGGAAGTGACAGGAGGGAGAGTGAGGGAAGTGATGGTAGGAGGGAGAGGAGGGGAAGTGATGGTAGAGGGAGAGAGGGAAGTGATGGTAGGAGGAGAGGAGGGAAGTTATGGTAGGAGGGAGAGTGAGGGGAGGATGGTAGAGGGAGAGGGAGAAGTGATGGTAGGAGGAAGAGTGAGGGCAAGTGAAGTGGGAGGGGAGGAGGGAAGGATGGTAGGAGGGAGAGTGAGGAAGGGTGATGGTAGGAGGGGGGAGTGAGGGAGGGATGGGTAGGAGGGAGAGGGAGGGGAAGATGGTAGGAGGAGAGTGAGGGGAAGATGGTAGGAGGGAGAGAGGGGTGATGGTAGGAGAGGGAGGTGGGAAGGATGGTGGGAGAGGGGAGGAGGGAAGAGATGGTAGGGAGGGGAGGAGGGGAGGTGATGGTAGGAGAGGGAGGAGGAAGTGATGGTAGGAGGGAGAGGAGGGAGGAGAGAGAGGGAGAGGAGGGAGGTATGGTAGGAGGGAGAGGAGGGGAAGTGATGGTAGGAGGGAGAGGAGGGGAAGTGGGATGGTAGGGAGAGGGAGGGAGGGGAAGTGATGGTAGGAGGGGAGAGGAGGGAGATGGTAGAGGGAGGAGAGAAGTGGGGATGGTAGGAGAGGGAGGAGGAAGTGATGTAGGAGAGGGAGGAGGGAAGTGATGGTAGGAGAGTGGGAGGAGGGGGATGGTAGGAGGGGAGGGGGGAGGAGGATGGTAGGAGAGGAGTGGGAGGGAAGTGATGGTAGGGAGGGGAGAGTGAGGGAGGTGATGGTGGAGGGAGAGGAGGGAAGCATGGTAGGGAGGGAGAGGAGGGGAAGGGGATGGTAGGAGAGGAGTGAGGGGAGGTGATGGTAGGAGGGGAGAGGAGGGAAGTGATGGTAGGAGGAGAATGAGGGAAGGGAGGTAGAGGGAGGAGGGGAAGTGATGTAGGAGGGAGAGGAGGGAGGATGGTAGGGAGGGAGAGTGAGGGAGGTGGATGAGAAAGAGGAGGAGAAGATGGTAGGAGGAGAATGAGGAAGGGCGGTAGGAGAGGGAGAGAAGGGAAGTGATGGTAGGAGGGAGAGGAGGAAGATGAGAGTGGGAGAATGAGGGGAGGGGATGGTAGGGGAGAGGGGAGAGGGAAGTGATGGTAGGAGGGAGAGTGAGGGGAAGTGATGGTAAGAGGGAGAATGAGGGAAGGGTGGGAGAGGGGAGGAGGGAAGTGATGGTAGGAGGGAGGGAGGGAAGTGATGGAAGAGGAGAGGAGGGAGGTGATGGTAGGAGGGGAGAATGAGGAAGATGGTAGGAGAGGGAGTGAGGAAGATGTAGGGAGGGAGGAGGGGAAGTGATGGTAGGAGAGGGAGTGAGGGGAGGTGATGGTAGGAGGAGAGGAGGGAGGTGATGGTAGGAGAGGGAGTGAGGGAAGTGATGGTAGGAGGAGAGTGAGAGGGAAGTGATGGTAGGAGAGGAGAGGAAGTGATGGTAGGAGGGAGAGTGAGGGAAGTGATGGTAGGAGAGGGAGTGAGGGAGGTGATGGTAGGAGGGAGAGTGAGGGAAGTGATGGTAGGAGGAGGGAGGGATGGTGGTGATGTGGTAGGAGAGGGAGGGATGGTGGTGATGGTAGAGAGGAGGGGATGGTGGTGATGGTGGGGAGGAGAGGAGGGATGGTGGTGATGGTAGGAGGAGAGAGGGAGGGATGGTGGTGATGGTAGGAGTGGGGAGGATGGTGATGTGGTAGGAGGAGGAGGATGGTGGTGATGGTAGGAGGAGGAGGAGGGATGGTGGTGGTAGGAGAAGGAGGGATGGTGGTGATGGTAGGAGGAGAGGAGGATGGTGGTGATGGTAGGGTAGAGGGAGGGATGGGTGAGGTGATGGTAGGAGGAGAGGAGGGATGGTGAGTGGTAGGAGGAGAGGGAGGGATGGGTGGTGATGGTAGGAGGAGAGGGGAGGATGGTGGTGATGGTAGGGAGGAGAGAGGGATGGTGGTGATGGTAGGAGAAGGAGGGATGGGTGGTGATGGTAGGGAGGAGAGGGAGGGATGGTGGTGATGGTAGAGGGTAGAGGGAGGGATGGTGGTGATGGTAGGAGGAGAGGGAGGGATGGTGGTGATGGTAGGAGTAAGGAGGGATGGTGGTGATGGTAGGAGGAGAGGAGGGATGATGGTGATGGTAGGAGGAGGAGAAGGAGGGATGGTGGTGATGGTAGGAGGAGAGGGAGGATGGTGGTGATGGTAGGAGAGAGGAGGGATGAGTGGTGATGAGTAGGAGGAGAGGGAGGAATGGTGGTGATGGTGGAGGAGAGGGAGGGATGGTGGTGATGGTAGGAGGAGAGGGAGGGATGTGAGTGGTGATGGTAGGGAGGAGAGGGAGGGATGAGGTGGTGATGGTAGGAGGAGAGGGAGAGGGATGGTGGTGATGGTAGGAGGAGAAGGAGGGATGGTGGTGATGGTAGGGAGGAGAGGGGAGGGATGGTGGTGATGATGGGAGAGGAGGAGGGATGGTGGTGATGGTAAGGAGGAGGGAGGATGGTGAAGTGATGGTGGGAGGAGAGGGAGGGATGGTGGTGATGGTAGGAGGAGAGGGAGGGATGGGGTGATGGTAGGAGGAGAGGGGAGGATGGTGGTGATGGTAGGGAGTAGAGGGAGGATGGTGGTGATGGTGGGAGGAGAGGGAGGATGGTGGTGATGGTGGGAGGAGGGAGGAGGGATGGTGGTGATGGTAGGAGGAGAGGGAGGATGGTGGTGATGGTGGGGAGGAGAGGGAGGGATGGTGGTGATGGTAGGAGGAGAGGAGGGATGGTGGTGATGGTAGGAGGGAGGGATGGTGGTGATGGTGAGGAGGAGAGGGAGGGATGGTGGTGATGGTAGGAGAGAGGGAGGGATGGTGGTGATGGTAGGAGTAGAGGGAGGAGGATGGTGGTGATGGTGGGAGAAGGGGAGGGATGGTGGTGATGGTAGGAGGAGGAGGATGGTGATGATGGTGGAGGAGAGAGGGGATGGTGGTGGTGATGGTGGGAGGAGAGGAAGGGATGGTGGTGATGGTAGGAGGAGAGGGAGGGATGGTGGTGATGGTGGGAGTGGAGGGAGGGATGGTGGTGATGTGGGAGGAGAGGGAGGGATGGTGGGTGATGGGTAGGAGGGGGGAGGTGGTGATGGTAGGAGGAGAGGGGATTGGTGGTGATGGTGGGGAGGAGAGGGGGAGGAGGTGGTGATGTTAGGAGGAGGGAGGAGTGGTGGTGATGGTGGGAGGAGGGAGGGATGGTGGTGATGGTGGGAGGGAGGGGGAGAAGGTGGTGATGGTACAGGAGGAGAGGAGGGATGGTGGTGTGATGGTAGGAGGAGAGGGAGGGATATGGTGGTGATGGTAGGAGGAGAGGGAGGGATGAGGTGGTGATGGTAGGAGGCAGGGAGGGATGGTGGTGATGGTGGGAGGAGGGAGGGATGGTGAGTGGTGGGAGGAGAGGGTGGAGGGATGGTGGTGATGGTAGGAGGAGAGGGAGGATGGTGGTGATGGTAGGAAGAGGAGGGATGGTGGTGTGGTAGGAGTGGGGAGGGATGGTGGTGATGGTAGGAGGAGGGGAGGGATGGTGGTGATGGTGGGGGAGGAGAGGGAGGGATGGTGGTGATGGTAGGAGTAGAGGGAGGGATGGTGGTGATGGTAGGAGGGGAGGGATGGTGGTGATGGTAGGAGTGGGGGAGGGGGATATGGTGGTGATGGTAGGAAGGGAGGAGGGATGGTGGTGATGGTAGGAGAGGGAGGAGGGATGGTGGTGATGGTAGGAGGGAGGGAGGGATGGTGGTGATGGTGGGAGAGGAGGGATGGTGGTGATGGTAGGAGTGGGGAAGGGATGGTGGTGATGGTAGGGAGTAGAGGGAGGGATGGTAGGTGATGGTGGGAGGGAGAGGAGGGATGGTGGTGATGGTAGGGAGGGGGAGGGAGGGATGGTGGTGATGGTAGGAGGAGAGGGGGGATGGTGGTGATGGTAGGGAGAGGGAGGGATGGTGGTGATGGTGGGAGTGGGGGAGGATGGTGGTGATGGTAGGGAGGAGAGGGAGGGATGGTGGTGATGGTGGGGAGAGGGAGGGATGGTGGTGATGGTAGGAGGAGAGGGAGGATGGTGGAGGTGATGGTAGGAGGAGAGGGAGGATGGTGGTGATGGTGGGAGGGGGGATGGTGGTGATGGTGGGAGGAGGGGAGGGGTGGGTGATGATGATGAAAGGAGGAAGTGGCAAGGGGAGTTGCAAGGATAGAGAGAGAGAGGAGAGGGTAAAAATACCCAGAAAAAGAAAAAAAAGCAATTAGAGTCTACAGATGAAGACTTGGAAAGAATGTGGCAGAAAAAAAGTTACTCCACCAAACATTAGAAGTCAATTTGGCGGAAGAGAAAGTGGTGTGGAACTTTCCCAAAACTGAAAAAAAAAAATATGGGAAGATGGAAACCACGTGAAAAAGGTGATAGGAGAGAGAGAGACCAACATTATTTCATCATTTTCATTTTTCTTTTCTTTCTCCTTGAATTACAGAGCAAGCAGTTAAAATACATAAATTTGCTCTCTCTCTCTCTCTCTCTCTCTCTCTCCTCTCTAAGAGTCAAGGTCGACGAGGCAGTGCAGGAGCAGTGAGACGATGGCTAATCAAGGGAGATTGAGCATATGTGCTCATAGCCATTATATATGTTGCAACATAGCTCCCCCCCTCCCTCCTCCTCCTCCTAGGACCGACCTCTCTGGCTTGACCAGCTTCCTCACCACCTTCCTTCTCCCACCATAATTTCCCTTGCGCCCTCAGCCTGCCTCCCCACTTCCAGCTCCCCTCCCTCCCACCCACCATAGTATCTCCCCCAGGGTAGTGTTGGCGTGCATTAGCGTGGGTTCACCTGTACCTCCAACAGGTAATTCGCTCTTACTTCTTCATTACCTATTGACTTTTCATACCTGTGACCTCGACCATCGTTTTTTTCATTCTTTTAGGCTGGTTGAAATTGAAATATTGTTCGAGAGTGTTTTTCTTCGTTTTAGTTCGTGTGTGTGTGTGTGTGTGTGTGTGTGTGTGTGTGTGTGTGTGTGTGTGTGTGTGTGTGTTCAAGGAAAAAAATAAAGGGATGAAAAAAAAATTAAGTTAATGAGGAGGTTTAAAGACCATATTATAGTGTGATGCTTCAGTTAAAATACAAAGTATAGACCCGTTCATAATCCATGCAATCAGTTCATTATCCAACCACTTGGCCAAATCTTATTACAACCCATGGATGACAATACCCATTTCTAATACATACTGACCTGACCCACCTAACCCACAAGCCCACTTACTTATTACAGTCCATCCATCTATCCACAACCCACCCACCCCAACCCCACCCAATCCCCAACCCACTCAGTGATTGATCGTAAAAAGACACTCCGGTATCGTTAATAGAGAATATAATTGATCATTAAGAATTCTCTTATCTAGTCAATGTAAACAAAATAATTACACCCCAAAATAACATCAAAATAACACAGAAATTTGATCGTCATTTGTTTTCATTATTATGAATTGTGATTTATAGTGAGGTTATTGTGTTTAGCTTTGGTTATGTTATTGAGTCTCTTATTGCAGGGTGATCCAGCGTAACGACCAGAGTCTGGACACATAATAAAGATATTATGACTTCAGTAGAAAGGATCTTCTTCATAGTAACCACATTAGTAATGGTATAAAAGCTTTTTTTATCCACGTGAAGAACTAAGGAAAAAAAATAATTATTGGGTTTGTCACAAAGATCATGTTGAAGTAGTGTGTGTTTAATGCAGCCATCAATGAGAGTTTCCCCGCAAATTGTCAACGTATTACGACTAACAAGCATCTCCTTTACAGAATGCAAATGTAAATTCAGTGGCACTAAGTCCTGAAAGATGACTCCTCAACGGCTCCTAAGTCAGGTACGAACGACGAGTGGGAACGATAACCAAATTGGAAGTGGCGACGACGACTTTTTCCAAAAGAGTGACGACGATGGTTGCAGGATACGATAACTAACTACATAATTCTCTCTCTCTCTCTCTCTCTCTCTCTCTCTGTCTTAGAATAAGTTTACAACACTAACTTTCAATATAAAAAACTTTCATATGACTTAACAAAACCATTTCAGCGTTACCAAAGTTTTGTGCATAAGCACTTACGAAAAACAAATTAAATAAACAAACCTCGCTTGGTAACCTTGCTTCCACGGCGTTGTCCCAATAGAGTGACCCAAGATGAGGATTGAACAATAGGAAACACCTTAAGGGCTATAATTAACGTTGAGATTTGTGAATATTACAGGATAAAGCAAAAGATAAGCAAACATGAATGAAACATACAGGCAGAAAGATAAACAAAATAACAAGACAGATAAATGTATAAAGTAGACAAACAGAAACGAAAGAAAGGAGAGAAAAGTAAAAAAAAATATAGAAAGGCTAAAACAGACAGACAGACAGACGAAGACAGACGAACAGACACACAGACAGACAGACAGACAAACACGAGGCAAAACAAAGAGAATATGAAGAAACAAAAAATACACAAACAAACAAAACAAACAAGCAAAAAGCAACCAAACACAAGAAGCAAACAAAAAGAAAAGAAAAGAAAAGAAAAGAAAAGAAAGAAAAGATGGTGAAAATTTATGAATTAGCATCAACAGTCTACCAAACTCATTACAACTTTCCTGTGGCTAAAATAATTAAATCACTTATCAACATTCTAAGCACAAAAACACAAAACTAAGAGGTGTTTTATTTACGTTTGATTATAAAAAAAAACAATTATTTTAGACCCATCGTGTTATATGATTGTATATACAGTCATCTAGTGCTCGGATTTGTGTTTCCTTGTCGTGGTGTCAGGGCGAACCACTTCTTAATACCTGGGATGGTGTATATACAGTAAGTTGGACGTGGATAGTCGCTTTCAACCCACAAGTTCACTTCACAGGTGATGGGTTGGTTCTTATCCAGAGTCAGGCATGAGCGGCACTCTACATATAGTTCATTGCCAATCCGTTCTCATTATTTCATCTCTTGCAGCACCTAATTGATTTTAAGGCGTTCTGTTGGATCATCAAATACCTAGAAAGGTCCAGCTGTATTGCCTCCTCGTGCTTTAGGACAGTGTGCTGCGAGAGTAATGTCGAAGTGAAACAAGCCTTGGACGCTAAACACAACTACGGAAAGATTAAGATTGATAGTGAGGAAGTGTTGCAAAAACACATCAGTGGAGAAAAGGAAGGCGAAAATATATAGGTTAAAGTTAATGCTGTAAGTCGAAAGTAATAGATTTATTTAAATTGAAAATGAACCATAAAATAAAAATTATAGTTGGTAACAGGGAACAGAAAACAAAATTAGTAGAGAATTTTATGAATTTAGGAAATAAACATCTAGCTGTGATAGTAGTTGTGTGTGAAAGAAACTATAACACAATTAGGTCAAACAAAAACCTTGGCATTTAATAATCTAAAAGACCCAATAAAAGGGACAGTAACCAAATTTAGGAAAGATGGCTGTTGAAAGAGGCATTACGTGTGGCAAGAACTGATGTGGGTCGCAAGAAGCGAAAATATAATACTACTACTAATAATAATAATAACTATTACTATTATATAATTCATAACAATTAATAACAAAATAATAAAAAATA
Organism: Homarus americanus; assembly: GCF_018991925.1. Taxonomy (NCBI): domain Eukaryota; kingdom Metazoa; phylum Arthropoda; class Malacostraca; order Decapoda; family Nephropidae; genus Homarus; species Homarus americanus. Next base: position 3,137,088 of record NW_024712913.1, read on the forward strand.
TAAATAATATACTAAAATTAATATGTATAAATAAATACAAAAACGAAAAAATATATCAAGTGAGAAACAATATCCTGTATGTATATTTGTGTTGTCAATAGTAAGAAAGCAATTTGAGACCCTACTAATTGTGTAAATGAGCAGAAAGTCAGATCCAGCAACCTGAGACTTGGTCACAAATTTTAGTGATGCCATTGGCACAAGTGAATAAATAAGTTAACAATAACAATAAATCAATAAATTACTTCATACAGGATTAATAATAATAAAAACTAAAGATAAAAAACTCAACACAAAATAAAAATGAACATAGTAATTTTAGGACGTATATAAAAAAAACAATAATTTTTCTCTCCCTCCATAATTCCATTTCCCCCAAAAAATAATAAACACAACATTTCCCTCCTCTTTTATAGACACACCCTTAACGAGGTCACAAAACATACCTGCCTACGTTACAACTCATTATGGGAAAAAGTTTGAAGGTAAAAATTATATTGAGTGAATAACATGTTTCATCTGAACCAACTTTCAAAGTGTAAACCCATTTTATTACTGAAAAAATAAGTACTGAGGATGTTATATGTGTGTGTGTGTGTGTGTGTGTGTGTGTGTGTGTGTGTGTGTGGATATGAGTAGTGTATGTAACCGTATGCAGTTGTGTTCGTTTGTATGTATGTTTTTGTGTGGATTTATGTAATATTGTTTGAGAATCTGTTATTTGTACAAAGTTGGTTGTGTTTTCTGTGTATTTGATAAACAAATGTAGTGTTTTGACCCTGTTTGTACTCTCTCTCTCTCTCTCTCTCTCTCTCTCTCTCCCCCCTCTCTCTCTCTCTCTCTCCCTCTCTCTCTCACAGACATACACACATACAGTAAACAACATGAGTGAATGTGTACAGTGTAAGTGACACCATCAAATACCTCAGCAGATCAGCACAAATCTCCTGCAATGACTCACTTGATTCTTTCATAGCACCACAAACTAACATGGTATAATGTTACTAAACAACAACAACAACAACAAAAATAATAATAATAATAATAATAATAATAATAATAATAATAATAATAACAATAATAATAATAATAATAATAGTAATAATAATAATAATATACTTACACTCACGATACAGCAACTCCTAACACATGAAGGCTAAATATTTATGCTGTGAGACTCAAGTGGGACATGCAACCCTCACACTGTTTGGGCACTATGTAACACTAATTGTACACAAGTAATATAATTAGTGAACATTGTCACCTGAGAGGCTATAAATTACCGAGGCATTTGAAGGTATTATAGGTATTAAAGTGCTCGTAGGTAGTCAACACACTGTATGCTAAGCCATTCAGTACACAAGGGAGTTAGCTTATTATCACCTGGTTGTAATGAGTCCTTAATAGAGTGCCTGTCTGCGTCTCTTACACCTCATTATTAGATGGTTTTAATGACCACTTCTCCTCAGGGGTTGAAAGGGATTAAGTTTTCTTAATTATTTTCATGATACTGTTTAACTGATGTCTCAAGTCACTGGCTGGTGGGGAGGTGGAGGGAGAGAGTGAGAGAGATTTTATTTTTATTCTCTCTCTCTCTCTCTCTCTCAGGAGTAGATGGAGTTAGCGAGTATGGCTGATCTCACAGAGCAAATCTGCATGAAACCTTATAAATTTATCTCTGAGTTATATATCTGACACTTGATCCTAAGGGCCCTAATGACAATCTTCTCCTGACCTGGTAAAGAACAACAACACTGATTCATTTAAGATACGAGACAAAGACATTATCAAAGATGCTACAACACATTTCGCTCAAGCTAACACATGGTTCACACGAACAATCCACTCCAGTATTTGGAGTTGTGATATGCCCTTAAATGGTTCATTACAGCACGACACAGCGATACATTCATAACTGTATTTACTGGGTAAATATATAACTTGTGGTAATCTCAGAACCAGTCCAAGCTCACTTGGAAGCTCCTACGATGAATGTTCCTATTAAGTGATGATGTGAGAATACGCTTATGGTTACTTCACCTAGTGTATAGAAAATACTTGAAAACTGTATAGATTTGCTTTTAGTAACTAGTATCCATTGAGCACCGCAAAAACTAGTGGAAAACCTTTTTGAAAAAAATTTGTTGACCTAAGTGGTGTGTGAACAAATACAGTTAGGACAGAGTTTTACTGTAATTTATGTTATTGTTTGTAAAAGTTGATTCTTTAGGCCTGAGAGCCTGTTAGAGGCAGTGCAGCCACAGCACACTGTGCTAAACCTTCCCCGACACAGAGGAGGCGTGATTAGCACTGCGCCTGGGCAGCCTTCACTCCCCCAAATTAAAGAGACAGGCACCCAATCACAGCTGCCTGGACTAGTGATACCCTGGGCGCGAACCAACGACCCTTGAGGGCAGGAAGCGATCTTTGTCAATAAATCAAATGTAACACAAATGTTCAACAGTTCATCAACATAAACAACACATATATCACCTGTTGTGTTGCTGAACTTCTCCTTATCCCCGAGTCCCTGGCACCTCGCTACAGTTTTCCTTCTCTCCTCGACCTAACTTTGAAACCTCACAGCAAGGAGCTCCTCTCTCAAGGTACAAGTCAGAAGCGGATATGAGGAAGAAGGAGAAAAAAGGAAGGAAATGTAAAGGTCATTTGTTTTGTATATTTTACTAACATCCTCCCTTCTGATTAGTATATTCTGGAGACATTTTCCATCAGATAATAAATCCATCTTCCCTGACAGCCATGTTAAACACATACCTACAGTACCACACACACACACACACACACACACACACACACACACACCACACACAAATAAGTCCTTCTCATATTATTATTTTCACTTTATGTGTGTGTGTGTGTGTGTGTGTAATTCCCTATGATTAAATCTCTCTCTCTCTCTCTCTCTCTCTCTCTCTCTCTCTCTCTCTCTCTCTCTCTCTCTCTCTCTCTTAACCACCACACCCTGTATCTCATCTACTATGCTATACCAAGTCAAGTATTTGTTTTTCATTAAGTAACTAAGGATTACTTGCTGTAATGTTCTGTGATAGTTGTGCATATAAGGTGAAGTGTATGATTAAGACAGGTGTTAAGGTGAAAATTAGAGAGAGAGATTAAAAGTTGAGAGCATATTTATTTTATAATTGAAGTAAGAAAATGTTTTTAGTATCGTTCCATCACTCTCTGCAACACTGCTGACTCCGAGGAACTGAAGATGATGCTGACTTGAGATTTGTGTAGTAGCAATTTGGGCAGCCATTGTAATACTGCTCTCTCTCTGAATGTAACCCCAAGTAATCCCTTAAGAAGCACTTTAAACATAACAGCAAACAATAACAATCAAATCAACCACAACAATCAACAACAACAACAATCAAGAAACAATAACAACAATCACACCACCAAATACAATCAAACAACAACAACAATCAACAACAAATTACTTTCAGCAAATCCACCTGGCAAGGCAACCACAAAATATTGACTCATGAAAAAAATTATCCATCAGTAATGTCAGGAGAGCCCAGAAGTGCTGGTGAGGAGAAAACAAGTCCCCAAAATCGGTTCATCTCTCCTTGTTATGTGACAGGAAAGAGAGTTGTGGCTGGCCTCTGTAATTGCGTTACCTGGTGAAGCTAAGGTAAATATATTCTTTATCTTTCTGAGCGACAATGTGCGTGTGTGTGTGTGTGTGTGTGTGTGTGGGAGAGAGAGAGAGAGAGTGAGTTGCATCACATTATACAGAGAAACAAAGATCGAGGCACTCTGTCGTAACACCTGGACTGGTAATATGGATGAAGGACAGGAGCTAGTCAACAACACGGGGTGGATAGTGTGTTGCTGCTGAAATCTGACTCGAGAGAAGAAGACACTCATCAACCACGTGCTGAGTCTCGCCAGTATAAACAGAAAGGGTGTCACATCTCATGCATACTAAATAGCAAGGACTGGGATACTGAACTAAGTGTCATTCTCTGTCTTCAAGTCCTGGAGGATTTAGGTGAGCGGGGCACGTAGACTTATCAAAGTTTGGGAGACACACACACACACACACACACACGGGGTTCTTACTTGTTATTATGTTGTAGAATGATGTGTGTGTGTGTGTGTGTGTCTGGAACAAACTGCTGATAGAGGCTTGCAGTGCCAACGGCGAGAGGGTTTTGAATGACGATACTGAAAGCATGCCTGCGACGGTACGAGAGATTTGACCGACGGTACAAGGCTTGACCTATGATACGGGAAGCTTAACCGACGGCACTAGAAGCTTGACCGACGGTACCAGAAGCTGCCGACGGTACGAGAGACTTGACTGACGGTACTAAGGCTTGACCTATGACACAGAAGCTTAACCGGCGGTACAAAAGCTTGACCGACGGTACCAGAAGCTTAACCGGCGGTACCAGAAGCTTGATTGGCGGTACCTCTACTTTTTACCATATACACTCAAGAGCTTCACTCCTGGCGATATTTCTCAACGGTATCAAGAACAACTTTACACAACCACTGCAGAGATTAAGTCCACTGACCAGCTGAAACTTGCGGCTCACAATGAGCTGCAGCAAAGCCATTTAACCAACTGGCAGCTTGGCGAGGCTCTAAAATGAGGTGAGTGAGGCGAGAGGCTTAAGATGAGGTGAGTGAGGCAGAGGCTTAAGATGAGGTGAGGTGAGGCAGGAGAGGCTTTAAGATGAGGTGAGGTGAGGCGGGAGAGGCTTTAAGATGAAGTGAGGTGAGGCAGGCTAGATGAGGTGAGTGAGGCAGGAGGCTTTAAGATGAGGTGATTGAGGAGGGAGAGTTTAAGATGTGGTGAGTGAGGCAGGAGAGGCTTTAAGATGAAGTGAGTGAGGAGGAGAGGAGCAGACTTGAAAATTAGTGAAGATTATGGTACAAAATCTCTATCTTATCTTTGTCTCGTTCTTTTGGTCATGTCATGTCATGTCATGTCATGTCACGTCACGTCACGTCACGTTATGTTATGTTATGTTATGTTATGCTATGTTATGTTAGGTTAGGATAGGTTAGGTTACGTTATACAGTAATTAGGAAAACAATAACTGAGGGTTCAAGAAAGTCACACTGTCTTAGTAGGTCAGTGATGTATGAAGTAAACAACAAATTTTGAGGTTTATCCAACATTCATCAGGAAAAATGGAAACAATAACAGCATCGACTTCGTTTATCAGCCAGGTAAATAAACAACAACCCTTTTTTACAAAACAACTCATTAACCACATTGTAATTTTAACAAACTTCTAATATTACCAGATTAATGTACTCGTCTCTGAGCAGGTGACCCCGGGTTCTTTCCTCTGGTAGTGTCAAACAATAGGCGACTTTCTATCGTATCGTATGTCTCTGTTTACCCCGGTAGTAACTGGGGCCGTGAGTCAACTCCAGTAATGGTTAGGTTAGGTAGCACAGTCAGTCAGTCAGTCAGTCAGTCAGTCAGTCAGTCAGTCTGGTCTTCCTAGGAATGGCATCGTTAAGTTTATGCCTGGGTGGTGGTAGAGCCGGCCAGCCTCCACTACAAGGGTGGTGGTGAGACCGGCCAGCCTCCACTGCAAGGCTGGTGGTAGAGACGAGCCAGCCTCCACACTACAAGGATGGTGGTAGAGCCAGCCAGCCTCCACTACAAGGGTGATGGTAGAGCCGGCCAGCCTCCACTACAGGGGTGATGGTGGAGCCAAAGGCCTCCACTACAAGGGTGGTGGTAGAGGCCGGCCAGCCTCCACTACAAGGGTGATGGTAGAGCCGGCCAGGCCTCCACTACAAGGGGTGGTGGTGGGAGCCGGCCAGGCCTCCCACTACAAGGGTGATGGTAGAGCCGGCCAGCCTCCACTACAAGGGGGTGATGGTAGAGCCGGCCAGCCTCCACTACAAGGGAGTGGTGGTAGAGCCGGCCCGGCCTCCACTACAAGGGTGGTGGTAGAGTCGGCCAGCCTCCTACAAGGGTGGTGGTGAGAGCGGCCCAGCCTCCACTGGGGTGGTGGTGAGAGCCAGCCAGCCACTACAAGGGGTGTGGTGGTAGAGCCATGAGCCTCCTAGGGGTGATGGTGAGAGCCGGCCAGCCTCCACAAGGTGGTGGTAGAGCCGTGGCCTCACTACAGGGTTGGTGGGGCCGTGGCCTCCACTACAAGGGTTGATGAGGTGAGGGCCGAGGCTATCACTACAAGGTGGTGGAAGCGCGGCCTATCACTGGGGGATGGATAGGTATCCGTTACAGGGTTGATGGTGGGGCCGAGGCAGCCTCCACTGGGGTTGGTGATGGTGGGGCCATGGCCCATCACAGGGGTTGGTGGGGGCCGCCAGCCTCCACTACAAGGATGTTGCAGAGCCGGCCAGCCTCCACTACAGGGGGTGGTGGGCCGGCCATCCCACTACAAGGGTGGAGTGGTGGGAGCCGGGCCATCACTACAGGGGTGATGGTAGAGCCGGCCAGGTCCACTACAAGGGTGGTGGTGAGAGTGGCATCCATCACAAAAAGTTGGTGGAGAGCCGGATCAACAGGGATGGAGTCAGTGAGATGGTGGTATCACAGGGGTGATGGTAGAGCCGGCCATCCACTGCAGGGTTGGAGATGGGTTGGAGTTGGTGGAGATGGGGAGTTGGGGTGAGTGGTAGAGCCAGGGGATTGATTGGTGCAGGGGATGGTGGTGATGGGCCTCTGGGGGTGATGGTAGAGCCGGCCAGCCTCCTACAAGGGTGATGGTGAGGCCGGCCAGCCTCCACTACAAGGAGTGGTGGAGTAGAGGCCAGCAGCCTCCACTACAAGGGTGATGGTAGAGCCGGCCAGCCTCCACTACAAGGGTGGTGGTAGAGCCGGCCAGCCTCCACACAAGGGTGGTGGTAGAGCCGGGCCAGCCTCCTACAAGGGTGGTGGTAGAGCCGGTCAGCCTCACTACAAGGATGGTGGTAGAGCCGGCAGCCTCCACTACAAGGGTGGTGGTAGAGCCGGTCAGCCTCCACTACAAGGATGGTGGTAGAGCCGGCCTGCCTCCACTACAAGGGTGGTGGGGCCGGCCAGCCTCCCACTAAGGAGTGATGGTGAGGCCGGCCAGCCTCCACTACAAAGGGTGGTGGTAGGCCGCCAGCCTCCACTACAGGGTGATGGTAGAGGGCCAGGCCTCCACTACAAGGGTGGTGGTGAGGAGCCGGCCAGCCTCCTACAAGGGGTGATGGTGAGAGCCGGCCCAGCCTCCACTACAAGGGTGGTGGTAGAGCCGGCCAGCCTCCTACAAGGGGTGATGGTGAGAGCCGGCAGCCTCACACTACAAGGGTGGTGGTAGAGGCTGCCAGCCTCCACTACAAGGGTGGTGGTAGAGCCAGGCCTCCACTACAAGGGGTGATGGTAGAGCCGGCCAGCCTCCTCAAGAAGGGTGGTGGTAGAGCCGGCCAGCCTCCACTACAAGGGTGATGGTGGTAGAGTCGGCCAGCCTCCACTACAAGGTGGTGTGAGAGCCAGCCAGCCTCCTACAAAGGTGATGGTGAGGCCGGCCAGCCTCCACTAGAAGGGTGGTGGTAGAGCCGGCCAGCCTCCACTACAAGGGTGGTGGTAGAGCCAAGCCCAGCCTCTACAAGGGGAGTGATGGTGAGAGCCGGCCAGCCTCCACTAGAAGGGTGATGGTGAGGCCGGCCAGCCTCCTACAAAGGTGGTAGAGCCGGCCAGCCTCCACTACAAGGATGGTAGAGCCGGCCAGCCTCCACTGGGTCAGTCATTATCACAGTTACTCGTTAAACAAGTTTATGTCTCGTCGATACAGATGTGTCTCGCTGAACGTTGGACTCGTAAACTGAAAAGCTTTCACAGTTTGAACATAACGAGAAGCGTCCTGGTGTTACTCACAGTTTAACAATCTTTAAAACCTAAACCGAGGAAAAATTTTGAAATGTTTAGTCAAACTTTTCAGTATTTTATATATACAGATTATGAAGAAATTATCTATATTTTGTAGTTTCTTCCACCACCACCACCACTATCACCACTATCACTACCATCACAACCATCACCATTATCCCACCCCCACCATCACCACTATCACCACCACACACCATCATGTAACCACCATTATCCCCACCCACCATCACCACTATCACCACCACTACCACCATCACAACCATCACCATTATCCTCACCCCAACTATCACCACTATCACCACCACATACCACCATCACAACCATCACCATATCCCCACCCCCACCATCACTCACTATCACCACCACTACCACCATCACAAACCATCACCATTATCCCCACCCCCACCATCACCACTATCACCACCACAACCATCACCATTATCCCACCCCCCACCATCACCATTATCACCACCACTACCACCATCACAACCATCACCATTATCCCCAATTCACCATCACCACTACCACCACTACCATCACTATCATTAACTCACCCATCACCCCCACCACCATCATCATAATTGCACCACCACATCACCACCACTCCCACCATCACCATCACCACCACTTCAAAAAGCTGTTAGTATCAAGCAGCTCCAACACAGCACCAAAGACACACGTCTCCCCTCAATCCTCAAACAAGACAGTCTTTATGGGATGAATCAATCTGGGGGAGTGTGAGGGTGATATCTGCTACTCTCATCTAGGAGGATACATACAGCATGAGGGAGACGACCAGAGACGACCAGACACGACCAGAAACGACCAGACAACCCAGAGACAACCAGAGACGACCACAACTTTCACTACTTACGACTTCTGTTTTTTCTGATATTGGTTGGAGAGAGAGAGAGAGAGAGAGAGAGAGAGAGAGAGAGAGAGGAGAGAGAGAGAGAGAGAGAGAGAAATGTGTTTTATGTGTGTTACAATAATTATGTTTGCCCTTACGTTTGTGCTTCCTCCCTCCACCTAACCCAACCTAACCCAACCCAACCCAACCCAACCTACCCAACTCAACCCAACCCAACCTATCCTAATATATGTAACTGAAAAGGTTGGTGTGAAATTTTTTTTACGTCGCCTCAGTAACTCTTTAATAACATCACCTTAATTAACCAAGACGAACACCTCTGCTTAATTGATGTGTGTGTGTGTGTGTGTGTGTGGTGTGAAACAAAATGGTGAACATATTAGAGAGGAGTCGACCTGTAAAATCACACCTTCGAGGACATTGAAGGAGTTGCTGGGAATTCTAAAGTTGTAAAATATTTGTCTATTCTCCTGTATCCTTCTTAACACGGCAGCAAGCAGAAAGGCGGGAGGGGGTGAATGGAAGCGTGGCATCTGGCAGTGTGGTAAAAGGAGAACGAGGGTGAGGGAGGATATTGTTGAGCTTCTGTAGTTGTGTTGGGTGGTAGAGGGGAAGAGGGGGAAGGGGAGGGGTAAGGGGGAAGAGGGGGAATGTGGAGGAGGGGGAAGAGGGGAAGGGAGGAAGGGAGTGTAGGAGGAGGAGAAGAAGAAAATCATGAGAGGAATTCCTAGAGTGTTGGGTTGAGACTCGCATTTTTTGGAGTCGCTGTGTGAGTGAGGCTGGGATTGACACTACTGCTGCTGCTTATTTTTTTTAAGAGGAATCGTAGACGAGAGGAGATGAAGGTGTGGAGACTCAGATGGTGTGGTGGTTTTAGAGAGGGAGAGAGGGAGAGAGGAGAGAGAAGGTGAGAGGGGGTGGGGGAGTGATTAAGTGAGAGATGTGTGAGGAATTTCACCGATAGAAAGAGAGAGGTGGTTGATGTTATTGAATTCTGGAAGTGGTTTCAGCAACTAAGGGTTTATCGGCCCCAGGGAAGAAGGAAGAGAAGGAGGAGAAAGATGACAGAACGAAAAGGAATAAATGTGGAGATAGGTGAGTAGGAGAGAGTGTAGGAACAGGTAGGGAGGTAGATAGTGATGATACAGGGAGGAAGGAATGGAATATGAATGGAGGAGGGTGAGGAGGAATGGAGTGGAGTTCTCTGCCTGTCTTGTACCGAATTATATAAATTAAGCTCACCATTATAGAGGGCCGCCTCCTGCAAGCACTGATGGCCTGGTGGTCGGTGACTGGTCAAATGAGATTCAGTCCTAATCGAGCCCAATCTTAATGGGTTCCAATCCCCACTCTGAGTAGGTTCCAACCCTACTGGGACAAATCCTAAATAAACCCACTTCAGTTGGTTCCAATCCTAATGAGTTTCGATTATTTTGTGACCTAAGTCATAATGGGTTAACCTACTATGGCTCCAATCTTGATGGGTTCTAATCTTAATGGCCCCACATAATTGAAAGGGGCCTCAATATTAATGACGCTAATGTTAACAGGGCCACCAGTCATAATGGTTAGAGTAGGACTAAAATAGGTTAGCTTAAGGGCTCACATGACCTGTCATTCTGGGGAGAAATTAATACTAATTCCTCCAATGACCTGAAGTTATGACGGCTGCTGTAGTGTACCCCTCCTAACACCAGAGAGGGAGAGAGAGAGAGAGAGAGAGAGAGAGAGAGAGAGAGAGAGAGAGAGAGAGAGAGAGAGAGAGAGAGAGAGAGAGAGAGAGAGAGAAGAGAGAGAGAGAGAGGAGAGAGAGAGGAGAAACCTTATTAACTTAATGATAAACCTAATTACTTCCTCCAAAACATTAATTATTTAGTATCAAAAGGCTTACTAAATTACTACAATTTAGGCTTCCTAGTGTCAAAAACCATACCGACTTAAGTAAGATAGTATATTAGGAAGGATAGTCTATTAATATTAAACAAAATACCTTCTTGTTCCCTAAAACACACAATATAGTCGCAATACCTTTATTAATGATAAAACCCTAGTCTTACTTAGTTAACCCTAAGGAAATACACCATATTTTGTTCCTCAAAACCCAAATAATGTCCTAGAATATTACGCAACGCCTCGCTTTAAATCATGTCCCATCGATGTCTCACATGTCCGGGTCGTTAGGTTTCTCTTGTCAATGGCCAAGCTATGAAAAAAAAAAATCCCAAGACATCTCATCAACCTCAAAGCCAGTGTGATGACGTCTCTGGTAATTAATAATACTACATAATCATCTTCCCTAATCACGTTTTTGGGTCCAGCCTTTGAATCCCATTTTCTATTGTACCGTTGCAGTTTTTATGCAAGGGCTCATTAATCATACCTTTTGTATATGGCATCTACGTCCCGATTTCTGTGGCTAAAATTCTTTTTTTTTCCCAGGATGGAATTTAATAATCACATAATATGACTTAAGGCGACCGAACGTCACATAAACATAACCGGGGGGGTAGAAGACAGAGAGAATGACAGACTAAGAAAGAAAGGGAAGGAAAGAAAGAGATAAAGGCCGAACATGATAGAGAGAAAAAAAGGAGAGAGAGGGAAAAGAGAATAAGACTCAAATTCTTGATCAATAAGCTTCAGCAGGTAATAGACAATAAGAGTCAGCAGGTAATAGACAATAAGAGTAGCAGGCTAGACAATAAGAGTCAGCAGGTAATAGACAATAAGAGTCAGCAGGTAATAGACAATAAGCTTCAACAGGTAAAAAACAATAAGCTTCAGCAGGTAATAGACAATAAGAGTCAGCAGGCAATAGACAATAAGCTTCAACAGGTAATAAACAATAAGCTTCAGCAGGTAATAGACAATAAGAGTCAGCAGGTAATAGACAATAAGCTTCAACAGGTAATAAACAATAAGCTTCAGCAGGTAATAGACAATAAGAGTCAGCAGGTAATAGACAATAAGCTTCAACAGGTAATAAACAATAAGCTTCAGCAGGTATAGACAATAAGAGTCAGCAGGTAATAGACAATAAGCTTCAACAGGTAATAAACAATAAGCTTCATCATCGGTAATAGACAATAAGAGTCAGCAGGTAATAGACAATAAGCTTCAACAGGTAATAAAAAATAAGCTTCAGCAGGTAATAGACAATAAGAGTCAGCAGGTAATAGACAATAAGCTTCATCGGGTAATAAACAATAAGCTTCATCAGGTAATAGACAATAAGAGTCAGCAGGTAATAGACAAAAGCTTCAACAGGTAATAAACAATAAGCTTAATAGGTAATAGACAATAAACTTCAACAGGTAATAGACAATAAGCTCAACAGGTAATAAACAATGATTCTAATAGGTAATAGACAATAAACTTCAACAGGTAATAGAAAAATATGCTTCAGCAGGTAAACATTAAGCTTTAACAGGTAAACAATAAGCTTCAACAGGTAAACAATAAGCCCTCAACAGATAAAACATAAAGCTTCAACAGGTGAACATTAAGCTACAGCAGGTAAACATTAAGCTGCAGCGGGTAAACATTAAGCTTCAACAGGTAAACAATAAGCTTAGCAGGTAACAGATTAATAATAAACGCTCTAACTACACATCAGGTGAAGACTGTGCTCCAAAGAACATGAGATCATTTCTCAACATTTCCCGCGCCAACTTCGCAGTATTGCAGAAAAGAAAAATCAGACCTTGGATTTTTTCTCAATAATGTGAAAGATGAGGAGAGAGAGAGAGAGAGAGAGAGAGGCGTGGAAGGTAAGTGGAGGACTAAAGGTGGATGGTAGTGTGGATGTGTGTGTGTGTGAATTTGGAGGATAGTGTGGATATAGATGGTAGTGTGGGATGTGGAGGGTTTGGGTGTGTGTGATGTGGATGGGTGGGAGTGGATGTGGAGGTATTGTGGGTTGGAGGGAAGTTGTGTGGATGTGGAGGTAGTGGGTGTGGGTGTGTGGATTGAGGGTAGTGGTGTGTGTGTGTGTGTGTGGATGTGGAGGGTAGTGTTAATTCAAGTGAGGATAATGTGGATGTAAGTGGAGGTTGTGTAGGTGTAAGTCTGGTGATGGTGTAGCGGGGAATGGATGCATTAACGCCAGGTGGATGTGGATTTATGAGTGGGGATTGAAGGTGAGTTTTGAGGGACTGGATGAAAAGTAGAGAGGTGGATAAGGTTTAGTGGATAAGTGGAATGGGGTAATTGACTGGATGGATAGGGAGAATTGACTGAATGGATAGGAGATGAAGAGATGGATCAACCTATCAATCCTTTACCATAAGCTTGAGTAAGGACTGACTTAAACCCATTAATATCCTTACTGCATGATTCAAGCTGAGAAGACTGAATTAAGCTTAGAATTCAATACCGTGTCGTCAATTTCAAGCTGAGAGAAAGACCACTGAAACAAGCCTGAGATTTTTACCCATATCATAAATTTCAAACAGACTGAATTAAGCCTGAACCTCAATCCCTTATGCTTTAACTATCAGACTGACAGAAGACTGAATCAGACCTAAAACTCAACCCCTAAGCTTCAGACTGAGAAAAGACTGAATCAAGCCTGAAACTCAATCCTTACTACTGAATCAGACCTAAACTCAATCCCTTAACCTTCAGACTGAGAAAAGACTGAATCAAGCATGAAACTCAACTTACTACTGAATCAGACCTAAAACTCATCCCCTTAACCTTCAGACTGAGAAAAGACTGAATCAAGCATGAAACTCAATCCTTACTACTGAATCAGACCTAAAACTCAATATTCAACCTTCAAACTGAGAAAAGACTGAATCAAGCCTGAAACTCAATCCCTTATGCCTTAACTTTCAGACTGAGAGAAGACTGAATCAGACTTGAAGCAGACACAAAGTATCTAACGAAGCTGCTTCCTTACACAAGTCTCTGGTCAAACATTTACGCAGCTTCAGTCACCTTCCAGAGTCAACAGAGGTCGGGTGTTATTGTTCACATTTGTTCTCTGTTGTTCTTTTTCATTTATATAAAAAACTATTTATTATTGTTGTTTATTATTGTTTATGACGACTTTTTGTTTGTTTGTGTTGATTATTGCTTGTTTGTGTTGTCA